>NC_051136.1:8273438-8606187 GCF_014839805.1 Manduca sexta
TCTTACGACCATACTGCCTAGTCTTACGTATTTCTTTTCTTCAAATTTAAATTCTTAATATATTGTCTTTCGTAAGTAGGGATAAATAACTATTAACTGTCACAATTATTTTTAAATTTCTTCATACCGTGGATTCATGTCCTTCAGCCGTGTTATAATAAAGAACTACCAGTGTTTCCACTTACAATTTTAGTTTTACTCTAGATTTTCTAAGAATTATTCCAAAGATTTTTAAAATCTTTATTATTTAGACACCTACAACATTATATAAATTAAATTTCACCTGTGAAACATGATATAAGTGTTGTACATTTTTTTTGACGGCTGTGAAGTCAGCTGCGAGTGCAAAAAAAAAAAAGAATACACCAAGGAATGATAGTTTCTCTTTAGATTTTGATCCTTAACAAAAATCCCTCAGATAAACAAAATTTGGTCATTTCGCCCACAAAAACGTGATAAATCCTACAAATTTAAGACAGCGGGTAGTGGGAACAACCACGGATAATTTAATTTTTTTATGTCTTTAACCCGAAACTCAAAACATCTCTGTACAATATACCTACTAATATTAGAGCTCGAGCTCTAGAAGCTCTCAAAAAGAATAAATTTTCCCCTTATTTTAGTAGTAGCAATAGTTCCTGCGATAAGTATAGATGAGAGGACAGAGGGTAATCAGTAATTAATTAGTGTTAACGTGTACCTAAAAGCTTATACCTATCTAGATTTATATCGTATACTAGATGACCCGGTGAACTTCGTATCACCTACATACATTTATTATTATTATTTATTGTGAAAAACAATTTTGCCATACAATACGTATGTTATCATTATCTGTCTCTCGCTAGTCGAGAGTACGGTTTACGCGTGCGGTAGCTTGTCGCACATTTGATTAACTTCGACGATCTAAGTCATCTTCTTCGTGGCATTTTGCGACAATAACAATAAATAAAGTTCTCACGCACTGACAAATTGATGATAGATTTTAATAATAGTCTTGAAATTTATTTATTTATTTTCTATTTTTAAGAACCCACTGACACTTTTACACTTTATTTATTTCTGAAATGTTTTGTATTTGAACAAAATAAACCAAAGAAATCGGACCTCATATTACAACTATGAAACAGACTTATTTCTGAATACATCTATATATATGTAACAGTTCTTTATTTCTAAAAAGAGAAAAGACATGAAATGTTTGACAGGTAGGAACATTTTGTATTGAAAACTTATATTGTCGTTTTTAGTATTTTCCGTTATTTATTATTTATGTTCGTCACCGTTTAATCCATCCCTGGACTTCCACAAATAATTCAAAACCAAAATTAGCCAAATCCGTTCAGCCGTTCTCGAGTTTTAGCGAGACTAACGAACAGCAATTGATTTTTATATATATAGATTTAAAATTCACACCATCGTCATATTTTAGTAATATTTTTTGTTTTTTATAAGTCAAAAATGTTTTAGTTCTTATTAGGTAAATGGGTACTTACTTTCGTCCTAACGTACGTACCTAGTTACCTAACCTACGTTTTTTCTTTGACAAATAGAGCAAGGGCCATATCCTTCGAATATTCCTAAAAGAAAGAAAGCTCGATATTTGTTTAATCGTTTTACACAGGACGTTACTCAAATCTCTGCTTAGAAGATGGAGATAAAAACTCTTTAGAAATAAATAGGAATCTTATGGTAAGGTGGTAGCTCAAGGTCCATTTTCATACATTTTGTTTCGGCTTTAATCTGGGTAACTAAACAAGTATTGGCAAGTAAAGAATTTAAATTCACGTCTAGTTAGTGATTAGTTCTCGCAGTTGAAAGAAAAATGTAAAAATAATTAATAATCATGGATATTTCTGCCTTTAAAATTTCGTCATATTAAATTTTAAAGGCCGAAATATCCATGATGGTTTAAAGTTTGATTCTGGAGGTAATTTAACGCCACGTTAATTGATACCAGATGTAGTACCAACAGCGCTTATTCATATTTTGGAAGCAAAATATAGATTTTTGACTATTTGCATTGAAAATATGATACAACTAAAATATATATATAAACTACTTACTTATATAGATTTTATTTTTAATCTCTTAAGTAGTTTACAAAAAATCGCATAAAAATTCTACCTACTGAGCCCACACTTTTGCTAGAGTTAGTGTCTAACTTAAATTGCCACATATTAAATAAACTAAATACCCAATGTTAAATGTAAAGAGTTCTAAATTAACTTATAGTTAAATGTCTTTGGTTCAATTTAAATTAGGCACTGATTAAATTTAATGACAACAAGCTTCTCATCGTCATGTAACGCCACGTACAGCCTCTCTGCGATACGGGCAACGGTATCTATATTACATGATACACCAGACGTCGACCAAGGGTCTTTTTAATTTAGCCCTAATGAAGAGATAAAAGCTCGAATAATTCAAAATTATTTATAGTACCAAAAGTAAGTAACTCAATAACAATAGTTAGCAATTAATATTCTTTGCATAATGTTATCTGATGGATTACCTATCTAATATTAACATCAATTTGTCTATCTACTTTTCAGTTAGAGCATCAAACTTTCATACTACCTTACCGTATTCTAAGGCTCGAGATTGTATGAACACAAACCACTCCTTTTTCTTCGATTTGCTAAAAGGTTTTATAATTTACCATAATGGAAAGGTTATATTTGTTTATGAAATGGTCGGAATCAATCGCATTAAGTGGTTTTCAGCAGAGCTTTATTGCCTGTATAGTGACACATAATAAATGAGTCGACGGCCCGCGCCTTGTCCCTTACTCTTGCTGTTGACGCCTTTCAACTTTGGTTTTAGGGCACCGATTAGTAGGCATGACTGTGCAGCACAATTAAAGTTATCACCATTCATGTCTTCATGATGATGATGTGTGAATTATGATGTGGCAACGTTTAAAAAATGGTAATTTATAAATATTTTTTTACATTCACTTAAAAAATCCGAGATTGCTTCGTTCATGTCGGCTTTCGTTGCCTCAGTCAACATTCTGAGTCCATTTGCCATCATTGTGCGGTGAGTTTTGTTTTCATCACGTTATTATATCACGCAAGTTTTGAGAATATACTCAGTTATCAAACGTTGCATTCTTGGTAAAATAAACAATTTTATTGGACAGTAGGAACAACGCAGTAATGTATACAAGTATAATCCAACCAAAGTAGTCTATAATGTGGTACAAAGCTCAACAATCGTACTCAAAGCTTTGGGTATAATAAAGAAAAATATGTATAAATTATCTCTTATCGTATTCCTAACGCAAGAAGAACTCTCCATAAAGCATAAACTAACATAAATAACTTCAATTGTTTGCTGCCTTATTGTTAACTTTAATTACATTTTGAATTAATTTTGTAATTAAAACGGAAGCTAGAGCGCGCCGCGTGAAGTTTAAGTGGCTGGAAACGGATCGACCCCGGGCGGGAATAGGGTGCGCGGGGCAACGGGGCTTTTAGATGCAATCTCTGAGTGGATTAATTAATTCTGAGGTGCCGGTTATCTCCTGTTATCATTTAATAAAGTTACGTAAGGATATAGAAATTTTGTTTTATAGCACAACGATTATTTCTATGCTATTTTCTTAAACTTTGGTTGTTATATATTTCTCTTAACTTATTCTCATGGCCCAAGGGCCCTTATGATTGCTTATTTAACCAGAATGTGATTACTGTTATAAGAAAAGGTGTCCACTCTCATAAGTCACTGTTAAAGACGTAGCGCAAACGTAGGTCAACATCATTCGGCATACAAACTAAATCACTCTTGTATTCTTCACCTTTTAGTAATTTTCCACGGTTATTTTTTATGTGAAACTGTTATATACATGTCTTACAATTCACATGTCACAGATCAAAAAGAAGAAAATCCTTGATTTACGGTTAAACTAAAAATTTATAACCATCGCCTTATGGCAGACCACGTTAACATCAATTAATTAATATTATCTATATACACGTTACATATCAATACCCCGACATCAAAATCGCGGCCGGCATGTATTTGTACAAATATTATCTTGTAATGTCTACTCCATCAAAACTACCATTTACATTGCTTAATATAATTAGGAAGATGGATATCACTAAGATTGATATCATTATTTAAATCACCAACGGTTTCGCCAATATCGTCATCAATATGAGCAATTTAAGCATAATATTATTAGTTATTACTTATTATTCTCGACTTTAGTAACAATGATGTTGATGGCGACATCGATATAGACAATATCGATTCTAGCATCACTATAACATAAATTTGGGCTACTTCTTAGCCAAAGCACAAAGTAAGTGAGTTATAGCTACTTTTGCAAAACCATGATAAACATTAACCAATTGAAATCTATAAAACATGTCGGTATATATTTGGTCGGGTAGGTATTCTACAATCGCGTGGCATCTGTTGCTCTAAGGTACCTATGCTCTGCAATCATGTTAGTAATATGAGTAATGAAAAAGTTTTATACCTTTATCCTCTGGAGGTGATAGAATCCAATATATACTAGGAATATACAATAATACGTTAAACAATTTCCGTCGTATCTATACTATTATATAAAGCTGAAGAGTTTGTTTGTTTGTTTGTTTGTTTGTTTGTTTGTTTGAACGCGCTAATCTCAGGAACTACCGGTCCGAACTGAAAAATTCTTTTTGCGTTGGATAGCCCTTTGTTCGTGGAGTGCTATAGGCTATATATCATCACGCTATACCCAATAGGAGCGGAGCAGTAATGCCTAATCTCAGGAACTACCGGTCCGAATTGAAAAATTCTTTTTGCGTTGGATAGCCCTTTGTTCGTGGAGTGCTATAGGCTATATATCATCACGCTATACCAAATAGGAGCGGAGCAGTAATGGCTAATCTCAGGAACTACTGGTCCAAACTGAAAAATTATTTTTGCGTTGGATAGCCTTTTGTGCGTGGAGTGCTATAGACTATATATCATCACGCTATACCCAATAGGAGCAGAGCAGTAATGGCTAATCTCAGGAACTAGGAGTTTGAACTGAATAATTCTTTTTGTGTTGGATAGCCCTTTGTTCCTGGAATGCTATAGGCTATATATATCATCACGCTATGCCCAATAGGAGCGGAGCAGTAATCGCTAATCTCAGGAACTACCGGTTCGAACTGAAAAAATATTTTTGTGTTGGATAGCCCTTTGTTCCTGGAGTGCTATAGATTATATATCGTCACGCTATGACCAATAGGAGCGGAGCAGTAATGAAACATGATGCAAAAACGGGGACAATTTATTAGTTTTGAGAGCTTTTGTTGCGTGCGCTGCGTAAACGGTTAAAGTTATGCAACAATAATGTATGACGGGATTGTTCCTCTTAAAAAGTTCTACAAAAATATATCATAAAACAAAGTCCCCCGCTGCATCGGTCTGCCCGAACGTGTTAAACTCAAAAACTACCCAACGTATTAGGATAAAATTTGGTATGGAGACAGTTTGAGACCCTGGGAAGAACATAGGCTCCCGGGCAAATATATAGCGTGACTTTTATAACGGAAAGCTTTAGCCCGAAAAACTTTATAACGCGGGCGGAGCCGCGGGCAAAAGCTAGTAGTTTGATAAATGGCGAAGCTGATGCATTATAGGGTACAAATGCGAATTTCAGACAATCGTCTCCAAAATTTTGCAGGTTTCATAATTTAGAACTAGTGTGACGTTTGAGTTACGCAAATAATTGTGTAAAATTTAATAAAATTTTCGAAGTTTGTAATCTTTTAATGTGAGGAATGAATGATATGTACATCGATATGTTGTTAAAAGTTTCATGAGGTGCCCGGGCATCACCTGGTGTGACGAAAATAACAAATTCAGAACGCTTTTCAAAACAACACTCAGTTTGTGCTACATTATGCATGAAGCACTCCATTTGCTGATCCGCTCAGGAGTCCCGCTCGCGGCTCGTTAAGCGCTTACATTAGCTACAAACATTTATTGATTTTGAGAGATTGATGTAATTTGTGAGAAAAGATTGATAGCTTCAATTTTATACAATTTAACGTATGATGTACCTATGACATTGTTGCTAATACAAAATGTCTTTTGATTTTTAAGATAAAGATATACAAATTTATTACTTACGAATTATATAATAATTTGCTGGAGCAAATACTTCCTAGAATTTTAAAGTGAAACATAAACTCTTGGAATAATTTTTCCATTTCCGTCAATTCGCGTAGGTTGAAGTCGATTGTCGATTGATGTTCGGTACCTACTTAACGCTATACTGTTTGTTTTTACTAGAACAATATGGGGAAATTTGAAAACTGGGGCCTAAAGAGCAACTATTTTAAAATGAGCTATACGGTACTTTTTTTTCAGAAAATACCTACAGGTAATTATTTTTTACGAAGTATGTCGTGACAGCTTGTAAACATGTTTAATATTGCATATTTCATTATTGATTTTAATAAAATTATTTGTCAAAGGCAGTTAATTTCCTGTAGAATTTAGAATTATCTTTTCCGGCATATTACCGTGTTTATCTTTTGTGGTAACGATATATTTATAGCTAATAAAATAGATAGTGTCCATCGAGGATTCGTAATAACGGGAGCTAGGAGAACGGAGAGGAGTTAGAAATGCAATATTAATGCAGAGTCGAGTGGCGGCCAGAATGCATTTACTTAATGGATCGTAGGCAAAATGTTTATGCTGTCGTTGAACATAAAAAATAACTCGACCAAAGCCTTGTAAAGAGAAACTCCAGGCGGATTATACTGAACTAGTGGAAAAGTATTGAGAGTCGAGACACACAAACAAAAAGTTGTGCGCTTCATCTATTCCCTCGAATACAAAAAAAATGTGCGACACCTCCACTACAGACATAGGAAAGTGTAAGGATACATTACCGGAGTGGAAAAGTTAAAAAGCTTAAATGTATCTCCGGCACGGCTAAAAGTGTCTGACAAAAGTTCGACTTCCATTTAAAAAGCTCCATTACAAAACATCGAGACTCGCATCCGCCTCGCCCCGCCCGCCTCCAGTGCGAACTGACGTCGGTTTGAGAAGACTGAATTAAACCCGCAAACTTTTCGATTTATTTTATGAAATCGGACATGAGTCTTTTATGCGGATGCAGTTACATTTGGTTTGCGAATAAATAATTCCCAGACGGTTGTTAGGATCAACTTATTAAACGATCCTGGTTCAGACTTTAAGAGACATGAGTGTGGCCAGCGGCACAAAGCTTAGACAAATCAATCGACGTCTTGTCGTGGCTGCGGTTCTCTCTCGCAGCCCGCTGTGACCACGACAACCGGATCTTAGCCCTGCGCAGCACTAAACTTGAATTCGTTACGTGTGTTGCGGCAGTAGAGTACGCCCAAAAGTAATAGATACATTCAATATTTATTATTAAGACTCAATTATTTTTCTGACGCAGATACAGAAGCTATAAGCAACACGTATAAAAATGCTATTATTATGTATTCCATAATATCTAGCCTATTATTTTTACCTATAGGTACAATTTAACAATAGCTGTTGGAATATGGGATTAATTGTATAATATATTGCGGTAACATTTCGCTAAGTCTAAAAACAAAAGTCTTCGACGCATGCTTTTTGTCCGTTGTGTTGCAAGAGGTAAACTCTTACAAATCGCATAACACTGGCTTTGTTCATAAATATGCGATCGCTTAATAAGTAATCACTCATGGCGTTCTACGGATTTAGAAATTTCCAGCAGAGCGTCTGAGCATCGTCTCCCCCTACTTCCTCCTGTTCGTAATCGCTATTCCATTTTTAGAGCCGGCAGCATCTCTGTGTCTTTTGTTACTGTGGGCGTTCAACTACGGTGGAGATTATTTGCTGTTAGATTACTCCATTGCCTCATTTGCTACAAAAATGTGGATCGCTAAAAAAATTGAAGTTACTGTAATGTTTTACTAACAGCGCGACTGACCGGAAGTGAGAATATATAGAACTTTATGTGACCTATTTTATATATAATATCTATAAAATAGGTCCCTATATGTAGGGTACAGCACTTACGAAGATTACGTATTTGTCTCACTAGATAATATTTCAAACAGTTTTAATATAAAAAAATACAACTTATACTACCAAAATTTATTGCTATTACAATTATTGCTTTGATCTTAATCAATATTCAACTGCTTAAAAAAAACGTTAAAAAAACTAAAGTATCAAACTTGTTGAGTCCATGTATAAAACATTTGTACGGGCACCTCCACATAGCGAAAAGTAAGTTGAATTTGAGAAGAGTTGTAAGGCTTTGGCTTCGAGATAGTGCTTTTAGGCCCTAACCCCGGGGGTGATGCAGTGGGTCCGTGGAGCTTCTTAAAATGTTTTCACTTATGTATATATGGGAATACATTATCCCTGCCTCTGGATTACTTGAGGCGCGCACACTTATTTTTAACAAAAATTGAAGTGACATAAAGCTTTCATTCTACTCTCGTGTGTATCTTCACTTAAATTGCTTTAGATCGAAAACCAGAGACGTGTAGAGTGTATTGCACCTATTAATAAATGAGACTAATAGTAGATTTTAGACTATGACATAAATAAGGTTAAACAAACACGAGTAAAACATTTTTCATGTCATATAAAAGTTTTATCAATTAAATACCAACGATGAAACATACGTCCCTCGCAATGGGTTATATGTGATGATAGTAGGGTTGACGTAAACATTTAATAGAACGGAATTAACACAAAGTGAATAATTTTGAATGCATGTTACATTTTGCGTCCATAGCTACTAATAATCACTTAGCTTAATTGCGGCCGTTAATTACCACCGATCTCGACGGTTCAAATTACGTACTCTAAAACGCATTAGCGTCTGACAGCTGGAGATTATCCGTCTAAGCGGCGACGGGCCGGCCGCCGCCCGCCGCCCGCCCGCGCAGGGACCATTCCACTAATGAAATTTAATGAGCCTTAATTGTTGACGACTTAATGCAGGAACTCTAAGACAAGTGCTTACGCCCATCTCTGAGTGCCTGGTACAAAATAAAACATTTCGACGTTAGAGAACTTTTTATTGACATATCGCAGCCTAATCCACTCCATTGCGCTTCCATAAAGTGCATTAAACAACAGTTACTTCTGATATCAGATTTTCTTTATAAACTTAAGTCATAATTTGTATATCCGTATGAAGTATTGATTAGTAGAGATAATATATGACTAATAAAAGCAACAGCCTCAGTGAAATTCCAGTTAACTGATTAGAAGGAGTGAGTGGTGTCATCTCACAACATTCCAATTACTAGTAACTGGGAGGGTCGAGAGAAAGGGAGTGTGCCGGGGTGTGAATGATCCATTTCGAAAACTAATTTAGAGTTGGCAACTAAACAAAGAGCACTCCTCGCAGATAATAATTAACGCTTGCGGTAAAGTTCCACTTAGTCTATACTTATCGCCGAAAACTCTACTGCTTTATGATCAAATTAAATCTTTAATCTGATATTTTTGACATTACATCAAAAAGTAATGCTTTCAGCAGCCTTCAAATAAATTTATTACAATATCAAAAATAAAAAAATGCATATTGTAGGTATAATGTTAATTACATGAAAATATATGAAACCGACCAGTACGAGTACGACTCTATAATTATGTTTTCCCTAGCAAAGTTTAACTAAACTCCTTTTTTGTTTTTGCCGGAAAAACAAGAGTCTCGTTACGGTGCTGTCCCGCCGGAGCCTAGACGCTATGTTCAGTGTTTGACTCACCACATTCACAACTTAACATTAAGCTGTTTCGCAAAGATCTTGTCATTCGAGTCAATTTCAGCCCGACTTCTTATCAAAATACCTTCACTGGTACAGCACTAACTAAAACTTATATTGGTCTTCTACAAAATATGATTAAAGTACTTCGTATCAGAGCTAGCAAGTTAGCAATCATTTTTTGTGTGTGTTTACGTTGAAACAGTCTTGTGTCCAGCCGATTATTACGTAAATTTAAAAGCTGTGATCATACTTTTATTTAATATGCAAACAATTTCATATCATTAGTTAAATGACATTAAGGCTCTGCGAGACGTTTGTCATTTATTTAGATGTTCGGTAGTCAATAGTTAGTGATAAACCCAGGGCAAAAAGTTTTGTAATAAAAAAGCAAACCTCTGAATTAATTTGATGAAAACGACGATAAGAATATTTTGATTAAATCCACTCACGTTACAAAATACATGTACTTGCAACCTACTTATAGGAATAAAATCTCAATCATATCTGCATACACATTACACAAAGTGAGTTCTATTTATTGTTTTCGAATATAAATTGTTTACTTCAACTGCATCCCGCGTAAAATTGTAATGTACTTTCAATACCAATATTATTGTTAAACCGCCTGCGAATGTAAACATGGTAAGAAAAACTCTGCAATGTTTTTTTGAGCTGTCTTGTAAAGTAAGGACTGTACGGGTAGATCATGTTATATTAAAGTGAATGTCTCTGTCCTTTGACTGTTTGTGCTGCCATCCGACCGTTGTCCAGATAAAAGCTTCTCCATAGCACGAAAAAGCACTCACTCTAAATATTGATTTGTTACTTCACGGCTCCTACAGTGTCAGAGATGTGTCTTCGTTCTCAGCTGAAGCTTTATAAAACAAATTTAACTACATTGAGATTACTGATATAGGTTTGTATATCTCTCTTGTTTAGCGTATTACAGTTAAGTATTGTCTTATTAGGTTATTAACAATGGGAGTCACATGTCAGTGTTAAACTACATTGTTCTAGAACAAATTGCGGTGTAGTAGTATTTTTTTTGCCACACAAGAAATTATTTTTTTTCTAAGAAGTATAAAGCATATTTTATAACTTAACTTAATAAACTTTTTTTATGTCATAGTATATTTTAAGGTGGTAATTGAAACATCTCAACACTTGATTTTCCTCTACCTCTTAATTGTCCAAATCTAATACGATAATAGTAATTAAGATAACACAAGAAGTAATACGCAATTTATTCAGTACAATTAATGATTGAAATGTTTAGTCCCTTACAAATTAAAATCGTTAGTATTACTATTATTATAAAAGTCGGTGCCAAGCACGGATGCCGGGAACCGCTTACGCTAAATACTAATTAACTGGTTGATTAGAATTGGAATAAAAAGCTCGTAATCTTAATTGATATTTTTAATCAAAGCTCTCGGAACGTTGACGGAATACTTTACCAAAATAAGTCTAGATAAAAATTGTGTTTCCTAGTTTTAACATAAAAGTTCGGAACAACCGAATGCAATTCAAATAATTTCTTAATAATATTCTTTTATTGATTATGGAACACAATGAAATCCGTTTCAAGCACATGAGTGTGTCATTTATTGCTATAGATTAGTCATTAAATTGCTATTGGTTTGGCCAAATAGTGAAAATATACATTATAAATTTATTTAGTCTGGTTTTAGCACTGGTCCGAAATGTTCTAAATAAATTAGTATAAATTTTCTTACAATTTGATTGAGTTAAATTACCCTAAAATTTATAGGGCTCCGTTTTACCACATAGAGGTACGGAACCCTAAAAAGAACAAAGACTCAATTTAATTTCGTCTGCCACCGGTCCAGTCTGAGCAATCACTGTTGGAAACATTTATTAACTTTCAATTGCCCTTAATGGTTTCCGTATTACCTAAAGCTTACATTGAATATAGATTTTGAAAGTTGTGCATTTAATTGGCTGGCTATACGTAGTAATTTTGCATACTTAATACATAAAAGGAATAATACTCCTTTCCATACATGTATATGGTCGACTTGTGTTCACAAATTGAAAATACTGTAAAGCTTTGACTATTAAAGTGTAAAAGCATAAAGTTATAAGCAATTTCACACGTTTTAATAGACGTATTATTAAGAGGATATGGCTGTTAAAAATAACGAAGTGAACTGTACTGATGTTGTACAACTAGTTGGGATTGCAGCGTGCTGTAAGTGGCTACAATAAAGCTCTCGGTACATTAAGCTTCCGCTAGTGCGCCGTTAGCGAGATAACGAGACCCACTGCCCGCCGCACACATAATTTATACCGTCCGAGCTCGTTAAAAACTTATAAAGACGCACATTGTTAGTGCGGCCAATATTCGCGGTTATCCGAGGATATACGAGCGCCCTAACGACTCCTAGCCCGCCTCATACGAGCTATTGCGCCAACGACCCCGTTTTAACTGCTATGCGAAACTGAACTATCGGCTACTTCGATGACGACCGCGTTAGATCTGCGGAATTCATTTTATGTCTTCCTTTATTGACACTAAATAAGCATAGCGGAGAAACATTTTAGCGAAAAATAGTGTTTAGTTCAAAACGAAAACATTCATGTTGATAGGTAAATATAGTGCATCCAATTTACAACATCCTCGTGCTAAGTTCTTAAAGCTGGTAATAAAGAACTAGCTTGTAATGGAAAACCCGTGTGCTGATGCAATCTGCCGCGAAGCTTTTAGGCCGGCCGGCCGAGCTACGTTTTTCACTTAGCCAATATTCACAATTATTATACTCGCACGAAACTATACGGTTTTAATCTTACAAAATACAAAGAATTAACGGGGTTTAAAAGTTAATTTCAATATTAAAGTATTTTATTTGCGTGCAATGGGTAAAAAAAAAAATAATATGTTTATTTTTATTCACCTTACGTTTTATAAATAAGTACATAGTACATATTATACTTCTTTTATGTATTGTTTACTCTCAACTTCCCCTCATCATGCAAAAAACAATAATAAAGATGCCATTTTAATAAACTTTAATGAAAATTAAAACTTTCCCAATAATTTAATGATACAGTTATAGTTCGTATGAAAATTTCTTATAAATATTATTTGTAATTTTTTTAGTTGCATAATGCTGCGCCGATTTACGCAGTCGTCATATTGATATAGGCGAGTCTTGATAAAACAGTAAGTCAAGGCTCTTTATTGGGTATAATGAAGTACTTAATATAGATTATACGACATCTTATTACTACTAAAGTTTTATATTTTTGAACAGAAATTATCCGTGCAATAGACCATAAAGTTAGTTGATTTATGATTTTTACCGAGTATGTTAAGCATCGTAATTTATTTGTTTCACGTAAACAAAGCAGTTAATGTAGCTGTAAGATCAGTTTGGCACACTATGCACGTAGTGTATATTCTGTAGCGTGAAGCTCAGCGGCGGAGGGCAGACGGGGCGTAGTGGACGCGCGGCGCGACGTGGCCGCGCGGATCACCGCCTCGTGCTCGGCTAAACACAAATCAACACCGATTCTCCATTTGTTAGACACGGGAATGTAATTATGGCCGGAACACTTGGCGGGAGGTGGGCCTGCACCGGGCGCGAGCGGGGGGCTCGCGTCATTCAGGCTTTTAGTTCGCTGCTCGACAACGATCCTTACTCTACCTTCCTAATGTACCTTACTGAAAACATTCCATTTTCGTAGCAATTAATTTTTTGTCGTTTATAACTTACACAAACAAGTTGTATGTGGATATAATATGGCAAAAATAATGTGTTAGGTGTTTATATTACGAATCTTTGAATAATTGGAATTTGGTACATTAAGTACCGTGACACGAGTTAAACTAAATTAATAAATTTGCTGCAGTCTCCGACTTTATTAAAAAACACTCATTAAAGCAAAGGAAAAGTAGGTGAAGTCGCCGGCGGGGACAGCGCCGCTAATTGCGCCGCCTTTATTGCTTAAATAAAGTTTTAGTGGGGGAACACAAGTTTTAATTAAAAATGTGAGAATAGTTTTTAATAAAGGACGGGCTCGGTGCGCGTATATTGCAAAACTTTGAGCGATACGCTTAGCTTACAGGAAGTCCAGTGATATTGCGTCTTACGCGCGGCTGCACTCGTTCGGCCCGTCTAACCGCTGTCTTTACAACTCTTCTGGAAATGGAACGGTCTATTTAGAATGTGGAAAAGGTATTTAAATGTTAAAGTTTATTTTGAACTGACATGCACATAATAATATTCAGATCAATTCTTACTTGTAACGTCGCGCACTGCAATTCTTGCTTTAAATAAATAGCAAATTACTCATATCGAAAAAAAAAAACAAATAGCTAGAGAAACTAATAACGCTAGTGATTTACACCCGCCCTTGTTATTACGACTCATGTGAAATGTAATTTCGGCGTACTGCGTGTATAGTAGGAACACACACATGTGAACCGGGCAAGTGTGCAATACGTTTAATAAAGGAGGGACGCGGAGTAAATCCTTCAATTTCGCCGGCACACAACGGCGTATTCTCGTTAACCGTGGCAATAAGTTAAACGGGTGGGCCGCCGCCACTGCCCGCGTCGCCGGCCGACGCGCCCGCGCTCGCTCCCGCGCCCGCGCCCGCACCATCCGTTCCAGGAAATTAAAAAGGTCTTGAGCCGCCACGATGGCCTTAAGCTTGGATTTATGTTTTTCTTATTCATTATAAAAAAACTGTAAGCAATATCTTGAGCATTTCACGCCGTATTAAGTGGTAAATAATCTAATCGGCTATATTTTAATTTGAGTTTCATGTGTGAATACCACTGCGGAAATGGCAGATTTTAATCAAAGTTTGTCCGTTTGTGAGTTAGTCTCGTAGTTTGTGCATGGCGGCGTGATGCAGGTGCTGTGTAATATCTGTCGCACAAAGAATACACACGTTGCGAGTTCCGGGATTGGCACGGCCCGACTGCACTCCTAATTAGATGTTCGATGAAAGTGTAATCAGACGTTGGCCGGATCCGGGACGTAATTAAATGGCGCAGGCGAAGAGTGATTTATTAATAGAAAAGCTCGAGCCGTAATGAAATACTGGGGGGACAATGGTGGCGAGGGCAGGCGGGCCGTGGAAATTAAATTCTCAGCAACGGTGCACGGACATAGGACACACACTTGCTGTTTCTTTGCGGGTCACCACCGACCCGCTGCCCCGTTTACTCGCTTCCTCGCGCCCCCACGTTTCGTAATGAACGGAATGGCCGACTGACGATCACAGCCACTGACAACCGATAATGGCTCTTTTTAATCAAGCACAATAATACAATGGCTGATACAGTTTTATATATGTTATTGTTAAACCGGTTTCTGCTGACAGACTCGACACTACGGCGGTAACATGAGCTAAGTTTTGCAAAGAAAATAAATTGCGTTCCGTAGTTACTAAAGTCTATCTTTTGGCATGTCAAATTTATTCCATTTTTTTTATTGATATGGTTCCGTGAGTCTTCAAAACTACAAATGACAATACTAATTAAAACAAACTAAAGACGTAAAGAAGCCGATTAGTTTATAGATGTCGCTAATATTAAAACAAATGGGTACAATATTACGAAATAATTTGCTAGGTTGTACTTCACGGAGGTAAGACATTTCTCCTCTGCAAACATCAGTAAAGCTATTATGTGATTACATTATCGGCGTTTTGTGAGAAAATCGTACCACCGAGGTAAGTTAGCATATTCCGGGCGTTGATTTAGTTAACTTTACCCCATGACCTGTATTTTTAGGCTTCTAGTATTAATTTAATTTAACTATTATGATGTATTTGTGGATGCGTTCACCTAGGAAAATGACTTAAATGAATTAGATGGTTAACTAAAATTAAAGATTGAAATAAAATAGGTTACTATTTTGTTCTTCATAATTCATTATAATGATTATAAACTCGATAAAAAGTATAATAGATGTCACTGGGTTCACAATTTTCATGGCATTGTATAATCGATACTACCATATTAGACATTACTATTTTTATAAAAACGTTCAGTTCAATTTTCCTTTTCTAACTGTACGAGGCAGCTACAAATCATCCTCCCGCTATATCAAGTATTCTATATTATTGATACTCTCTAACTGTAACAAATCTGTAGGAGAGTATCTACTCTATTTGCTTAAAATACGGTATAAACTAAATATATCACAAATCATAAACAATTTATGACACGACGGAGTAAGCGCGTAATCACGAATTAGTTAGTAATTAAATGATATTTAGTAATTAATGACTGCCTCGGTGACGTAGTTCTATTGCGTGCGCTGTGCAGCCACTGTCCTGAAGTTCGAATCCCGGTCGGGCAATGTGATATTACGATTTTCTACTCAGTTTCAACCCAGAATCTAATATTTGCGGTCATGAACAATTTATCTGCACGTTAATGGATTTTATTAGTATTTTTTCTATACAATTTCAAAGAAAATATCTCGGAAATTCGCGTGGACAATAGAGCCTGATAATACTAACACCATATAATAATCGAGTGGTAGTATCATCAAATGCGTGGTACTGTTGTCGTATTAAGATCAGTAAATTAATTCAGTAGTCAAATCCGTTATGTGCCACATATGCATACATACAATACGCATGCCAAAATAGCACGCGCAGTCGGTTCCTAGTTTTTTATTTTACGCTATACATTATAAAAGCCAATCAAAAACAAAAATATGCGACGTTGATTTTGTAAAAAAATGAGTAAATTTATCGAAAGACCTCAAATTTAAAATTTCTTCTGTTTACGCGAACGTTAGACATTGAAATAAAACTATTTTACGAATTTTATCACGGTTGAAACACATTGTGAGCTCGTTCTGCGTAGATCGGTCCGTCAATAGCTAAAACAATTAGAATTTTTGAATAATTGTAATATGTAGATAGATATTGTAATATTGACTTTTCGGATGGCCAACAACTCAGTCTCCCCGTGACCTTGAAGGCTGCAAAGTCTTCAAAACATCCCGAGAAAATTATAATACAAAAAATCGTGATAAAATTCGTAAATTAGTTTTATTTAAATCTTAAAATTAAAGTTAGAGTAAAAACATTAAATCATTCAACTGTGGGAAAAGTCACCACACGACATACACGTATAATGTTGAAAAAACATCGGAAGTCTACGGAGAGTCCCACTGTTGTGCAAACGTACATCGTTTCTTGTGTTTGCGGCTCCGCCTGCGTGAAAGTTTTCGCCAGAATAAAAGTTCCACAGGAACACTGCGTTTTCCGGAAAAATGTAGCATAAGCCACTTTCCGTTCATAAATTGCTGCGCACAAAAGTCCCTTCAAATCGTATTTTGTGTCTATTTTTAACGGTTTTCTTTACGATAAACTTTTAAAACTTTTAGAACGATAAGTCATCTGTATTATGTATTGTCAGTTATATACCTTACTATGGAATTCCTGTCGACCAGTTGCTATGTCCATTCCGGGGATTTACCTATAATCAATCCATAATCGATTTTCCTTCGTTATAATTTGATAAAATATTTTATGTTTATGATATGTTGTAAGCATTAAGACTTTCGTACCTTTTCAATTTACATTCGGATTATTACTAGAAAAATAACAACAGCCGTGATGACTATAGAGTCGTAGTCATATCGATTTAGACCTAATATTTTGTTTAAGTAAATGTGTGAAATTTTTAAGCTTCGAAGACGATTGTGCGCAAAGGACATTGTTCTGTGCCCATACATAATTCGCCCTGGAACCAACAGCAATGGAAAAATGTTTGTAATATTTAGAATCATTAATAAATTCTCATGACATATTATTTATAAAACGGACAAGCTGCGATATCGCATCAATCCAAAAAAACGATGAGATTTTGAGGTTATAATTGATAGTAAACATTGAAAGCTTTTCAATGTCAAGTAGTGAACAATTGATGACAAAAAAGAAAGCCCGGAGTTTCTTTCTGCCTTTCTTCTTCGGGTAGTCATCACTTAGGTAGCTAGTGAAAGGCTGGTAGGTTAGCTAGGTTAGGGCTCATGTCCTCGCCGGTGAGGATCGCGACGCGTTACCCTTCTATTTCCCCTACTTGCCAGCCCGAGCTGGTTACTTCGGTTTGTACCTAGTCTTTTGTATAAACTTTATCCCTAATTTAAAATCTCCATAGTTATATAAGTGATTTTAATAGTTGTTTAGAAATAATAATTATTCTTATTCTTTGTTTTGACGTATCATAAGTGCAACTTTGTTCGCCTACGTGATAAATAAAGTATTTTAATGTTCAAGGTAGATTTATAGTCCTATCATTTACGCTTTAAATATGCTTTTTATTGACATAAGTACCTATCTAATATATATAAGCCCTAAAGATTCAGCACTATGTAGGTATCTTGATTATTTTTTACTTAAATCAGGCTATTTTAAGACTTGATTCATATAATTTTTTATAAGTAAATAGGTACCTAATTATGTAGTTATAGTATTTACATCCTCTAAGAGTACCCTTCAGATTTTATGTATTTTCTATAGATACGTACGTCGTACGTATTCCCCGAAGAGACAGACAGAGGCGCACTGTTGAGCATTCACGCTTTATCAGAAGCATGGCATATTTTACACACTTTTGGTAGACTCTTAGGGCATGTAGGATAAAATTACACAAATAAAAAAATATTTTTAGTTCATATTATTTATTTCCTCATCACCTACATTGTTTTATAAAATATTATCTGAGTATTGTGCAGGAGGGTTGTTATGGTATTATTTATCAATTCAGTTTTGCCAATCACAATCACCGAGTCCGGAATTCCAACATTCTATTACAGAACACGCAGCTTCTACTAACATTGTTACAGCTGAAGTATGTATAGGCTCTTGGGCCGTGGTCCAACATGCTGTACATATAAGTTCAAGGGCTACAACCTGAAAAAAAAAACAAACGCATTATGCTCAAATTATAATGGCAATATATTAATATTGTGTCACACGGAAAGCAGATTTATGTATTCAAATCTTCCAGCTGAATTAAATGTAAGAAACCTTCAAGCATATGACACACATTTTTTAACTAACAATATACTTGCTAGTTTGCTCTAAAGTTGCCACAGCCACATGCTAAAGTGTGTAGAAGGTAGTATACAGACTCTGTTTGTTGTCTTCACGCAGTTACCAAGAACAGGAACTGAGGAGCGAACTAGAAGTTTGGCAGCAGTTAAACTTGTACGATTAAAGAAAAATGTGCTTACCAAACGAGGCGCTGTCCATTGTTGTATACAATGGCGAATCTGCTCGTTCTCCAACACCATGGATCCGCCAGCAGAGCCACAATTAAGGCAAAAAAGCAATTTCCATTTCGTATCCGTAATCAATGCCAGGTAAATTGTTACATCAGTTCACAAAATCCAGAAATCACAGCCAGTGTATGTCGATATTGTAATCAATCGCACAGAGTCTTTATAATAGCCGAATCGTCAATGATATAGTGAGAGTCAGAGAATTATAATATATTATATGGAGTCTAGTTTATTTGTCTCTGATGAGTGAAGTGTAAGTGACATTAAGGTGGTAGCTCAAGGTCCATTTTCATACATTTTGTTTCGGCTTTAATCTGGGTAACTAAACAAGTATTGGCAAGTAAAGAATTTAAATTCACGTCTAGTTAGTGATTAGTTCTCGCAGTTGAAAGAAAAATGTAAAAATAAATTAATAATCATGGATATTTCTGCCTTTAAAATTTCGTCATATTAAATTTTAAAGGCCGAAATATCCATGATTATTAATTATTTTTACATTTTTCTTTCAACTGCGAGAACTAATCACTAACTAGACGTGAATTTAAATTCTTTACTTGCCAATACTTGTTTAGTTACCCAGATTAAAGCCGAAACAAAATGTATGAAAATGGACCTTGAGCTACCACCTTAAATTAAATTGAAAAATGAAGTAAGAATTAGGGATACTACTCGACTAGATTCTGGATCGATTATATCGATCATTTATACTAAAATCGATTTTATTCAACATAGGGTTATTTTTATTCGGAAAAATATTTAGCGGACCCTTATCCCGGAAAATCTTTCACACGGGCGGATCCGATATTAATTTCATATGGAGAGAGTTAGAGGCCCCCGGATGGAGGGAGAGAGAAGAACGCTACTTTTTATATGTATAATTCATAAATATTTTGTACGACAGAAAAATAAATGTTCGCATAATATATTATGCTCTGCTATCTGTACGAAGCCAGGGCGGATCGCTAATATAGAATCTAAATAAACAAAGTAAATCAATATGAATTAAAAACTAAAATAAAAACTTTTTTCATAGACGACTTGATCTATAATCAATTTAGTCCTAAAACTAACAACTTATTTATTTGAGACGCATCCACTGCTCGATTAAATATTATTATAATAATTAAAGATATATTGCCTCACAAATCGAATATATTAAAATGTTTCAACAATTAATTATCGGTAATTAGATTTATCGTTTTGTCGAACCGGTACATCTCTATACACAATTAGTTGTAAACATGTCGGCGACTTTGACTTTAAGTCGTTACAATATTTTTATATACTCACTAGCTTTTGCTCGCGGCTTCGCCCGCGTGAAGGTGTTTTCCAGGATAAAATTCCACTGTTTGATAAAAGTCTTGCTACATATTTTCCCGGTACTTATAGGTTCAAACTAATTTTATCCCCAATCTATAATTTCAGTTCAATCAGTCGAAAATCTAAGAACATTTATACAAACTTTCATCCCCTATTTTATCCCCTTAAGGGTAGAATTTATCAAAATCCTTTCTTAGGGGATGCCTACGTCATAGTAGCTTTATGCATGTAAAGTCTTAGCCCGATCCGTCCAATGGTTTGGGCTGTTCCTTGATATATCACTGTCAGTCACCTTTGAGTTATATATTATATTAACAACTGAAGTTAGCTAAAATTGAGTTTCTCGAAGCCGACCACTATTTATGTACTATGTATTTTGAGACTATGCAATTTTATCGCGTTCGCGATTCACTTTCACTTTTGTTGAGTTTCAGAACGCGATATTAGATCCTCCAACGCGCACGCGAATTTGAACTTTATGCAGCGGTAATAAATTACAAATTGACTCTCCATTTTATTTAGAAAACGTTTGTATGGGAAATAGAAAAATGCTGTTTTGAGGATTTTCCCGACAATTATTCGAATTTTTCTCACCTTTTAAACCTTCCCTAGACCTCCACGAATAATTCAAGACCAAGATAAGATAAATCCGTTCAGCCGTTCTCGAGTTTTAGCGAGACTAACGAACAGCAATTCATTTTTATATATATAGATTTTGGATGTAGCAGCTTGTCCGTTTTATACACATATTTGCAAATAGTATAAAAAAATACATAAATAATTAGGGTGCTAGTTACACCTTTGTTGGTTCTGGGGCCGTTTTCGACAATGTCCTTTGATACTGAACTACAGAACATCATTTGATAATTATTTCGTTATAATGTGCTCACTCCGTCGTTGTTTGTTAAATCAAGACACTGATATGCATTTTTCAGACATAATGAAAATGTTTTTCCTTGTTTGAACGCTGGAAATTCAAGCTATACTAACACTACACTAATTATAACCTTCTACAAGAAATTACCGGCAATTGCTTTTCAACGTAGTTTTTAGTAAATATTTTTATTTCATATTATGTAAACAATAATAAATTTTTATTTTATTCACTACGAAAGGGTTAAAGAAAACTCTTATTTTGATGCAGTTTAGCTTTAGGTAATACCTAGTTGCTTTTGTCAGAAATACTACACAATCTTCCTTTATAGGTGTAGATTAATTTTTATGGTCATTAATCTACAATAACTATTTTTTAATGCCAGATTCTATGTCATAACATCATAAAAGCTATGCATAATAAAGCTGGGATATTAAAATAAAAACTTTCATTATAATAAGCAAATATTTTCGCAAAAAAGTAATAATAATATGCAAATATCTAATACTGAAAGTTTTCCAACAATAAATCTTATTTTTAATCTCTCCTATTCGAAAGCGTAACCTTAATTACACTTAAAAGCTGTTAGAGTATACTTTTTCAATTAGAGTATTAAAGTGTTCCGACCCTGTCATTATATTAGAGTGTTGTTCCATTCGACCCCGGTTTCGGGCGCCCGCCCTCGTCGGCCCGAGTCGCGCCGGCCGCCCGTTGCTCTCATTCCGCTGTTCGTCGTTCGTCGACTCGGCTCACTTCGTCGCGAGCTCCGGCTTCTAACGTACGTGTTGCTTGGCCTCCTGCGAGTTTCAAACTTTACACGAACTGTGAAATGTTCATCGTAGATACGTGTTTCTTTGTCGTGTAATTAGGAACGTGCCGAACAGTAACTATTAATCGCGTTTGCATCAAAGAAGAGGCATCTTAGAATACCCTTTGAGTGACAATTGTTTATTGGAGTGGACAAGTAATAACAGTGCTCCATTATCTTGACTGTGCAATTGTTTGTGGATTTAAAAACAACTTTCTTGGAGATCCATAAATTGATACTACGGTGTCTACAGCTACAGAGAATATATAAGGTAGGTACCAACATATTTTATAATAAAAAAATATAATTAACATTTTTTATTTATCTATCATTAATTCTATTGATTTTTTGCATTGTTAGTAATATTGATAAAATGTATTGTTAAAAAATTTAATTAGAAAAAAATTCATGGTCGCTTTTTTAATTAACAATAATTTTAACATGTCTGACCTAGAACTCGCTACGATTGAAAAGTAATAGATTTGAGTATATAATAAAATATGAATAGCAAAATTTGTTATAGAGTCGAAGTTTTTGTTTGTTTATTTGAACGCGCTAATCTACAGAACCATTGCCTTGATTCTTAAATTTCTATAGACCACTGTTAAGAGGAGCCTGAGAGCTATAGACTATTCTTATCTCGGTAAGTATTTCCCAGCATGTCTAATTATATTTTTAAAAAGTCATATTTAATTCATGCTATAAAAGATGAATTACGAATCTTGGTATTTTAAATTAAGCTCCGATGCCTCTACCAATAAGCTTTAGCTACAATACGCATATTTTTTTATTTTGATATCGCATTGTACTCCAACTTCGTCACCTCATAGAGCTTTTTTAATTCCTATGCATCACAAACACATGTCTACTCGCTAAGACTGCAATAGTATCTGGTATTGGAATTTTCTTCAACATCACACTTAACTTCGATTAAATTGATTACGGCTTTATTTGTGCAATAAATTGTAGGTTTTTTTTAATAACTTATATAGCTAACCATTATAATATTATAGTCCGTTTTTATTTTTATTGTTCTATATATTCTACATTGTATTATATGTTACACATTGTATGTTTCACGTATCATTTATTAAGTGGTTTATGCATGATAAATGTACTCGTATACGCACGTTTTCTTGTACATCGTTATCTGTTTGCCTATTTCCCTTAATGACTGCGCATTATTTTTTATTGCTTTGTGAATTCAGTCCATTTAAAGTTTATCTGGAAGAAAATGCCGATAGCGATAAGACGTCTGACTATTATTAGATAAATTTTCATCTAGTACGCATGTGATTTATTTATTCTTTGATAAATAGCCCCCTATCATGCAGTTACAGACATGAAGTATGTATCTAAAAGGTTCCACAGCGACGCAAAAGTTGAATTGACATGTAAGTTATGATATTTTCATCGTGTAATTATTAGACGGACATATTATTATTTGTAATAGGTTACTACCAAGAATAACGAAAAGTCCACCCAACCATGAATAGTAGGTATAGAGTAAATAATGTTTAGCAATTTATGTAATAACTTAGACAGATGTTAAGACTCAATAAAATCTTAAAATCGAGGGCTATAGTTAGTGTTATCGAGTTTTCCTCAGTTTAAGACCTCGATACGTTGATACTAAAAACACACAAATTTTAATAGAATTCAATAAATTTTAAATATTGTTCTTGTTAGAAAGTAATTAATTTGTGTACAAACTTGCTACATAGAAGAAATATCAATACAATTTAACTAGTAAACATCAATAAAATAAATCATGTTTTCTTAACTGAGCAATGTTTAAGATGTACGTACGATATTCGAAGTTAATTATAAAACTATGAATAATCGAAAACAGCAATCTAAATCAGTGCCGAACACTTAAAAGTTTACAAATTGTTTGAAACAAACGAATCAAAGAGTAAGCGGTAGCTCAGACGAGACAGGAAGACGCCCTTCAGCATACTCGATGCAGGAAACTAGAACCGGGCGGACCCGCACGGATCTATTACCAGGATGTACGGGAATGATCTGTTGCTGTGTCAAGACCGTGCTTTTTGAACGAGTGACTCCCATAATCTGACTGATACCATTCCACCAACTAATCCCTGTATTTGCATTTCCTAACTAATCTAAATAAGACTGATTTATATAGATACATTAAAACGTAAATAAAAAAAAAAACAGTAACAAAAAGTTTTTTTACGTGCTAAATTTTTTATATTTACAATTTTTAATAGATCCTGTTGACCTAGAATCATGAAATTTAGCAAGAAGCTATATCTTACAGCACATGTAAAGAAAAAATATGCATCTACTTTTATATCAAAGTAAAAACGGATTTACTATCACAGTTGTTTCAATAACCGTGTCTAGGGATCAAACGGCAAGTTAAGTTTATACAACCTACAAGTTTGTACGGAACCCCTTGAGGCACGTGTCCAACTCGCATTTGCCCGCTTTTTAATCTCGTAAAACTATTACTTTTACCGTAACCGTGGTTAAATTATAAGGAAACATGGTAATTTTAATGAAGCAATTGAAATTGCGCTGTAATGTAATTTATTTTATGCATAAAATATGTTTCTTAACTGCATAATATACTTTATGCGAGCGGTTAAATTTCGTTTATTAATACCTTACATAATTTTATTAATGCGGATATGGTTATAAAGATCTTTGTATATTCAAATAAGTATTAGAATAAAGTGCTTATCTGCCTAATGGATTTGAGTGCAATAAGCATGCAGACAGACCAAGTCCTTTGTTAGTGTACAAGCTATAATTTATTACGGAGAATGTGAAGTAAGAGAAAGATTTTCAAGCGGGCGAACCCGCGAGCCTTAGTTGGGAATGAAATAAAAATACAATTCAAACTTCCTTTAAAATATGATATGAATTAGTTAACTCAGCATAAGGTCCCGGAATAGAGAACTTAACAGGTCAAATGTAAGGAAAAAAAACTCAAATAAATGTTTTTGGCAACTTGGTCTACAAAAAAATATTTTAATATTCTCATGTAGTTCACACGTAGAAAAGTTTTCGCCTTTACGATTTGTTAATATATGTCGATAACCAAACATATGAATATAGATATTTATTAGTTAGGTATATATAAACTTGATATAATATAGTTGTTTATTTAATGTATTTATACAATAAACAAGAAACAAAATATAGTCGATAACTAGACGTACCAGCTCCAACTGCTATAATTTTAATGGTCAATTATTAAGCATCTGATTTTATGTTAAAACATTCCTTCGCTTTAACAAAGCTCAGCAGCGATTGATATTACCCCATCCTTATGATTATGACGTGTTTTATGTTGAACAGAGCGTTACGTGGCCAGTAATGTTAGCGTGAAAGATGTATGCGGGTATGCGTCTCCACGAACTCGCATACTGATGCGGCTCCGCCCGTCGCTCGTTATTTTCATTATTGTGTCTTAATTAAAGTTGGCCAGGGTCTCTCCGCCATATTATTGCTGCCTCTCATCGACAGTTTCGAAAATAAATGTCTCTTTATTTCGGCGTTAAATGTTTCATTTCGGATTGATTCAATAATTTTTATGTGTCTTGATACGATCTACCTAAATGTTTAATAAAAAAATACGACTCCAAAGCATTCTTCTTTGTTGTTAAAACTCCAAATAGGTGATTATTCTGAGTAGCTCTACTTTTTGTTAATAATTATTATAGAGATATGATGGGAGATTTTAATCGTTACAAGCATGTTAAATTAAATTTTTGCTGATTGTTATTAATTAATTCTTAGTCGAGATGTAACTTTGCAATCGGAAATGAGTTGCTGATTACAAATTTACACAAAAATAATCGTTTATTAATTCATAAGCAACGTATCGTTAAGATAAAATTGTCTATGACTTGTTATTGTATAGGTAATCAGTAACAGGTAGCAGTGAACAAATGTTTTTTGTGATACAAGTACCATTAACTTTAAAGATAATAATATATTATCTACTAATTAGGTAAAATTACTGGTTAAAAATGGTTTGTAGGAATGTAACAATAAGTAGAGTTTATCAACTCGTTGATAACTTAGATAATGAAAAACGGAGCATCTTTATCAATGAAAATGCTTCAATGCGGTTGGTAAGTAGGCATTACATATCTTTCTAGCGCTGTTTCCGTGTCATTATCGGAGATTATTACTAATTAAAATATTAATGATTATAAATAATATTGTTTTAAGTACTTAGATAGCATTAGGATAAATAAAATACGTAAATGTTTTTTTATGTATGATAATAATCCGCACTACACATATAATATCCATTAGTAGAATACAAAAGAACACTTGATTGTACTCATTCATTAAAACGGTAACCGCAATAACAATAATTTTGCTGAATTAGATCTGGTATGAAATGAGAATAATTTAATTATTGATTGTAAATTGATTCTACGAATGCGAATGGTTTTACATTGCGCCCCAATTATAATTGATTTGATTAACAAAGCTGGGTCTATAATTGAAAGTAGGTAGACAGTTTCAGCAAAAGGGAGGGTAAGGTAATTACAAGATCCAATTTAGAATTGCCAAGTCTACACTTTGCTGTTAGTTTCAAACAAAAGCTTAATTAATTAAGTCGAGAACAATTAAGTTCAGTGTCGTAATATTCTCAGCAATTACATGGAATTCGACGTATTTTGTAGTCGACGAGAATTACTGACGAGCCTCGATTGTATCTAAAGCTAATATGATATACATGCCATTAATCATGTCTTTAATGCTAATTGGAATACCCCTTAATTAATTTATCAATTATTGTCTAACAGCATGGTATTTCTTTACTATTTTAAAGCATTATAAATATTGCACTATGCATCTTAAGTACCTTACCATGATGGTATTATATAAAACAATGCTAGAAACTTTCTTGAAACTCTTGGTAATGAGAGAGAGAGTTAATATCGACTATATTATGTTATAATAGCAATTTCCACTGTAATTAAAATAAAACTATCTAAGTTCTTTGCTATTGCATTAGGTGATGCATATCGTTACCACACGACGGTATGGCACCGTAGCGCATAGTTATGAGTCGGCGTTGCGTGCTTGGTGGCGACGTAATTACTTCATCATCACTAACTACACAGCGTCGGGTGACGTCGCGGTGCGACGATACGGCGCGCGGCTCGGCTCGTTTCGGTTGTCAATTTGAATGTATCTAATAAATCAGTGTTGTTGTTATGTGAGTATCGGCACCAGCAGGCAGGTAGGCGCCGCGTATAACGAGACATATTTCCGGACGTATCCTTCCAATTAGCGCGGCGGCGGAGCGGGCGCGGGCGCTGGTCACCTCCCGCCGCTCCGCTGCCGCTCCGCTGCCGCTCCGCTGCCGCTCCGCCGCCGCACCACTGCCGCGCCACCGTGCACCGGTCGTGCTCGTTACGCTCCCGCCTCGTTAGGAGAATTGTTTGTTCGAGTATGTAAAAATGTGTTTATTTGCACGTACGCTCCCGGGTAAAAAATATATGAAAAGACCCTTTTAAGACTTTTAATGATTTCCCGGCAAAGGGAAATTGGGTTAGTTATTTTCCCCGGGGTTACCCCTCGTTAAGTTTTAATAGGGTAGCTAGCTACGACGTAATCAAAAGTACTTATTTACGTTAACGACGTTTACTACACGAACATACTAAGTATGTATGATTTTGCTATCAATGGAATTTCTAGATGTAAGTCAAGGCTGGAAGGAAAATTTCACAGTCTAAAAGCTTAATAAATTATGTAAATTACAGGAAAGTATATACACTTCATGGTACTAAGCAGCTATCTAAATGTTTAATGTTGTAACATATTGAACTGATCGAGAAATCGCGTGATTAAATGTTATCAAATCACAGGTATGGAGTTAACAAGTCGTAGCACAAGCGGAACTTGTACGTTCCCAAGTTACCATATAGGTACATACAACCCCTAATTAATCTCTAATAAAATGACGACACCGCTTGTTTTTGCTACAAACTCTACTCATTAGACCGACGAGGCATGTTGATTACATTCTGCAGCGTTTATTAGCGCAAACCCTCATTAGAGGCTACCATTGTTGTAATTAAACAAGAAGCAACATTAGTACAGACTATTGAGTTCAGCCCGAGCCAAAATCGCCTTTGTGTTCATGCAGCGCAAAACCGTGCTACCGACAATTTGTAATTGGTGATTATATTGTGCGAATTTAATTAATAACTCAATAGATGCTTAGTTGATGAATGTTATAAACATGAGTGTCTGTGATGTGGCGGCATTGTTATTCGCGGCGCAAAAAAGAGGTTTGTTTTGAAGTGCCTTACGCAATTACGAGGTGTAACAGTGTTGGGAAGGTACGGCGCGGCGCGGCGTCGCGATGTCGTCGGTTCGTCGTCGACGAGTGAGTTTAATTGGACAACCCAGAGACGAACCTGAGGCCCGGGGTGCGCTTTGCCGGTACTTCACAATCTCGTACCACTTCTAATTGGCTCGCCTCAACTAACAGGAGCTTCCCTCTAAAATATATACTCATAGTCATTATTTATAATAAGCTCTGAATTTTACGCGTTATTAATTTCTTTACTTTGTATAATATGAACCGTTGTTAAAGTAATACTTGTAAATATTAATAAAAATAAAATGGATTGTTCATTAAATTTCCAGGAATCGTAACATTCATTGGTTCAGATATAAAAAATATATAATTTACCAATGTACTTCCGATTGTCTTTTATGTAACATTCTGATTCTCATATTAGGTGTTTTAATTTATTGATGAACAATAACAAGTCTTATCATTAAGTAAATGACCTAGTCATTAGTGAGTTGATCCAAATACTTAACAGTTTTACGGGTGACCAGTTTTGTTTATAGAGTTGGTATATGTTGACTATCAAGTAAAAAACAAAGTAATTAGGCGAAGTTATATACAAGACAGAATATCTACGCTATTAATTAAATTTATCGACGTCGTTACGTTATCTCATTTTATGTTTAATAAAGATTAAACTATAATTAAATAATAATTTATCAAAAACGGCGTTAATTGGATCAATAAAGAGGAAAAAACTGGTCAAGTGGGACTGGAACTTGCGTTCTCGAGACGACTTACTCGTTTATTTTTTTTTAACAATCTAAAACATAGATTTTTTTTTCTATTTTTATGACGAACTGTATTACTGCCGTACCTAGTTAGTTTATTGACCACTATTATTAACGTACACATCGTATCACAATAAAATATTAAAAAATAATACGAAAAAAGGAATTCTGAATTAATGATTTCCAAATTAATTCTCTCATCATCATCATCAGCTACATAAAGTCCAGCTGTACATAGCCCAAAGATTTCCAGACGGACCTGTCGAAAGCGGTCAATTTTTTATCTTGTGTAGTATATAATTTACACCCTTTAGTAATCCGAAAATGGGTAGGAAAACAAAAACCTTTCGTTTTCGTTTTCGTTTAATGTTTTTGTTATACCTAATAATAACGCTAAGGAGTTTAATGAAAACGCTTTTTCTAACGATTTGACCTTTGCTCTGTCGTTAATGAAGTAGGTAAATATATCAAAATATGTTAAACTTTTGAGACATTGAAGAAAATTTAACATTTTAAATTGTACCTATCTTTTCCCGTTGTGGTTTACAAAGAAACAGGGGCATGGTGAATATTATACTCTTTAGTTCAAATCATTTGAAATATATATTTTTTGGTTAACATATAAAAATCATCCCTAGACATGTATAGTTTCATAAATGCAAACTTAAAAGTAAGGAAAGTTGACGTTTCCTTTAAGCGAGTTGCGAGCTGTGTACTCTGTAGACGCGTGTCGCGGTGTTGGTGAGCGCTCGCTCTCGGCAGCAGAGTCGCAGCGCGGCGGACGCGAGAACACACTTCATCGTCCGGATATGAGCGGCTATTTAATTTCCGTGCTTTCAATGATCGTTTCATGTTCAACTATGTATCCACTTATTAGTGTTTGGGCATAAATTATATTTTACATCAACGTGCAATTTGCGACGGATGAGTTTTGCGGTTTTTCGCAAATTAACGATTAGTAAGCTTTTAGGAAGGCTAATGGCCTATCCAATTCAATATAACTTGCGTGTTAGTTAATTAAAAATATGAAATAATGTTATAAGTATGTGACACATTATTGTGGATTACGTAATAATATAAGCATGACTGTTGTTTTTGTTTTCTAATGATTTTGAATATTCGGTATTAATTAGTACACATTATATTATAGATAAGATTAGTCGTTACAGTACATATTGCAATATAAAATAAGACACGCTTGTGAACAAACATTTCTTTAATGAAATAAACAAATGTCATTGTGTACTTGTTTGATGTGAAAATAATTATTCATTGTCCCGCAAGTTGTACAACATTCAGCAACAATATACGGGATTCTTAAAGCGTGCAGTTAATAGGAAAATCACCACAGTCCATCTTTGCCGATAGCAATCAGCGCGTCACACACTAATACGACTCGCTGTTTGTATATTATTAATTTTGTGAGTGGTTTTCTAGTAGTTTGCATAAATATTTGCGTAGTAGAAAAAACAATGTTATGACGAGAAGTGATATTATAGAATGCTTTAATTAATTAATAAAGCGTATATAAAATACTCTCTTAAATGTAGCCAATTAAGATAGATTTAAGTTCATATATCACGTAATAAATTTACTTTAATAATATCATAAATATATTAAAAAGAATATGAGAACTTTTTTTTCTAAATATAGCTATGTAAAATATGCGTGCAAATAATTTCGGTAGAGCTGGTGAAGGGGAGCTCGTGCACGCTGCTTCGCGGTCTCTGCTCGCTAGCGATAGCACTATGTCATTATAGTTATCGGCCGATCAAGAGACGGGATCCCTCCGCATTGTGAGCAAACACCAGGCTCACCGAATACGGCCAGAATAACCCCTTGAAATGTCATTCACTATTGCCTTTACATTTTTTCTCTATGTAGTGGACACGCATGATTTATTAAATAAATGTAGTCATATAGATTGCCAGAGGCAGCGTTCTATATATTTATGGTAGTAATAACATTACGACTTGTTATTCTCTGTTTTTGCACAACGAAAATTGTAAACCTATAAAAGACTAAATTATACAAGCAAGATTGTTGCAAAATTATACGATAAAAGTAGATTCATATCAACTTAAGGTAGCCTTATGTTTTGAGTGACAAACCAATTTTATTCTCGAATGCCCGTCTCGGCCCGCGCTTCTCCCCTTGGCTTGCGGACCGATCAGACCTTATCCAAATTGGATCTTGAATAATAAAGAATCGGGGCGATTGGATTTTATTCCTTAAATTCAATTAGCACACAAGGGTCGTGTGTGTGACTGTAAACGAAAGATAGAGGCACGTATTCATATTATCCAAACCCTAGTGCTATATCTGTTGAAAGGGAGTATCTACACAAGCGGATTAGGGCATGCAATAAACAATTTTAATCTGATTAGGTTAATATTTTAATGTTACTAGATACACAAAGCCAGTCGTATGTATTCGCGATAGAGCGATGTAAAATCACGTTTTACTGTAGTACTAATAGGCTGGTTTGATTGAGGTGGTATCATTGTCGTAGAAACATGACGGGCTTGCAATGTTCTTACTTTTCGGAAGATGGTAAAAAATACGCAACACCTAATCGCAGTTGCTTTTGACACATCCACAATCAATTTATTTAATTTTCTTTACCATTGCATCTTTATGGACGGTGACTACTTGATATCTTGTGAGTTCACTGTTATTTTTAGGGCCTTCTATTATAAAAAATAGGGTAATTGTCACCTCAGAGTGTAGATATAGACACAATGATTAGCACCGAAGTGTGATATAGAGTTCAGTAACAATGTATACAATGTGTTGTATGTATATATGCATAATACTGGCAGGTTTAAAATTAAAGAGTGTATTTTTTTAAATGGCATATTTAATTTAGGATAAACAACCTCATTTATATTTATAAGCTATTTCTAACATTGTAGAGTAATTATATGTGTCAGATTATACATAAAATTAACACTAATCATTTATAATCTTATTATTATTTAAATACTTTTCAACTGATCAGCATTAAAATTATTATTGCCTTTTTGTAATATAATGGCATAGTTTGATGATAAAATACAATTTCAATATGTTAAAATGTATGTTTAAAGCAACTTTAATAGTAAATTTATGATAATTTGCTACTTAATTAAAACGGACCTAGCCTTGTTTTATTTATATAATACCTACGATATTTTAGTAACCATAATTTTATACAGAATTTTATGTTTTTGATCAATTAGTCCGGCTTAAGTTAAATAGACTCATGAAACTTTACAAAAACTTAAAAAGGTACTTCACCTATCTTTTTTATTAATTAAATTTATACATCCAATAATTCATATGGTCCCATATCAAGATGTGTCACGCGTTTTAGATGTTTTAGCATTACAGAACACACAGCTTGGATACAACTATTTGTCGATAACACATATTTTGTTTTGGTAAGAGAATCGATCTTTTTACATGATAGTAGGCGAATTGCTCATTTCGACTCGGGTCATAGGCAGTGTAAAAACCTAACACTGCCTATGAAAAATAAAGACAGGCTTAAAATTTTGAGCCATGCACTGCTTTAATTAAAGCTTTACGAAATCGCTATGTTAATGTTGTATGCGAACGTATAATTTTGTAAGTCATAAACAGCTATTATGTTATTATTCTGTCACGTTTTATTTAGATGGAGCAAATCTCTGTTCGACCTGAGCGCCGTTAGATTAAATGTGTTAATAAAATAAATTGCGATATTATCGCTGCCGCGTTTGACGTAAACATCGAATTCTACTTAAAGTAATGGAAACGATTTAATGCAGCGGAATCAGGCCAGCCGATAACGACGAGTTTTGTTAGATATTAATTTATTTACAAAATATCAAATTACGAAACTCTTGTATAATTGGATTCTAGATTAAACATAAAATATTCGAGTGACATCGACTAATTTGATAGTCACAATTAATGTATTCAAACATAATCTCACATTTTGTATTCTAAAAATATGGAGATATTAGATTATATTTTTTTCTAATGTAATTTTTTATTTAATGTTTAATACCTATTAAATAATTAGGTGTTTGAATAATACTTATACTTACCCAGATAATGACCACCGTACCTACAAAAGCAGTAAAATCAAATTATTATTCTGCGTTAAACCCCTCCCAGCCGTTTTCAATAAACGATCGCAATCGCATTTTCAATCCACCGCCAAAATGGATCAATCAGAACATTTTTTTTAATGTGTTTACGATTACTTATTTGGATTGATTTATTTCCGGGATCGGGTCGATTCGAAGATAAAGATTGGAATCGTTTATTGAAAACAACATATACTGACCAGGGTAAAAGATTTATCAATAAAATAACTTCCTCCCAAGTGGCTATCAGATTCCGGATATTTCAACGATGTTGCAAGTATTAACCACGAATTCTAATTAGTTAGTAAACATACACGTGCTTATAACAAGCTATGCATCTGCTCTAAACAAATCTTTCTGTAAACACTTATGGAGGTAAAGAGTTACTTAGAAAATACTGATATAAGAATCCTTTACTGCGTAATGGGAAACTATTAATCCTGATCGCGATACTAGTAATTTTTATGAACATCTGCGCAGTCTCATATTTTAAACGCAAATGTATAAAACAATATTTCGTTACGTTGTGTCGGACGTGACTAATAAACTTGAAATGATTTAATAACGTTTCTTAGCACTGGAACACTAATTGAATCCGCATGCCCCTTCAGTACATAATGGGAGGTGGAAACGTTTTATTATAATAATTGACGCCATAATAAAACATATGGCAATCGTTAACAGTGGGAAAATAATAAAAACATTCATCGCGTTGTATCCACTTTATATTTTAATACACATGTGTATGCTGGTTAGAGAAGGCACGACTATTTGCGCAGTATAGCACAGTTATTATGAAAACTTATTATTTTGTTTGCGATGCCTACATAATTGCTTTATGTTGTAATAATTGTTAGTATCGCAGGTACTGTAACGAGTTCTGTAGTTCTATATAAGGCGTGGATGAGTTTGTTCGACTTGGGTGGTATGAGAATACTTTTTACAGAATGCTACTAAACTTAATGTTTCACTTTGTATTTATATAATACTTAAATAGAAAAGAAATGGGCGTTGATGTTGCAATATGTGACCTCTGGAATATTGTTGGTATTTATAGGTATTGGTCATGAAGATGTAGACTGAGGACAAAGCTGCAGGCTGTGATACTTAAAAAGTAATGAAAAATATTAGATAGCTTACTGGGTACCTATATATTAACTATCGAGTGGCATCACGTGTACCGGTTACAGTACCTAATATTAAAAACATCATAATCAATGGTGATAATCATTTCACATGTCAAGAAGTCCGGATGCACAGAATTCATGCACCAAATACAACAGCCGTCAATTTAAATTAGTTACGAACATAATATCCCATTTGATGTATAAAACGAAAGTGTAAAATGCACTGTTTGTACGGCGTATAATAATAATTAATACAGCGCATGTGACACCGACGCGACGTTTTATTGTTTCCGTCATTAAGTTGCCAGTTGCCAGGAGTTCGCGTCGTCGCCACCTGCCGGCTGATATGAACACCCATATTAATGATTTCTCCGCAAAATTGTAATAATTCTTTTCAGTATACGTACATATTAAATCTATATTTCCGGGTTTTGGGTTTTTGGTTGATGCCAGTCAGTATAATATATTATTTTACAGACGTAAATAAGTTGAGGTAATAGTTACATAATATGAAACATCTGTAAATATAGATACAGAATTATCATGTACTATTATAATTATTTAGTGACTTTAATCTGAATCTGTCATTTGATATTCTATCCATTCATTAACGTATCCAGTCCACCGCGGTGCAAACTTGCAGCGGGCTGTACCCTCCGCCCCGACTCTAGTCGTTAGACATTCGTGTTAGTTAATTAAAGTTTACGCTTAAAGGAAAATTTAATTTCCGGACCGGCTTTAAGGGATTACTTGCATTGAAGTCATTGCCGTTAGCGCAACATTTCGATACTCCTTATTTTTTGTTATGAAATGAATAATGCATGTTTAATGTATATAACAATGCGTAGGTGTAGTGGCAAAGAGTAAAATTATCTTAAAATGATGCACATGCAAATTTGTGAAAGAAAATTGTAAGTGCCAATAATAGAGTCGGGTGCTGACGCGCTGGCGAGTGGTGAAGCGTATGCCATGGCGTATAATGTGAGTGTGTATTGCGGAGCGGTAGCGTGTGGCGCAACCTTAAAAGCAATATCCGGCGCCGCGCGCGCCGCCCGGAAATGAACCGGAAACGTCGGTGTATTAAGCCGCAGGTACTAGCCCTTCAATTTATAAATGCTTGCGGCCATATTCCAGCTTTCACGGATCTTATAGTCAAGTTAATCTCAGTTACCACTGTTACCAGACATCATATTAGTTTACTTGAAACGTGCTATATTTATGTGCAATTCAAATACAAAATAATGTAGACTTCATCTTGTCTGCATAATTTAATAAAGTATTGAAGTCTTCAAATATTGATATAACATACTTATTCAGAACATAGGTAAGAGGACAATATCTAAAATTACATTCTCTCGGCCTGAACTAACAGTAAAATGAAATAAAGTCCGCAAACAAAAGTTTGCAAATCCAATATGATTTGGCGCGTCGGTAAACATCGGCAGCATCCCGGTGATATCGCGAACGAATAACATTAAACTTTGTATGGATTGAATGTAGAAAACCAATTTCGGTGCTCGGCGAGTGCGAGCCGATGGGATGAGGGTGTCAGAACGCTTTGACAGCTCTCTGATTGAAAAATACGGAAGCCTGTTTATGGAGCAAGTGAGCTCCCAATTCGTGGGAGTCCCGCCCGGTTCCAACGCGAATTTGAGTTATGTGCTGGTGGCGAGCGGCGGGCGCGCTCCGCGACTCTCGGTCACAAACGCCGCTGATATTCATAACCTCTTAATGACACCAGTATTTCGACCATAAATATAAATTGCATATTAAAATTATATGGTCCACTACAGTTGAACGAGTTGATATAAATAGGTCGCCACTTATAGAACGAAGAGGGAGTTGCCCCTCCGATGTCGTACCTGTATTGGATAGTGTTAAATTGGATAGCTTAGTATAATCGCAGGGATTAGATTATCTGTAATCTGTCTCATACCTTGAATGCTAGTCCGTATATACGTCTACGTTGACGAATTTTATTATTTCGTCTTTTACAGGAATGGATACAATATTCGACGCAGAACAATCGATGATATATTTACATAAAAAATCTTATTAAGTGCTTGTACTTTAACCAATTTTCATATGACTGTCAAAAGCCTACTACGAGGTTATGCTTATTGCCGAAACTGTTTCATTAGCGACACCACAAAATTTTGTATGAACCATTAGCACTTAGTTAAGAAACATTTTCTTATTTGTGTTGGTGGATGCTATAACTGCTGCTGTACGGTGTTTATTTAATGTATACGGTTTATATGGGGTTTAATATAAATTACTTTGCAGACAACATTGACGTCTTCAACACTTATAGCTACATTATCAATAATGACATCAGAATCTTCGATATGAACGATATCGTCATAAGTTATTTGGATATTGTCATCAAAATTATCGATAATGACAATCGGAATTATGGATAAAAAAATCTATTCACGAGGACAGTGATTTTGTTTATCTTTAGCATTTTCTCACTGCTTTTACAACAAACGCAACAGCAAAGCAGTGGCTTCGGCTTTCTGTGAGCCATTTTAACGCACATCAGTCGATTCATATTACAGATAAATGTGACTATAGTGTTGCTCTACATTTCTTGCTTTCGAAATATGTGAGATATTTACTCGTGTGAATTTTCAATATGTTGGAATAACATTATTTATATTGTCAATTTCTACCCGGTTATTATTAAATGGTTCTCCTGTTTATTTGTCAGGTACAAACGGTGTATTTGGAATTCTTATTTTTAAGTTTAAAATAATAGATAGTTTATGATGTGGGATATATATACGTCCTTTAAACAGTTTCATATTCAGACGGATATATCATATATGTAATTTGTCATTAGTTAGATATGGTCAATCAGTATCGAGATAGCTGAATGTCAGTCAAGCCAGAGTGAATGTAAAGTATACTGATGTTTCCGACGGGAAATCGTGACAAAATGTATCGTCGCATATAGCTTATCGGATCCCACTGAGGTGAATTATTCTAGTGTAGGTGTGTAGATATATCCACACACGCGTGTGATACGCGTTGGACACTTTTATCGGCTGATGCATTTACTCATTCATTAATGGGACCGACTTAATGTGAACGTGACCTTAGCTGGACAAAATAGTGAATACATTAAATTCTAATGATGAGAATATTGTAGTAAATTAAGTCTAGATAAGAACGTTTTTCTGATATAAGTTATATCCATAGACTATTAATGTTTATTTTATTTTATTTGTTTACAATAAGACAACATGTATCAACACTTCGAATAATTTTAATAGCGGATATAAGCATGCATGTTTTTATTAAATAAAAATTAATCAAGATGAATACATAAATACTCAATTCTTTTGTGGGCGAATGAATGTGACCTTTGTAATAATATTTTAATTTGCTATAACATGTCGAAAAACTCCAATATACTGCAACTTTGTGCAAGTCATAAAGGTATTTATAATAAATTACAGTATTGTGTGTCGCGTCGTACACGAGTAATGTGTATGCATTTAAATTACGCTCAAATGCGGCATATGTGGCACGGGGAGTGGGTCCGCGACACGGAGAGGGCGCGGCGCGGTGAGTGCGGCGTGAGCCGTGCGCCGGATTACATTTTACATGTTAAACGATATAATTTGAGAAGTACTCAGACGGCATTGTTCCTTTATGCTCTTTATAATAACACCCCGACATATAAATAAACTAGCAAACATATCTATACAAACATTTAACACAAAACCAATGGTGCCAATGAACGTCCATTTTTATTTATTTTCGTTTATGAAAACCAATGTATAATAAAACCCATTCGTGCTTCCAGTTATTACATAACTTAATATGTAAAAATTTAATTAACAAGTAAAAAACATGCAATGATTGAAAATGTTATGCTGTCTCTGATTTCTTTCGAAAGCGATTCACGAACTCCATTTTGCTCAATTGAATCGTGTCTTAATTACAAAACGGGTGAATATTTAATTAAAAACTTTCCGCACGCGAGTAATTCCTTATTCCATGTATACGAAATTGAGTCAGCGTCGATTCCTCTTTTCTGCAAAGCCGCCGACATTCGACAAGGGTTTTTAATTGAACGTTCGACCTATTGTGCTCGTTAAAGCGATTCTGAGTTAATCACCGACTTTTTCGTTCGAAGTAATGGAAGAAAGTAATTATCAATTAACTGTTCGATAATGGATTGCGGCCGCATATCCGCTAGCTTATCTCGACGCGTAACGACCGGATCCCTTGTTTTATCTTTTTCATTATTAATTTTAATTCATCAATCACTCATGTGGTTTCAATCATAGCGTAAAATATTCTGCTCTCCTGGGTACATATTTAACAAATTAGTGATTGAATTGATTATTTTCCTTGAAGTCAAATAGAGTAACTGATTAGGTAATTAGGTAGGTATTAATTTCCATATTTATGTCAATGAATTAAAAATGATGTAGTGTGTGTGAGTGTGTTAGGTAAGATATTATGGGCGTGTGTTGACATGATGGCGGGCCACAATAATTGTGAAAACGAGAAGCACGACGCCCGCCTTCGTGATATTGTGCCGTGAATTAGCATTGTAAATGCAATCACAGGTGTCAACCCGCCACTCGCTCGTCGAATTTATGCGCCTTCCGTTCCGACCATTATGAATGTAACAATTTATTGTCTATAAATAACGATTAACATCCACCTCTTCATGTCTAATGAAGTTATTAAATTATACGGTTATATTGGTGCTTCAGCTGCGAAACAATCCAACATAATTGTCAGAGCGAGACAATAATATTTATTCACCGACACCTGTAACATTTATTGTACTCATGACTGCATTTGCTTATCTACAAAGTACAGCGATTAATTTCCTAACCGACCAGACTTAGCAACGTATCTGTTATTACGTCGTTTGATAAATGATGTATAAAGCGGATTAAACATGTACGTACCTAATTATGGGATTAAAAGCTAACAGTGTCTTACACCGAGGGTCGTTTGTTCGAGCCGACTCGAGCCTGCAGCACCGTATTAAATTTCACTAAAATACTCGCCGCCGACAATCACGAACCTTTATTTATAACACAAAACCTATTTTAGTTAAGTACGACCATAATCGGACTTGTTTGCTTGAGCATTAATGGCAGCAACATGCAAGAACAAACTAAGTCGTACCGACAATATTGTAAAGATAATATAGCACAAACACACTTACGCCTTTCATCCTTAAAGGGGTAGACAGAGGCGCAACTGCTGCACCTACCATGCACCATGGGGCGAGACTATTGCCTCGGCCTCAAATTCCGGACTCCGGGCTGGTCTTGAGCAGAAAAATCCAATATTACTTTGCTCGACCCGGTTATCGAACCCGAGACTTCAGCAAAGCAGTCGTACAGTAATACACAGTCGTACAGTCGAGGTATCGTTAATATTTTGAATATTATGTTGGCTTGTCTAGTACTGAATCTTGTCTTTTAACTTCGACTACAATAGAAAATTTACTAATAAATGATGATTATAATATACAATGTTATTATAATGGATACTCTAAGAACTTATAATTTCAGGGGTCTCCGAAAAATATGTTTACATAATTTAGATTTTGCTAATTGAAGTGAAACAATATAAAAAAAATAATAACAAAAAAGGACAAGTGCGATTTGTGCGATTCTTTTACAGAGGATTAAGTACCAACTAGCATTTTCATTATTAAAATACCATATTTACGATTTTCAGATTTTTTCTAAGGCCAATGTGCAGTACCCTATAGATTTTGATTTCTTTGTGAAATTGCAAAATATGCGATATGAACGCAATTTTTTTTAGAACGCGTTGTCTTACAAGTTTGATCTTTACAGAGCTGAAAGATATCGTACGTTCGAGTTTTCCGTTTGTAAGTTTCAATTTAATATCTCCACGCGAACCTGAGAAAAGACGGAGAAATAGATCGACAGAAAGTCATTTAAAGATGGTCTTTGAGATACGGAACCCTAAAAACCGGCCAAGTGAGAGCTGGTCTCGTACCATTCCGTGTTGGCATGTTACGGAACCCTTCTACCCGAGTCTCACTTGCTTTTAGCCGGTTTTTAAATATTCGGTAGCTTTAAATTAAAAACAGATATTATGTTAGCTTGAGCAAGGTAATATTCCCAATTCAATAAAAACGAGCATGTTGTTGACATTTTTATTCTATCCATTTAATTAATACATTAGCATACGTTACTAAACATTTACGTGTATTGCACCAACAATAGACCTTTCGGTCAACAATAGTGTCATAACTCATACATAGCGTTGTACTACAGCAAATCTGGCTTGCCAGGTTATCTCATGAAATCAATACATTAATGTTTTAAGTAAGGTTCTTGTTGTGGGACACACCATTGCGTACTCGCATAATACCTGTTATTAATTAGAATTCTTATCTGTTCTAAAACTTAATCTATTTATATCCCAGAGCAGTTTAATTGACTTAAACGTTTACAAGTTTACTGAGTCACGAAGAAACTAATTTATCTCATGGTTTTGAGATACTCCTTAGTACTTACCTATTCCTAATATCACGTTAAATAATTCAAATACTTAAGACACGCTACCCACTGTGTGACGTGGGTGTAGCGACTATCGCAATCATAGTGCTGGCCTTACACCACGAATTATTCTGTCATAGATAATAGATATTACAAAAGCTTTTTAGACCCGTAATTTTCAGACCCAATGTAAATATTAAGGTATTTACATTGCACACAAATTTATCTTGGGATGAAATCGAACCCCGGCCACTCGCCCAATATGTCACAGATACGGAGACTCCCAATATTCTAGGTTCCTAAAATTATTACAGTTTTAAACGACTATCGCTTACATTTGTTTATTCTTTGTTTAATCTTAAACGTCTCATTAATAAACACTAGGTTTTGCTCGCGACTTTTTCCGCGTAAAAGTTCTTTCCCAGTATAGATGTCCAATTTTGTAATTAGTTTGCCTTTCATCAAAACATAATTTACAACAGTTTCTGCAATAATTTAAATTTAAGCAACATTCAAACATATTGGGAATACTATCGCATTTATAATATTAATTTATCTCTGCGTCGAACTCGCTTCAAATGAAACATAGAATAATAAGCGAATAATCGCAGATACGATGAAATCGGGCACGCAATGTCGCGAGGCAATAAAGGTAATGTAAGCAAGGTATTTGCCAATATCCTTGTGGAGTGGCCCTCCCAAATATCTTGAGATTGTATTCCCCTACATAAAAATTGTTCCGGAATAGAGATACTACCCGGATAAATATTCAATTTCACTACGGACGAAAAAGATTTGATACCTTTGGTGGGTACCAGGTTTATTGGATGATGGCCTTTGGAATCGTGTGGATAATCATATTCATAGTTTTCCGGCGACATATAGATGAGTTTTTAGATGAAAATAGTTTTGGGCCAACAAAATTGACCTCGACTCAGCGTGTTATAATACAAATTCGATCCGAGAGTTTATTACAATTTTATTCTTTTTTGATGTATTCATATTGTATTTCGAGGAATTATTTACAATGTCGCGGAATGCTTACTAAGTAGAATAACATGGATTCTTGGAGATACCATAATATGACGCCTAATATTCGTTGTGCGTTGCAAAATATGGAATAAGTAATGTTAGAAACGGTACTGCGTGGTAATCATTTTTAATTTATACATTTAATTAAATTATCTTTACATGTATCATATTTTCTTTACATTAATGAAATTCATGCATTGTAAAGTAATGTGTAAAGTATGGAGCGATCAGTCACACGTGATTTGTAGTCGTATCCACTAGCGGCGACCCTCTCGAGGCGAGGATAGCGACATGTAGATGAAAAGGGCAGCTGAATCTAATACAATCGGGGAAAGAGATACTGTCTTCGTCAGGGCTGTCGGAATAGAATATTCGTACTCGTTGCATTTTTTATATCTTAGTACTTATGTTAGTCCTTGTTATAAGAAGTATTGCAGTATTTATTATTTTCTCTTTTTGTAAGATATCTTCCTATCTTTATATTTTTTGTTTCGTGTTTCGTGATGTAGATATTTAAATATTCTTTCATATTTCTGTTTAATAGTGTTTATTGTTGACCAAAAGTTGTAAATTGTATGATGAATTAATAAACAACATGTTATTATATCCAAAGCAAATATTGAATTATGATTCTTATATCTATAATTTACTATTAAAACAAATAGAATATCATTTAAAAAGCTGTTTTAAAAGCTGGAAATATGCCAACGGAATATCTTTCTGACACGCTTCTTTTTCTCATTCTACTGTCACGGGCACCATTCGAAAGTGAATGTATTTTCGAGGCCTCCGACATCGACCCTCTAAATAAAATTAATTTGCAACATTTTATTTTTCAAATATTGTTACACATTTTGACATTAAATCGAAATTAAAGAACATAATACAACAACACGATTAGTGCATGTCAGTTTATTAGCAAGTTGCGGAAGGATTATTTAAAGTCGACACTGCCTACTTATACTAATCGTTAGCAAAAAATCGATGAAAATTTACACTTCGATTTAGTTTATTAATGCAACCTGTAACTGCAATTTTGCAATAAAACCAAAACTGAAGATTCTATTAGTTACTAGAAATTTTCCAACAGTTACATACAAAACTTATATAAATTCAAACAACGAGCAGTTTTATATTTATAACCCATTTCGTATCACACGCTGATAACTACGAGAAAGTAGTTAAAGAGGAATGTAAAGTTTTATTGCGTTCCGTGATACGGCGCTCACAAAGTATCGCATTGTTAGCAACCCTAGGTGTACCGGCGGCGGGACGCGCGGAACGGGGCGGCTGGGTATTGAATGAGATTGCTTCTTACTTCGGCAAATGGATCACGTAGTGGATGAGATGTCACAGTGTTTTAAGATCCCAATTCGATTCACTCGTTACATGTATTATAGTTATCGCTTTTAACTTTAATATTGGTAATGGTCTTGGAAACTTTTTAATTATAGTAGGTATTCTTATTACAAACAAATAGTATTTGGTTATTTTGTTTAGAGTCATTTCATTAGTTATAAATTTTTTTGTGTCAATAATATCAACCCCATGGCCCCGTACCCAGAGATGGTATCACGGTCTCACAGAAAACCATTATGATGTGGCAAAACTGCAGTGGCGTTTCGTACGATTAATGAGATTGGTAAAAGACCCCCATCACCCCCATAATCTCGCGGGCATTTTGCTTCTTCGTGGGTGGGGGCAATTACTTACCATGATCAGATGACTTATTTGCTCGTTTGGCGCATTTTTGCAATAAAAAAAAACAAACGCAATGTATTACTCCCTTAATAAAGCTTACCCGCGGACCCAGTCTTAATGTATCCATTACATAATCAAGTAGAGACATTCGCACTCGGTAATTGGGAAATTCCCGAGCCGGGACACCGCCATAGCCCCTTTGTCAGCAAGCGGGTGCTGAAAAACAATTTCACGCCAAATCTTAGCCAGTGTTTTCCTATTTCCTTTTTATTTATCTTTTAGTCTTTCGTTTTCTCGAGAATCAATTTCACGGATGAGCGTCGCGATGATCTCAGTTCAAAAAGCGCGAAGGTTCAGGCCGGGGACAGTGCGCGGTGCACGCGGCCGCGACCCGCCGGTCCGGCCGGTCCAGTCGCTGTCCGGCGGAGGATCGCTCCGATCTCCCTCGCTCTCTTTACTGTAGCGGCCTACACGAGTGACGCAACGCCGCGTCCCGATAATAAACTTTCTGCTTGGTGCTCCTTGTGATTGGATGGGTTATGCGTGTGCTATCTGCCGCTGCTGCTTGTGATATATCTAACCCAATTTTCTTTTACATCATCTCTTAAACGTTTTAGCTCATTTACAATATTGATACGCCAAAATGTAATCGATAATCAGCAACCTATTGTTGCCGAATTAGAACAAACGCAACAGTATAATAACACACACTGAAACTATAATAGTGCATTTAATAAACTAATCGTAATATTCGATCATTATTAGCTATACATAATGGTTCTTTAGGCTTAAAAATCAATTATCGAGAATTATTCTGTTTGTGTTCTCAAACAATACTTCGTAGTAATATATGGCAAATGTAAATAGTGAACAGCAGTGATTGTTTTGGCGCTCACCCAGAAAGCAAAGTATGTTTTCCTAATATGTAGAGTATGGGTTAACTTCGAATAAATTCAAGCACACTTTTAGTATAATGACACGTCGATACTTATGTAGATTTGTACGATTATGTAACTGTAATTAGCAAAAGTTGTGATCGTATGCTTTTTCATGTTAATGGAGTTCAAGCAAAGCTTAACGGGTTGGTCAAAGTCACGCTCTTCAAAATTGTCAGCCCAGTCACCAGCGTTCTCTCGGAATTGACAATTTTACGGGTGGTTTATTTCCGGACACCCAACTTCCTTGGTCAGGCCCACGCTCCGCTCCCTCGCCGACCTCCTCCCGCGACACCCACACCCACTTCGCTTAGCGCTATTTGTTCACGCAAATATTCTCTTACAATCGAGACAGTTACTACATAAACACAAAGGATTAATTTTTCAAATATTTTTCTAATATGTCTAATTTTTTTTTGTTTATTCAACATATTCTTATACCACTTATTTGTAGCCGATTCACCAAGACACACTTACAAGATAGTATTGATCTACATAAAATTTACATTGTATGTAAGTATCTTAAGCGAAAGCTTCCCACTTAAAAGCTCTACAAATGCACTGAAAGCTCTTTCGCGCACTAATCCCAAACCTTTTAGCTGCAATCAAAAGCCCCGAGCGCTCGACGCGGGCCGGGTCGACGTGATGCTTGTGGAAGCGCCTAGGAATTTAATTTACATTTTTAATTAAGTTAAATTTTGTTCGAAAAGCTTTCACGGAATAAGAGTTTTCTTGATTAGAGTTCAGATCAGCCTGAAGTTTGAGATTGATTAGTGGAGCTTTAATTGCTCTCCGCTGGTGAATAATGAATTCGATCAGCGCTAAGTCGAGGAAAGGGTTTTAATAGATCCTGTTGATGTAACCACTACTTTTCTAATTCGTGCTGCGATTACAAGTTTATATAAACACTTTATTTGTTTATTTTGAACCTTATTTATTTATTAAGGAAAGTAGAGATGTTATTGTTGAGAGCAGTAACTTTATAATCTATCATACTAGATCATAAAGCTTAACTACTAGCGCTTCTGTAGTCTTATGTTGTATAAACTGAAAAATAATAGACATATAGATCTGTATTTTTTGAGAAAATTCTATTAATATAATCTATAGTATCAATTAAAATATTTTTTTAATTAATCGACTTTTTTTACAAACTAATCTTTATGTATTTTATTTCGTGTAAAGTTGAATATGATAACGCATATAATAATGATATTGTATATGTATAATAGGTTTCCTATTATCTATAACTGATTTTTTATTCTATCAAAAATTTACCGAAAATAACAATATTTCGATACAATAATTTAAAATATCATTAATTTCCAATACTATGAAGAAAAAAAAAAGAATTATAAAATAGAAAAATAACAAAATATATTTACATATTTGATGGTAAATATTATAATTACTTAATACAATAATTTGTGCGCGAAGAAGACCAAAATATATTGAAAATGAAAGAGTATGTCCATACTATTCCAATCGTCTGTTTAAACGGACGGCTGGCTGCCACATACCTAATTGATGGCTGAGGTGAATTTACGTAAATGTTACTTAATTGATCGCGTTGATAACCATTCATAATGACAATGTCCCTGATTACCATCATACTTTATCTCGGAGAGTGTTCAAGGAATTTAAAATTAATTTGTATCACAGGTAGGAGAGCCAAACCCACATATTTTTTCACTCTTTCACTTATTACACATTATGAAACTTCGAGATATATGAATGATAAAAAACCGTAATGACCTACAAGCTTTGTATTTAACAGGCTGTTTGCTGGTGGTAAAATATTTATACTTATCCGCTCAGGTATCGACCACAGTACACAAGGTGTAAAATCGCTATATTGGCCCACGTAACTTTGTCACGTTTTGAAATCAGCCTGTATATACAATCAGTTTTAAATAGGCCGGCATAATTGTGTCAACTGGTAACAACAATAGTGATGTATGGTAAAGCAAAGTTATTAAAAACTTAAAAGTTTTATGTAACTGTAACTATAATATTTATAATGAAAAAGTGGTATCTTGCTTTTATTCCAGATAATCCCTTTCAATAAAGTAAATTAGTATCACACAGTGTGACCTTCGGTTACATTGGTGTTATAAAACAGTATTACGGCGGTTGTAAATCGGAAAGGGCACAAAGAAACGGCACTATAGCTGACGTAATAGCGAATAAATAAGAGACTTCCGCAAGGAGTCCTGGCGACTCGCGAGTACAATTTGAGAGCCGGTGACGTACGGTGTGACGGGGAATATTTTATTTGGGATCGCCAAAATCGCCATCTTTTACACTTATCCCACTAGTCTGTTGAATTTTTGACATGCTTAGGGAGGTACTCCATTTTTACGTGGCAGGTTTAGTATAGCTATGCCCTTTAAATCGAATTATAGGGGGTCACTTGTCAGCTTAACCATGCCTGCGGCAATGGCGCTTTTCCCTATGCCTCATGCTTTATAGTTGCTTTATACATAATTGTTTCAAAATATAATATAGAGAGCAAATCAATTATGTAGTGATGCTATCCATATTTTAAAGTGATTTTTCACGGCATGAGTGGTGTTAGTCCCGGGGTGAGAATGCACACGGCAGCCTGTCCGCCCCCACCGATCGGACCGAAACTGGCGCCCAGCAATTCATATTAGATTTGCCCGCTCTCTCATATCCATTCTGAGATGTTCATATTTTATTGAGGCCAATAAAACGGATTCATGAATATGAGAAATGCATAACGAATACCGTATTTATGGATGAAGGCGCGCTCGCTCCGCCGCGGATATGTCGCGGGTAATTTGATAGCCGCCTTTGTAACAGGTGCTGATGGGAATTTCGGTATGGTTAGAAATTTTTTCTCTTGAATTTGATAGTGTAATTGAGTTTTATTATGCATCATGTCGTGCTTAATACGATTACCTGCCTATTTTTTGGGCGATTTATTTAAATCATGTAATGGCAGAGTGGTTTTATCCATTCCTGTTTTATTTCATCCAATTATTAAAAAAAGAACCGGAAACAGGATGGCAATACTTTAGGAAGCAACAAATGACTGAAAATGGACATTGCTCAAATGGGACGCGGTTAGTCCCATGTGACACAACGTCCAATGTGTGCTGCATTAAGTCGCCGAACCCACAAGAAGGGCAACCCGAGTTCTGCTCTCCACGGAAGCGAAAAAATCTTGACAAAACCATCTTATTACTAAAGTATCAGACTGGAGTTTAATTATTGCAGAAAGGCTTTTGTTTATTAGACATGGTTAGCAGCGCAGAGGGTGAATATTATAGAAGAAGATGAAACTAAAGGATACTTACTGGTCTTCCTTACAACGAAACGACGATTTGTGTGATCCGTAATCAAACGTTTACTTCGAGTCTGGGTGCTGCGGTATCGCGTATCTTTATACAGGGTTCATAAATTAGGAACAAGATTCCAGACAATGTTTCTGAATTCGGTGCGGGAATTAGGCCATAAATGAATTGTGTGAATAATTATTAAAATTATTTTTCACACTATTTTCCTAAAAATGATTATCCAATATAAATAGTTAGTTAGGAAAGACTGGTCGTCTTGCCGGTTCCTTTCTAATGGGTTATAAAACATGTTATTTTAATGTGACTAAATTATTGTAACGATTTTTTCAAAGTATTTTACAAACTATAAATGATACTCTCCAATGTTTTGATCACAACAACCACTTCAAGGATTTACTTCTCAGAAATAAGTATGCACTGACTCGTTTGCGATTGACAATACATGCGAAATTCGATTCTGTTGTTTAATTGTAAAGCATAAAATTATATTCGAATAATCAATAACTATATGAAATGCAAAAACGAACCGAAAATCATTGTGAGTAAAGTCGAAATTGAGTTTTCATAGTTACGCATAGTTGGTGCCGTTTGACAGCACTTTGTTGAAGTAAGTCTTGTGTGGAATGGACTTAGGTGAGAATATCGTTTATTCTAATGAGGTTTCTGTTAGCGTATTACTTACTTTTTCACTTTCTGAGAATTACTACTACAATAATATGTATGTCTTTTGTAAGCAATAATAAAATGTCCAAAAACGATATATGTACGATGTGTTTGCTTTTATATATCTATATATATATAAAAATAAATCCCTATTTCCCTTGGTTATGCCATCACGCGTGAACGGCTGGACCGATTTCACTAATTTTTTTTTGTTGTGTTTGTTATTGTCAGGAGAAGGTTCTTATGAAAGTAAAAATCAAAAAAAATTGCGGAAAATTAGCAAATTTAAGAAAACTTAACGAAAATATTAATTTTATATAACTGTCATTTGTTTGAAATAACTGTCAGCGATTGACAGAATGGGCGCTGCAAATTCATAGTTCAGACGGGACAACGTCTGTCGGATCAAGTAGTCCATTTATAAAATCGCTTATTGCTTACCAATTTTATAATAGATCTTCAATATAGATTGATTATTAGAAGCAATTAAATAATTATGTACTTTAATATTGTAACTGTATAGGTAATAGGAGAATTTTTACTCTTTTACCTATATGACTATCAAAACTGTCATTTTAGAAAACCCGTAGTTGCAAAAAAAGTATATGCACCCGTGGACGGAATAACACCCCTTGACTATATATATCATTTGATCTCGTACGTACTGAACTATACATACTCCTGGCGTCACAGAAATGTAGTGTTGCGTTGTAAATTTAAACTAAAAAGATATCATGATTCTCACTGACACCCTTCCTAATTTTAGAAATGCGAAATTAACTGTCACTTGTCTTTAAATTTTATTGTATTGTTACAGGTTTCAACATTGCTGTGATGCGTGAGTGACAAACTCGCCATGATTCGAGATCCACCGGCCATGCATAAACCCGACAACACTATCAGTAAGTACAGTGCTACAGAATATATATCTGCGTACATCAGATGGATAAAACTAATTTGGTCTTAAAAACATACGCAATTTAAAGTTTATTGGTAGCAACTCTATATTATATATTTACCGTCTAAATGCGGTCGGTCATTTTCAGAAATACGAACCTATCGATGATGGCTATCAATTATCCTGCTATATCTACCTACCCGTAATTTTATTACTTATTCATGCCTCTGACTTTTCTAAAAAAAATATGTGTGTATTCTTTGTGAATTATCGCTTGCTTTAACGGTGAAGGAAACCTGCATACCTGAGAAGTTCTCTATAGGAATTTCGAGGATGCGTGAAATCTACCAATCCGCACTAGGCCAGCGTGGTGGACTAAGGCCTAATACCTTCTCAGTTGTAGAGGAGGCCCGTGCCCAGCACTGGGACAGTATATAATACAGGGCTTTTATTATTATTATATTATTATAAGTACACATTGAGATATAGGCAATATAACTCTATATATTAATAATAATATTCTCATCCCAAATACCATTCTTTTTTAAATTCTGTGTCCTAAAAGTTATTTTAATATTATGAAACGTGGCAGCGTGCTGTTATTATATTATAGTTATTACAGATAGAGCTACGTTAAAATTCCACGCACGGCTAAATTAATAGACTAAGGCATTTTAGACATTTTCATAATAATTTGTTTTTAAGGAATGCTTATTATGATTTAAAACTATAAGTACCAATTGAAAGAGTTTTTCTGAGTCGGTACCACGCATTGTATCTTACTGAAGCATGCAACAAAGATATTCAATAAGACTAAGCATTCTATATCTGCCTGCATAACTTTGATGTTTGTAAAATAACTGGTTTTATTATGAGCCTTAAATGTTAATACATGTAGACTTATAAACGCATTGATACTCTATCCGCATCTGAGGCCTGAGCGCTAGTTCGTTAATCAAACTTCAGGGTAGTGCTACAGCCGTTGTTGACTCAGCATTCAATAATATAAAAAATGTAATAAAATTTTATAAATAAAACATCTTATGTAATACACAAGCAGCAGTCCTTTTCTTCTTGCTGACGTCAATTTTGTTATAATATTAGGACAAACAGGTCGCGAATAAAACGCGGGAAGGGTTGTGCCATAAACCGCTCCAGCAGCGTCCGACGCGATATTAAAAAGAGGACGAACGATATTGTTATATCACATTTATGCGAAATGTCCGACACCCAGATCATATTGATAAAAATAAGCGATTTTTTATTGTGCTCTACAATGTTTTTGTCTTACAAGCGCGTTTCTTTCTGTTATTGCTGGAGTGCAATACGAAAATAATATAGCAAATACTTAAATAACATTGAAGTCGATGCTTAATGTAACATGTTTTTGAATATAATCTTTAATTTTATTCCATAAAAAATAACGATCCCGCCACCAATCTTCTTCACACCTCACAAGTCTTATCATAATCAAAATCATATTTTACGTTGTCACGGCTACTGAGTTATTCGATGTTACGGAAAATCCAATATTCTTTACCAGATTAGTTTAGTGATAACCATGAACAAGTGTGGTAAACCAGTTCCCTGTGCTATAATGATTAATTTCCCAAATTTTAATATTATACTAATGTATGAAATTTAATTCCGTCCAGTTGTTATATATAATTCGTTAAAAATAATAAAACAAATTCGCACTACATCAAATGTAGCATGATTAGAACCGGAAAATTGGACAGACAGTACAGGCAGGATGCGCGGCCGGTCGGTGCGAGCAGCGGCTGTGGAGCGGCACAGAGCGCTCGGCGCAGCGAGATGTGCGGCGCGGCGCCCGCGTTCTCGCTGGGCGGCCCTGATAAAATTTATGGCCACTTCCCCTTTAAAACAATATTGAGGGCTCAGTTGGGATTTATGTCTCGCCGCTGCTGCAGCGACTCAATTTATTCTTCAATTTTTCATACAATAACTCACACACGTATTACGAGTGATGGATGAAAAGGACTAACTTTCGGGCTTTAATAAGAGCCTCCAGATGCGAATCTCCAAATTGGTTGAAGTTTATTGCCCACTTATGTCAGGCTTAAGTTACGCCCGGAGCCTTTCTCTGAGAAAATAAATTATGACGCAGATTGTCTCGACTCTGGATAGATTTGATTGTCGTTTGGACAATATATCGTTGAAATTAAAGTAGAAACATGTCACGGATATTTTAATGGTAAATTAAACTACATTGTTAACATATCGTTTGATATAGTCATTCTAGCATGTAGAATGTAGACGTTAGTTTTTAATCAAGCCAGTCACTTATAGTTCCGGATAACTGTTTTACCGTATTACAATAATTATATAATTCTAGCGGAACTGTTTACTGCGGTACCGATAGTTATTGTTGAGCCAATAGATCCATCTGCACATCTTATTGAAGGCACAATACCATAGTTAAGATGTCACACCACATTGGCTTACTATCGAGTTAAGCTAGATTGAGCTGGTTTTTTCATGTTAAGAAAAAATCTTGATTCTTGACTCCACTTAATAGACCATTAATTAAAAGGCCACTTATTTAATAATTAATGATGACTTAAACAGGAATTCAGCGACATTGGCTAATAATTTTCTTCACAAGTATTATATTTTCTTCATTTACTAATGTAATATATATTTATATAATAAGATAGTGTGACCAAATATAACCCGTTTCCTAACATAGGATAGACTTTAAAACTTTATTAAACTAAATTTTTTATATATTTTAAGACTATTAGAGTGCGTCCACAAATGAAATAGCATCTGTGATAGGTTCCAAAGGCACTGACTTGTTGATATTATTTGACATTTTTCCATAGTGCGTTATAACAGTGGTCAAGTTACTACTTCCATGACGTAAACTTTAAACCCTGTATATAAAATTCAATTCGTTTTGGATTGTAATGGTTTTTGGAGACATAAATCTGACCACGAAATAAAAAAATATCGCTGAATAAACATTAAAAAAAATACGAAAAATAGATTAACCTTCCTCCTTTGAAGTCAGTTAAAAAAATACACTTACAGTACGTTCATTTTTCTTTCTATACTAACAATACGCCTAGTCTGTTTAACATAGAATTACAAGTAAATTTTATTGTTTTATTTCATTTTTTACATCTCCACATGATTTTATTGAACTAAAATGTAATAAAATATTTTAATTATCTGAGTTATTTTTGTTTCCTTACAATTTTAATTTTCGATACTTTTATTATAAGATAATATAGTATAAATAACAGCCACCACATAAATGTTTATAATATATTATGCACGTAAAAACCGTTTACAATTTATTTTAGTCGTAGATAAGATACTGGTTGAACCAGACCTACGTTCATCAGCGACATTCCGAAAAAAACAACACAATACACATTGAGCATAAAAACCAAAGGAATAATAATTATAATGAATTGTATTACCTCCACGATAAATCAATTACTTTCATCAAAAGATGGTAATACTAAATATACACATTACGATTAGAATAATTTCTGCCATTAAATAAATTTAACATCTTATTGGTGGAAACTCTTTCCTTAAAAATCATTTACCGCTGACATTAGGCTTAATTCAAAAATTAATTTGAACTTCCACAAGGTTGAGCCGGGAAACGTGGCACCAGCGTAAAAGCAATATCAATTTCATAATTTTAATTAAAAAAACTAACTTCTCTGATGACAAAGTCTCGTACTTTTTTAATAACGGAAATGTTAACGATGGTGGTAATAGGTAGGGAGGATGGGGCGTGTTGTAGGGTGCGTTCCACACCCATAGGTCAGCTGGAATTTTAATAAGGCACCGGTTGCTAGCAACTTTGCACCTTGTAATTTAGCTCTATACGCTGTCTACTAATCAGAGTTACTGCCTCAATATTGTACTCAAGTATTTTGCGCTTTATGGCCTTATTATGATAACGTATGTTTAGCCGTAGGTATGAGATTATTATAATTAAAGGCTACACACAACGTTAACATAATTAAATGCTAACAACAACAGGGAAATGAAACTATACGCAATAGTTTCATTGAATGGTTTCATCGAACAACATTATCACTTTAGTATGGCATGAGTAAAAGATAAGTGTTGTAGGAGGTATTCATAATTTTATTGAATAATGCTATTCAGGGCGCGTGTCCCGCTTGTTATGTTTTTTTTTACATTTAATCACCATTAGTGAAAACCCGCATTTGAGTAAATGTAATTACGGCCCGTATAATGGATATCGCCACTACGCAATCAGCTCTATTGTTTATTGAGTGACCGACATCTAAAACTAAATAATATTCTACTATCAAGAATTCCTGAAGATAAATTGATTATTATTCCACTACATATGAACACCTCGTTAGATGCTCTTGTCTGTTTAGTCATTTTGATGATAAGAGGTTTATTAATGTCGCTCCAAGTTCTTAAACTGGCTTCAGCTGCTGACTCGACGCGCATCCGAATTCCAAAGACCCTGCAGCTGGATGCGGGTAAAATAATTTCTTAGTGAATGTTTACGATTTATTCCTTACATTTGTTAACATTTAATGATAACACGGTGAAATTTAGATATATTGTTTTAGTATATTCCAACTTTTAATGTGCTTTTATTCTCTAAAATAGTGTTGTCGAAAAATTATTTCCTAATGAGTTTCGAAAATACACATTGTACAATTATATCCTTTTCTATAAATACGTATAAGATAATATCATAACTAGATTAATTTACAGACTTTTAATTGCAAATTTTATGAGTAATAGAATAATTTATGATTTTGACATTTTGAAAATGTTAACATATTAATATATCTGCTAATAATTATATTAAAACACATTCTGTCCGTAAATTAAAATATTTAATCCGCTTTTCGTGTAACATACACATAACATTACAAATTCTTTTTACATTTTATTGATAAGTAATAAGTAACTTCAAGTATTAATTCAAAATTCCAATAAATATAGGCATTTCGTTATATTTGCGTAGTTTCATTCCATCTCATAAATAAGGAAAATAGTTGCGAAAACTTTCTAATGTTACGCGTCATAGTTTGTGACCAACTTAGGAAGATGCCTTTAAAATCTCACTCGAGACACAACGATATTAATATTATAATAAAAAAATGCTTTATTTAGGTTCTTTAGCCTCACTTCATATTAAACATCTTAACTTAAACCTTACCTTCTTCCTTCCTTCCTTCCTACCTACCTACTTATTAGGTACTTGCACATACCACCACAACATCTACAAGAAATACATAAGTATCAAACGACATAAGCTATGGATGATACATTAGCGGCGATACTAATATCGATAAATTACCAATGGAAGGAAGAACAATAAACTTCGTGACGCTTCTATCGAAATAAAAATGGAACAAAACTTGATTGATATCGCATACTCAGTACAATGAATAGTCAATGCAGTCGACTATGTTAATTTGAGTAAAGCGAGTTTATTGCAAAAAGCAATGAACCATTATAAATTACACGGAATGAGCGCCGAGTGCTTCGTGATTTTTGCTCATTACAATAACAACTGAGCATTAATTAACTCGGAAGAAATAACTTTAATGGAATTAGACGTTCTATTGTTTTTTTGTTGATGCTTATAAATTCGTCGATCAAAACATTTTTTATATTTTAATAAATATATTTTAATTTATAAAACTGTTATGTTTTTGCTATTACCTACAAATAGCATTTTAGGGTAACAAAAATAATTGTAGATGTAATAAGACTGGGTAACACGTCGCGGTTTACTTGACGAGGTGCGTAAACACAGGGTAATTCATGCCACGCAATCTCTTCACGAGCTTCCTAAACGAAAATGAGCTTCGACGCTAAGAAAGGATTTTATGAACAATAGACACATGATAATAAGGTTACAAAATTATAAGTAAGTTGTATGTAAAATTTAAAAAATATCTAATCCATATCATCTGTCTATGTCCAGAGAATAAAACGGGAAAAAACATCGATAAAAGTTTCACACAGCACTATTGTCACACCTCTTACGTCACAATAAATTACTTTTTATCCATTTCCGAGTTTCTTTTCATTTCGGGGCCTTAATACATCGGCAGTCGACCGGCTGTGTCGACGAAATTATACTGCCGGGGCAGTACAGTAGCCAAGTCTCTATCAAATTCCCGACCCAGCGGTAATAAAACGAAAATAATACGAAACGCCTTCACCCGCCACTGTATATTTATGTACAGTTCGCGTTATTAACTCTACTTTTATTGTTTATAAATTATATTAGTAGAGGTGTGTGTAATACCGAGCAAATAATCATTAACTTTAAGGATTTTGTTTTCACGACCGTACTTTTAGTGTTTACTCGTAGGTACTTACAACAAACAATATAACAATTATTCTAAATAATACTATACATGCAAGAGACGTTAAGTTTACTGCATGGTTTGTTCGTTATTATTGTAGAGCTGAATATGCAAGACAGCTAAAGCTATAACATTTTAATGACCGTACAATCATCGGGATTTATTTCTTAGCAATATACATAGAACATTGTACAGTGCACGCAGTTTTATAAAGACACGTAGTCGTTCCGCAATTACGGCATTAACTACATGCACAACCTGAAATGGACTTAACACGACAGCAACTGCACGCCTCACTGTTGATTCCGGGTGACATTCCTTGGAAAAATACAGATTGAAAACGGGTAAACCTAGTACCTACCAACTTTTTGCGCCGATGGAAATTTAACCTTAAACGCACATAATTTTACTCCTAATAAGAACGACGCGACGTCACCTTGTTTCACATAATATATGCTAAATAAAGAATGTTTGCATCGACAAAAACACATTTATTCATTTGCACACAACTTGGTTTTGAAAATAATGAAAAAATTAAACAATTAGTTGAACATAGTGAAAAAATTAAACAATTATTATAGACCCTTTAATCAATCAACCAATAAGTATACGATACAGCGATTGATATAATTTACACAATGTGTGTTGGTTGGCCGCCCGATCCCTGCAAAGGGATAATACTAATCGTTAATTACGCTTCCTAGGGTCCGTGCGTCATTTATGTTTTATTATCAAAGTACCGACATTAATATGGTTCAATTAAGTTTATTGTCGCCATAGCGGCTTCAATAAACGAGACGTATCGTCGGCGACAGGCGACGATGGGCAAGTGATCGATTTCGATGAGTTATGCCCACCTAGTTACCCCTTCAATTGGATCCTTAATTGGTTTGACGTACGCACAATTATTATTTGAGCCACGAGTCGACAAATTGAAACTGATTGTTTCCTAAATAGGCAATAGCGTGTTCATCACATACGCACTATTATTTCCTAATAATAAAACTCATCCAACATTCCTCCATGTCACATCATATATTCGTATAAGGGTATAAGATTCATCGCTTTGCCTTTTAAAACGAATACTCTATAATATTTTATTGACTGCTATTAATGCACATAATGGCTCCACATGTGCTACAACGTTGCAGTTTTTTTGTTTCTGAGAAAAATAACTTGGTTCGCACATCTTAATGACGTCAGTAAGCAACGGCAACTTGTCAGGCGGCCCGCTTTTACTGGAATTAATTGATGCAATTACACAGTGGAAAACAATCGAGCCTAGCTTAATGCCATAATAAGACGTGTATTATAAACAATTACCCAGTTTTATGTAGCGCAATAGAATGAGCGTTATGTTTTTTAATTTGAAAATTAAAATACAGCATTTTCAATGTTGTTAGAGCTGCTGCCAACTTTAGTGTATCTTTATTTTTCCCGTATGGCGTTTTTAAAGCGTGCATGTTTGTTAGCAGGTCAACAGGATGACAATAAATACAGTCGGGGCAGCAGCGTGGCCGGGAGCACCGGCGGCGCCAGGCTGTGCGCCCAATGCGGGAAAGTTATCACCGAACGATTTCTTCTCAAAGCCATGGAACGGTTCTGGCACGAAGATTGTCTTAAATGTGGTTGCTGCGACTGTCGCCTCGGTGAAGTGGGCTCCAAATTATACTACAAAGCGGATCTTATGCTCTGCAAAAGAGATTATCTTAGGTATGTTCAAGCAAGTTTTTGTACATGGCGTGACTTAAGTTGAATTGACGTCAACATACTTTAATTTACTTCTTTAACAATAACCTACTCAGGGGTGATTTTATATAAGAATGATATTCCAATAAATTAAACAGAAGTAAAATAAATCATTATGCCTGAAGAACAGTGTGTAGGTACGTTGTGGCCTTATGATTTTATATTGTTATTCGTATTTCCTTCTTAAGGTGGTAGCTCAAGGTCCATTTTCATACATTTTGTTTCGGCTTTAATCTGGGTAACTAAACAAGTATTGGCAAGTAAAGAATTTAAATTCACGTCTAATTAGTGATTAGTTCTCGCAGTTGAAAGAAAAATGTATGAAAATGGACCTTGAGGTATCGCCTTAAAAGGTATTATGGCGTGCGTTTAAAACGTGCTTAATGTTTTCTAGTCATAATTATTTTACGTTTATAACTCTGTTATTTTTTAACAGGTTATTTGGTGCCACAGGCAACTGTGTGGCGTGCAACAAAGTAATTCCCGCTTTCGAAATGGTTATGCGAGCCAAGAGTTTCGTTTACCACTTAGAATGCTTTGCCTGTCAACAATGTAATCACAGGTGAGAATTTTTAAGAGTTCAGTGAGCCAACAATTCTTAACGAAAAACCCTTGTTAAGTAAAATGTAACCGGAGATTAGAATATTATGATGGAGTTATTTCGATAGCAATTACCGTTCTTTATAAAGTTGAAATATTTTAAAAAATATTTATTGTTTATTCTAACGAAATATAAAGAAATGTGGTTTTTAAACATTTTTTTTTACTGCAGGTTTTGTGTGGGGGATAGATTTTATCTATGCGACAACAAAATACTATGCGAATATGATTATGAAGAGAGGCTGGTGTTCGCGAGCATGGCGGCCAATCCCAGCGGCCTGGCGCACATCCGCCGGCAAGTCAGTGGCTTACAGGTGAATATTTTATAACTAAATATATCTGAATGTCGAAACTGATTCAATATTTTTTGCCTATATAAAGGAAACTTTTTAAAGTTTACTATTTACAATCTGCTTTAAAATACATTTAAATCTGTTTCGCTTCGCATTTATTTTATAGAAATCATAACGCAATAATTAGTATTATTTCAAACTCACTAGGTTTGAATGTTGAAGCTATTTTGTTTCATTTTTATTATGAAGCCTTTTGTGGTTTTTGCGGTGTAAGAGTACAGCTTAGAAAGTGCAATAAAAATTTCCTCAATTTCTTTTATATTCTTCAACCACTACGTAATCGTGAATTAGTGTTATGACAGTAACAATTCTTTTTAATAATGACAAAAGTAAACTTATTTTAATAGTGCCTATAGCCATTTAAACCAACTTTTACTTAGTATTTTTTAAGTATAATCTAATACAAGTAGGTAATATAAAACATTAAGTTAAGTAAGTAGAAACGAGCCACATTCTTCCATCGGACGCGTCGGAATACAGACCTGACATTCACATTATTATAAGTTTATCGATTTAATACGGGCTCAGTTATTATGTACGCTTGTTTGCAGTTTATAAAACGATTCATTCGATACTGTTCTGCGAGCTCTCACGTTTATAAACGATGAAAAAATACGCGTTAAGTATGTAGGTACCTTACATAAGGAATTTCTTTGAATGTTGCTATTTTGGCACTTGGAAAAGGCGACTATACAGAGTACAAGTAAATAACTCCCACAAGGACACTGTTAGTGGAAGATTGTATTTCCTCTTTATTTTGTTTCTTTTTTGATCATTAATCTTTCTCGTACGAACGCTTGTCGGAATGCGAATGTGGGGGAATCTATTTCATTTTATGACTCGCACGACTAGAGGAAACTCAGTCAACCGCACCATATTTCTAATCGACTTTTTGATTGCAATTACTATCTTAGAATCCAAAAATGTTTCTTCAGACGATTTATATTAGTTTGCTCGAATTTGGCGATTTGAACCACATTTTGTATAAAAAACAATTTTACGGTTTTATAAGACCAATTTATTGCTGTTGTTATCTAAAATTGGCCGACACTGATGTATTTTCAATTAATGTCAGTATGGTAAAAAAAAGTTTTTCATTTAGTAATGAAGTTTATCTTTATATAGTCTCCAAGTGGAGGATACGTCGGTGGAGTAAGTGGTTGCGGTGGAGGGGCCGCAGTCGGTGGAGCCTTGGTGGACAAGGATGGCGGTGGATGCGCGGGTGCAGATGACGCCTCTAGCGGGTACGGCAGCCCGCCCGACCCTGACGTGTGTGACACTGCACGATGACCGATAATGCCCCGCCGACTTCTCGCTTCGGTGAGTTATTTTTGCACATATTCACTCCATCTCGTGCTTATTGAATCTTAATCACATAATTACATAGATTTAAAATTTTGTTAGCCCGAAATGTGTTTTACATATAGTATTAAAACCTACGTATATCAAATTTTCTAAGTACCTACAGTGCAATTCACAAGCTTGATTACGTTTCGTATCTATATTTAAAGTAGGTACGTAGTATTTGACTGGATAAAATTTCCCTCTTTGAATATGGTAGTAAAGGTAGCATATAAATAAACGAATAAATAATCAATACGATCCTTTACTTGGAATTTTGTTTGTCAGGTGAAACCTCACTGAGTGTTGGCGAGACTCAGAGGCATGTTGGGGTCCTGCTCCATCGGCGTACAGCTTCAGCGTTCGGCAGACGTCTCAACTCAACACAAAATAAAATATTTGCGTGATATATTATTCCTCAATTAGGAATACACGCTAGCCATTTCACTTCATCTGCATATGAAATAAAGTCCATAATGCTTAATTTCTTATTTAGTTGATGATAATGGCAAACATCTCACAAGAACTCAACAAAATATCATCCATGGCAGTGTGCGGCGAGAAATCGGCAAGGTGCAAAATTATATTACATATAGTAAAGTCTCTGAATTTATTATAAGCTGCAAACGAGAGTCCATTAGACTAAAAGACAGGCCGTGGATATGTGGCCACTATACAAAATGTCCGGGATGAGACGCGATAACGTTGTTAGAACACGATATTTCCATTATGTATACGATTTGAACACTTGTTTACACGTTAAGATAGCAGCGTAGCGTGGGTAGGGCGCGCGCTCACGCTTCTTCTGTATACTTACTGTACCACGTCTTGCAATTAGCTCATTTTATCAATATATTTTTACAATAAAAAATAATAATCTAATATTTGAATAAGATCACTTCCAGTTTAATTTTAGTGGAACACGGTCGTTTAAGAACTTGGTGTATTTGATATGGTCAAGGAATTTCGCTCGATAATGTTACTGAATAAGGAAAGACTGGTGATGTTTACTTAGTACCATTCGCTTTAATGGACGAATAATGACTGTGGCAAAGTGTTTATATTCCGTTTATCTTCATACAACGATGCAAGTCCAGATTCAAAGTATATTATCGAAAACGATCTCATTGTTATGAAATTGTATGTACATATGTACATCTAGTAACATAGAATATTGTTATCATACAAGGTATGAAAATTTACTGTGCATTAGTTTTCTTTTATTTAATATTAAGGTTATTTTGTTTACCAAAGATAAGTTCGCGTTAAATCGATTATTATATAAGTACGAATCTACAAGATGAGCGATGTTTGTAGATAGATAGTGATATAATTGGTACTTTCAAGTGGTGCAATGGATAGTTAAGTACCTCTATATTAATAATAAATATACCTTCAAATGTCTAATACTTACATTCTAAAACCTATGTTTACAATTCTGCCATAGCTTCGGTGATTGTTCTTCGCGTATGTACCTATATTGTAAAACAGACTTCATTTTTAGTGAGAATGCGCTAATTAAACTTGTTTTCAATGTAAAGAATTGAATTTAGATGCTAAACTTTTCTATAGAATTTTGTGTAAAATAAAGATTTTTACGATAAAGATGGATTTATGTAAAAGTAATAAAACTGTCGTTACTTAGAGTTATATTGGCTAAAAATAAAATACTTCATAAACCATTAACTACAATAGAACCAATAAAACGTTTAGCTTTCGTAAACATCGACAGAATAAATATTTCATTTGACGTTAATGACAATGTAAATAAATATATTTATTTAATGATTACACCAACTTCGTTTTATTTTATAAAAGCACCGTCAAAATCACATCCTATACCTACTATAATGCTCCCCATATTCTGCAATAAGCTATATTCCTTATTTCAAAGGTTTGTGTCCCGTTTTTCTACAAGAACTAAACAATATCTAATTTTATGAACATTTGGGACGTAATCCATTTATGCTTAGCCATTAGGACACCAGAAATAGATTGTATAAGATCCCTTCTGTGCCTAACAGTAAAGGCTTCTGTATTTGGTATATACTTCTAAACAAACACCAATTGAAACCCTTTAGAGATATTGTTTGTAGCTCTTAGACAAAAAATATCTTTAAAGGATTCGACTATGAGGAACCATTCGACTATAAGAAGGAATGTTACCTACTTCATATCTATACCAAATATTACCTAAAGTACTATTTCTGAGGTAGTCCTAAAAATGTGGACAGTTGGTCTTTTTACCAGGTCAGAATGAAGAGTAAAATAAAAGCTTATGGTTAATTATTATTAGTTTTACTCTAATTTAGAATACTAATTACTACGTACATTTTTCAAGTCATGACCACACAGAGAGAAAGAGTTGCCATAAAAAATAACTACTACGAATTAAAATATATAATGTTGCCATATTATATTAAATAGGAAGATTTGGTATGCGATATTGTGACATAAACAAGCTTTGGTCGGTGCCACTCAATTATTACTACCTAAGATTATCACAGTTGTGATTATACAGTGGTACAAAATAAGAGTATGGTATAAAACAGGTGAGATATGTGATGGTTGGCGACCTCCCCTGTAAGTATCTCTTAAATACCATATAAATCAAGAAGGTGCAACCGATAGAAAACAGGAAAAACATTGGGGCGGGGGAGGCGATGTCCTTTAACCACTTTCAAAAGTCTATCACATTATTTGTAAACAGACCACCCTTTTTTTGTCAGTAGTTAAAACTTGCATCACTACCACGTATATAGCTGCATCACTGAGTCATAAAACGTAAAAAAACCTACGACGCGTCACCACACACTCTTTTAAAGATAAGAATGGTTATTGTAAACGGTACTAACAAGAACAGACATTATGAAAGCAACAATATTTTAAATAGTTAAAAATACATTTTCCTTTAAAGAGGGCTCTCCAGAGTAAAAGGTATTGACCATTTCATTCATACATTTAGGTATGGCGCACGAGTTACGGGCGGGAATTTGCAAACGTTTCCGAACAACTATGTTAAAAAATGAATTTTAGGTCGTTTAGAAAATATTAAACTAATAAAATTTTCATTATTAATTTGTCTATAGTATTGATCGCAAATTAACATTATGTATATTTTAGGGATGATGCACAGAATCAATTATTTACAGTGGCATTTTTATTATGAAATTAATGAAATAATATAAGTATATTATTTCATTAATTTCATAAAATGTGGTAAGTACCACATTTTAAAAATTTGATCAATATTTTTTTCATATTTATTATAAATAAAAAAAAATCTTAACACGAAATAAAGGCAACACAGCCGTCAATCTTGTTGCTGACCAAAGGAACATTAAATACTATTTGTGTTACAAAAGAAATTATTAATTGGTAATAAGTCGTTGTCTAATTTGTAATGTTCGTGTGAGAAGATGTCATAGCGTCCTTAGATATTAATAGAAAAATAAGTCATACAGAAAATACGCTAATATGTGCATTAAGAGCGTGCATATCACGATATGGAACAAAAATATGAATTATTTGTCATAGGTGTTATACTATTACACGCCAGGTCAAGTAACCATTATCGTGTGCGCAATAATTTTTGTATGACAATATTTCCAATGTCCGCGCTATATAATCTTAGGACACTTTGTTGCTGACATAAGACGCAGATAGTTCATGTGTCCCGTTTCGGTGGTTTTACCCGACTCGATTTTCAACCATTAATGCAGTTAAGAGTTTAAAAAATACTTTATTACACTCAGGTGAATAGTTTTAAAACTTAATCTTCTGAAATAAGTTTTTTTTTAATAAGATGGAGTGTATAAATATATTATTATAATAGTCACACCGTTGCCTTATTTGCCACAATCATCATAGATTTAATTACACGTTACATTAAAACATCGATAATTTCATAAATCATACTGTTATCTTTACAAATTAAGCATATGCATACTATACATTTTATTACTCTCCCGTGTATAATGACTTCCTCATTAAAAGATAATTAACAGTGGTAAATATTTTATGAGTTCAACAATGTTTAAGTGTTTTTTTTGGAGTCAGGAATTGTCCATAAAATTCTTAACGGCAAGACGCATTAAACGAATGATGTTTAGTTGTTTGCTGCTTAAATAAGAGCTGTAATGTAATTTTAATGGAGCTCACAAAAATGTGTGCGCATTTCGTGTATCAGGCGATGACGGCGTGCCCGCTTTGTAATTACTGACGCCAACTCTCATGTGTTGTGACTGCTACAACTTTCGGAACCCAAATCGAACACATATTGAATTGTACCCTAAACATTCAAGTCTCATGACACACATTTGTCACTATTCAAAAACCTATCAGCGGCGCGTAAATGTTTGATGACAGAAAGAGCAGAATTTGTGTGAGTTATTGAGAGTTACGAGGCGCACAGTTCACCCGTGAAAACTCACTTAAACTTTTTAATTAAATTTCTTATTTTTTTCTTGAACGCCACCAGGAATCTTATCCCGCAAGTTTATTCAAAACGTTGTATTAATTAGTTCGCGTGCTGAAGACTAATGACCGCCGTAATCGACTTCCACGGTGTGGTGCACTCGGCCACGGGGCCACGCAAACTTTTTGAAAGGTAAATGGATGTGCTACAACGGAAAGTTGTTGCAACTTATAACACGCACAAGTAACTACATTCACTACCCACAGATTATTTAAAATACATTGCAAGGGACATTTGCTTGGTTGTTTCCCTATAAAATATTGTACATATGCATATAATCGCATCAATAGTAAGAAAAATAAAGAGCGTTTTTTACTTCAATTTATTCAGTTTTTAAATAATAATGAATATTTTTGTAGTTTTGTATAAAATAACGCACACATTATATATATCTTATTTGTATAGTAATTAGGTACTGTGGATATATAGAGACGGTTAAGATAAATTGGTAGCTCTATCAACACAAGGAGTAAATATCATTAAAAACTGGCATCAACAAAATAGCTATGAGTACTGGCAAATCCCCGCTAACGTGTTTGATTATAACTAAGTGAAGGCAGCCGTCTTTGTTTGCCTTTAATTAACGAAAACACCGCGCCATGGCTGGTCATTAAGCCAACCGATGGATAATTCTAAAGTTCGTGTGCTGAACATTAATTGCTAACTTTAATTATAATTAACACTTAATGAGAAATAAATCATTAAAATTCCTTTTTTAATTTGAAGTACGAGTGTAATTGCGTTTGTATATGAATTTAAGTATGTAATTGTAAAAAATGAGGTTGTCAAAAGCTACACGCAATGATCTTGAGCCCAGAGATAAATACTGCGTTAGGTGTGGAAATAGCTCACATAGTGGTGGAATGTTGTAAGCCAGGAAAGCTAAAGCGGCTACCTTCTTCCACTAAAATGACTACTATGAAAAAACGTATGGACCCGAATAAAATTATAAATAGCACCATAGCATCATAATATTATACAGAGCACATCCCGAAGGATATTTTGCAGGGCGTAGTTGATGCAGCCATTAATTGCCAACGGTGTAATAATGTATACGTTCATTTTGAATTTATTATTAAGGAAAAATTATAAACGTAATATCTATGTATGAAACTGAAGATAGTTTCCAATTAATTCGAAATGATGAATTTATCGGCTGAGATGATTTTGTAAAGCCCGTTTTCAAAAAGGGAGTTTCGCGACTACGTCAAAGATCAAACCAAATAGGTAAACAAAAAGACCAAAGAGATTGTATCCTATGTCAGTGTGAAACAAGATTTAATAAAATAATGTTTGTGGTAGTATCGCCTACTTTTCCGGAAATATTATTGAGTGAAAAATAGACTGTGGAAAGTAAAGTTGTTTAAGATAAGTAATATTTATCGTTTCGTTCTAGTTGGTATATTATTCTAGGAAAAGTCTCACAAATGGGTATCCCCATGATTTGAAGCTAGTACAAGAGTATTCATAAGGCATGTTAAAAGTAAGGAAGTATTTTAAATTCAAAAATTTCCTTTTCGCTGTATATTCTAGTACTAGAATGGTCAAAACTATGTGGCACGACCCACTGATGAGGGAGAATACTGGGTAGGCCCTGGGAAATAGTAAACAAACAACGAGTGGCTAGGGCAACAGCCGGACTGCCACTGTTGAACGAAAAAAATAACTATAATTGTCATCAAAACATCACTCCTTGCACCTATAATTGAAGATTCAAAATTACTTCATGACAGTTAAGAGGTGTACCTATTACAATTTGGAAGTTTTTAGGTGAGTCGTGGGTCAATCACCTTTACGAACCATTGTTCTACTACATACCTAATACTTCATTTTTTTATTTACAATGTCAATTGAATATTGTCTTTAATACGATAAGAATGTCACGCAAAGTTAAAGCTACCTTTTATTTGTCAAGTGTTCATATTACACTGCTAACACATTAAAAGCAAGTAATGTTCGAATGAGTAATTAGCATACCTATTTATTTTAGGAATAGTTACGAGATCTCAATCAAATACATATTGGAAGACCTTCGAGGTAAACTGTACTGTTAAAAAATGTATGGTACATAACATATCTACACAACATACATGTAGCAACCACACTCAATTTTATACACATAATTAGGAATCTGTCAGATGCAAAGAGGTATCTTGAATGTAATAGTGGTAGATACATCTGCTTCCACCTTCTGACTTAAGAAACGTGATGCTATATTACTTATGAAAGGTAATAGAGTATAATACAAGTCATGAAATTACTTTTTGGGCATTACGTTTATTGGTCCTTGCATCTTTTTTCAAGCATCAGTTTTGACGTGTAGATAAATCATAATATTAAATAAATCTCACATTAAATCAAGTGAATGACTTATTTAAATAGAACTTTCACATACAAAATACGAGTATTATAGACATAAACCATTAGCCTTTGAGCAACATATGACGACGACTTAGGTGAGTACATAGGTATCCAATATTGTAAGGCGTAAGAAGTTTCCGTCGAATCATTTAAATAAACGAACTCGCATCATTATGTCAGATCTGAAGATTGAACAAATTGCCAATTAGTGGCGTTTCGGCGTTGGCCTCGGTGTTCAGGCGCCGTCGATTCGACGCGACCTGAGTATCAGATAGTCCGGGAAAGCTCTCCGCTCGTTTCATGTGATTTCACCTGACGTCGATATTTCTTGCCACGTTACCGTCGTTCGTATCCTGACATACTACGACCGAAGATCGCTCTAAACGCGACGACCATTAATGCTTTTAATTTTCTTGAAAGCAGTTCTAAAAGAGTTTTCCGTTCTAAAACTTTCACATGAAAGACGGTGACAAAGGAACAGGGAGACCGTAGAGAGGTTTTATATTCAACATTACGTTACTGGCTTAAAAAAAATATTTATTTATTAGAAATCGATACTTGATCACTATGTGTGTAATAATTTACCGTCTTTATTTTTACTGGTGTATGTAGAAGTGTGTGGAGACCTCATTTCAATCGCATTACGTGAAAACTGACGAGATTGTAATCATAATAGATATGAATTCCAAATCGAATATCTCTCGCATTTTCGTATCGAAAACGCTTATACAATTTCTAAAAAAATATGATGTGTGATTAGATACAAAATGGTACGCGTACGCGTTCATATGCATATGTAACAAGAAAGTATAAAAATATATAAAAAAATACTATTACTTTATTTTTTTTATTTAAAGCAATGTGGATAACATACATATTATGAATCCTTTTCTATCTAATTAAAATTGTAGTGCGAGAACGCTTTTTAATTAAACTGATACATTTTAATTAAGATAACGTCAAAAACTCTAACCGACTTCAAATAACGATATAAATTAAATAATTACCAGAACAAAGTCAAGTTCCATTAACATAAATCCACTGCATTGCTTGTCAGTCCTCGTGCCACCCTCCGAGGAGGCGCCGAGTGGGGGTATCCATGAGCGCTCAGTATTCAGAGTATCGCAAATGTAACTTTTGGTTCTTTTCATGGCTAAAGTATGTTGGCGGCAATCCATAATGGGATTGCCATTATTCTTGCCATTAATTCGCATAGCCCCGGCTTCCGTGCATTAGCGGGCAGCGACGAGGCTGCCAATCGACGAGAAGGGTCGACACGTGAACAATATTACGTCTAATGTAAACGCACTCCGTATCAACATATTATTTAGACATTGCATTTTTTGTTTATTTCATTAAATAGACTGAGGAGAATATTTCATGGTTTGTTAATTACCAGAAATACAAATTCTCCAATCATGTCGACAAATATTTAAACATAATACTCACCTACATATATTAAAATCCAAAGAACTTCATTGCTTGCTTTTATTTTTATATTATGCTGTCTATTATACGTTATTCATTATTTATTCTACATAATGATATTTATTTACCTGTCACTACTTAAATCAAACCCCAACGAACTTGAACTTTGTTAATCTGCAAAACACAAAACAACGCAGACGTCATGAAATTAATTAACATGAAACACGCGTGCTGGAAAATTTCCTGTGCAGATTGCATAAAAATAATCAAATAAATGATATGGACATTACTCAAAGCTCGTTGCATTGCTATCATGCGTGGGAGGGAGATGTAAGCAAAGGGGCTCCTTCTCGCACGCCAGCCGCCCCACACTCCCCCATTCTGAAAGAAAAACTCTCCAAAAACTAATTACAACTTGTAATTGAAATTTTGCGTGTTATATAATCGGATACTTTAGTCAAGAGTAATGTATAAATGCGCCGGGGAGATGAATGGACGGCGGCGTGGGTGGGCCGGACGAGATAGGCGAGCATCCTCAATTTTTGGATTAAGTAACTTTGATACAATAATTCTAAACAACTAACAAGGCATTACAATTTATAACTTTTTAAATAACATTTTATTTAAAATTTTAGATAACGCTTCCATTTGTGAGCAGTAATCTGCGTAATTTGTTTGCAAGCCACTTCGTGTTGCTTTGGCATTTGTTTTAGTGTATCTTTACAGTGATAGCAATATTTATTGCGACTGCTCTGCAACACAATGCATGAAAGAAACAATTCCATCTCTCTAAACAAACGCTTTTAATTAAAACCCCTTCAAAACCGCGCCAACAAAAAACGCTATCACAATAGCCCCAATCTAGAAAGCGATCTAACTGTATAAACATGCGAATAATGTACAATCAAAAGGGCAGCGGATAACTCGAGGGCTATGCAACTAGGGAGAAACACCCTTCGCCTCTCGCCATTTTCGTTGCCCGATTCTTTTCTTTTTTGCAAAGTAAAATTACCTTTACTTTGCCTGCCTACGCTCTTACATTCTTATTTAATGAACAAAGCATGCAAATTACACTTTACAATTATTATAATTCTTAAAAAACATTACTATTTGTTTAAAACTTCAGATTATATTTCCTTATTTATCAAAAAGTTATAAAATAACATTAAAATTTGATTAACACGATAAAAGTAAAATGTTATAAAAAAGAACTTACGAATACGGAATACAAAAAACGAACAAATAAAAATTCTAAACAATTTCAACATGACGTAACTCGATAAAATCACACGTAGTTTTTCGGTCAAGCCATCAGTCGAATAAAGAGAGGGTGGGAGGTGGCGTGTAGTAGTGGGGAAATGGAAAAAGCATTAACGGATATGTCAGTGCCGCATCAACAGAGAGTGCCTGCTTTCTAATGCTGAATAAATACTATCTACCTCTCCACTTAGAGCCGTCAACACTACCAAAGATTAAGTATCGACAACAGCTTGCGGAACGGACGCGACGCTCTTTTGCTAATTAAATACACCGATAATATATAACGATAAATTAAATCAACGTCATATGGAGATATGATATTAAGGTGGTAGCTCAAGGTCCATTTCATACATTTTGTTTCGGCTTTAATCTGGGTAACTAAACAAGTATTGGCAAGTAAAGAATTTAAATTCACGTCTAGTTAGTGATTAGTTCTCGCAGTTGAAGAAAAATGTAAAAATAATTAATAATCATGGATATTTCTGCCTTTAAAATTTCGTCATATTAAATTTTAAAGGCCGAAATATCCATGATTATTAATTATTTTACGTTTTTCTTCAACTAATCACTAACTAGACAATTACTACTGTTTAGTTACCCAGATTAAAGCCGAAACAAAATGTATGAAAATGGACCTTGAGCTACCACCTTAATGTCTTTTACTTTGGACCAAGTGAATTAATACTATACATTAAGGTATATATGTATAGTGTATATCTAAGGTATTTAATAGGATTGATGAATATTATTTCGTATAAATTAATTAGTTTAAAATAAAAAGCCCTTTGTATTCCAAAATAAGTTTACACTTTGAAGCTTAGTATTTTAAATGATTATACTTTTCTGAAAATAATTCATACAGATTGAAATAAATTGATACTTTGTGACGGTGATATAAATGGTTGACACGTCCCAATTCCAATTTGTCGCAGACAGGGATCGGGAATGTTTTAGCTATATCGGCTCTGAGATTAGATGGATATTTTTAAAACATCGCCTCGCCTGGTCCATTAGCAGATTTCATGAGCCACACTACAAGTTTTTCGCGTTAATGCTAAGGTAATAAACTTGATGAACATACATCGAAAATAAAAACGCCGTGTTATACGTCTTAACAGTTCGGATAAAATTATCTTTGTGCATTAGGTTTTACACTAACTCAATGAAGCATTTATAATTATAACAAACAAAACATCTGCAACAAGAATGGATTGTTGTTACTGACTTGGCTTAATTAAACAAGCCGGAGTCGACACTCAATCGCATAATACTGCTAATTAAACGCGGGTTTACAGAGATCCGAAAAAGAGCCACTCAAACACGCTTAGCCGGTATTATTACAGTGTATTCAGGAGGCTCAGCAAACAGGCCCTCGTCGCCGAGGGTGCTACTCTCAAGTTTCGCGTTTAATTAGACAGATAGAGGCGCGGACGGGCCTTATTAGTATTGTCTACGGGGGCCCAATTAACACCCAGGAGGCGCCGTGGGTGGCTCCAAGTTCGTTTTAATAATCAAGGGATACCCTTGCCTTCGTTAGCTGAATAATAGGATCGGGTGGCTTCGATCATTTGCTACACTAAAGTTTATTTTAAAATATTCATTGGTGTTACTGTAATCGGATGCCACAGGTGTGTTTTACCCATCTTCTGTTTGAGTACTCATTAAAATGTTGTTAGCATTTTTTTTATTTGATTCCATCACTGTGGTGAAACGTGTTTTAATTCATTATAAAACAATAAAACTAGAGCCTAAAATCTCGTATCCATAATTAACGAGCAATTTATTGTTGTTTATTCTCCTCGCAGTATTTTAAATCCAGTTAAGTCAATTAATTCCTATAGGTATTAAATACTAGCCTTGCTCCGGAGCGCCGACCGCACTTTTTTGTTTTGGCGGAAGGCATATTTATTCACTCTGAGGGGATGGTTAAAAAATAGTGATATTTCATATTAAAAATCCATAGGCAAAATATATAACAAATGGTCTTATATACCTAATTATAACAATATGATTTTGATGAAGATTCATTAATTAATTAGTAGAAAATAAAGAATGCCAGGAAACTGTATGAGTTGGAGGCGTGTGCCGCATCTCTGGTCATAAAACTCTTATTAAAGCATGAGCAATTCCCGTCATAATGAACGTAGCGCGATTATTCTGTCGATTAATGAAATGGTCAAGCTCGCTCCCATAATTGGAATTATAATTGTCTGAACTTAGTTTCAACTGTTAGTCAGTATATAATTACCGGGAATATAAATTACTATAATGTATAAACTTTAATATCTGTTAATATAATATTTATGATCTGCGCAAACTATCATAATTAATTATAATTATACTGTTTATTTATATAATTTTATTTTTAGAAACATTATAATTAGAATAAATATTTAAATCGTTATTAGACTAAGTAAATCATACTATTTTCAATATTATTGCATTAAAAAATACGTAAATGCGGGATAAAGTTGTTATTATTTAAATTAAACTTCACACACGCTTTTTCTGACAAGTCCGACTGCAATAAAATACCAGTGACTAATCTATATCCTATTAATATTATAAATACGAAAGCTTGTGAGGATGGATGTTTGGATATATGTAAGTTTGTTCCTTTCACGAAAAAACTACTGATAGGATTTGGATGAAACTTTATAATAATATTGGTTATACATCAGAATTCAGAATTTGGTCCTAATATAACGATACATATCAAGTAAGTCGGAAGAGAAATTGATATCTTGGCGTACGCTGCCTAAGCCGTTGGAGTTAGACAAAGATGATTTACCGTAGGATTGATTGTCTTACATAGTTCTAAATATAAGTTCGCGACAGCATATATCTATCTTTTATGTGGAAGCCACTATGACCAAAATCGTGAGCCATAAATATAATTAAATCGGATACTTTTTTCTACAACGCAATGCATATTTTAGAATATGAATCAAACTCTTATCAAAATACATTTATTAACATTTATCGTTAAGTATTTTATCTAGATAAACTTCGTCTTTTTTGTAACCTATGTACATTATAAAACAAAGCACCCCTTTCTTGTCTCTCTATATGTTAATTATATACAGAGACAGAAAAAAAATAACTTTATACATATTGTACTTAAAGTTAAGTAGGGAATTGCAATTCATGATTGAATATATTACTTAATTTAATGGCATTCCACATATTTAAAAATTAAGTAAATTTGTTCCATTGTTCCCTGTTACTTTTCTGTAATATAATTTGTTACATGTAAAGATTGACAGCTTGTATTTTAAATTAACCAAAGTCAACCTTATGCATGTTTATATTATTATATTACAACTGTACAAAGCCAGGAGTCAGCCCGTTAGTATTCTTATAATTTGAAACGAAGTCGCGACCTTAATATGATACAATTAGAAATGCGGACTTTGCAATACGTTAAAATAACTACACACATGCACAGACATACACACACACATACACACATAAATTTGCTCACTTACACTCTTTATCCCAAATAAGTTCAACGGAAGCCCAACTAATGCATTCACTTATAGCCTATTAATTATTACTATTCCACGATGTTATAGGAGGGGAGCCTATCGCTACATCAGGCACAGATTTTGAGCTGATACTTAGCAGAAAAACTCAATATAACTTAACATTATACGGGGCGCAAAAATCGAACCCTAGAATATAACTACGCCATCGTAGTAGACCAAGTTAAAATAACTAAAAACACTAAGATTGTAAACTTAATGAATAATTTATTGAATTTTTGGCACCTTGTAAGCAATCAAGTATCATGAAGCAGCACTTCGACCCAGAAAATTACAGAATAAGATGCAAGCGCATGCGCACGTCCGCCTGCATGACTCGTCACCGCTAATAACTTTTTCTCATAATATTAAGAATCTTACTTCTTATTACCGGACACGTTCTTCCACTCGACGCGAAGATTGTTATACGAGAGAGGGCTCGCCCAACGTTGGCTTCAGTCCGCTCGCCATTAAGTCATTTTAATTAATTCGTACTACATCAGCCTCATCAGAAAGGACACTGTTTTTGTAAAGTTAAAAATAATACTACAATAATTATTAAAGTATCCACGACTTTGTATACATTTACTTCTTACAAACATTCAACCATACAAATATTTACATAACTTGTATATTGTTATTTCATTGTTGAAGAATTTTACGGAACCATAAATTGTGGGAAGTGTTATAGTATGACGGAACTAGCTGACTCTGGCTTCTAGTTTGACGGAATTAGACTGTTCAGTGTTTATATTTACATAAGTAATTAACCGTTTATAAGCCTTTCTTACTCCCCGTGTCGTTACGAATTGACGTCAATAACGGAGTAAAAGATTGCATATTCATTTAGAAGACGAATTTTGGCCCCCGGTTCCACCCGTGTTAATGTTCTTTCGCGAGATAAAAAATAGCGTCAGCGCTTAATGGTAATACTGATGTATTGATTTTTTTTTTTAAGAACAGGAAGTGGTTCAAATTTATACCCTTCAAGTACACAAGAAATTTTATAATATTGTGATTACTTAATAATTTAAATGACTAATTGAATTCACAAAGGTGAAATAATGTTTGGTTAGTTACATAATAAAACTAATGACAACTTATAACTATTTACTAAAAGCAGCAAAGACTAGAAAATAATGTACTCAGATCAGATGGACATATTCACTTAATTTATAGTATTGATGATTATTTCGACTTGTTATTTTGTGTATGACTTGATATTAGTTGTAATCATTAAGATAATGTATAAAATAAATTAAATGAAAGTATACCTATTAGCGATTATAAAATAACTGTTATTTTAAATTGGTTATATACACATTGCCATAATAGTTATTTATCGAAACGGCTACACTGTCCATTACAGAACTTCCAACATTCGGTAGCGGATTTTATGAACGCCATAAGCTTGCCTTTTATCTCAGCAGTGCTTCCTCGGGCAGACCTTCAATCAACTGTTATTATTAAAATTTTGCACACTACATGCAAGCAAAGTCGCGAGTAAAACTGTAGTAATGTGTAAAAATGTGGATAAAACTAATTCAAACATTCCTGGTTTTACTGTTGAGTAGGTAGCATAATAAATAACTATTGGTGCAGAGGTATTTCTTTGAATCCTTATGTAACCTGCATATAAAACAATTATATTACCATAACCGGCACAAGATATTGCATATAAACAACATTCGTATAGGTCTTTAGGAATTTACATACGAAACTCAAAATAGTTTTAGCATCCTAAGAAAGTAACGTGAGAATAAAAAATATTTAGAACTAATGCCATATAATTAGATGCCGGTAGTAAACAAGTATTTAGATTGATCCTACATATATGTATATTCTGTCGCCATTAAATATTTTTTTCCTCAAGCAGTAAAAACTATGGTGAGTTGCTTCTTGTAACTGTAGCTCACATTCTACAAGATTGTCTATACGGAAAATGTTATGCACATGACATTTAATTAGAGAAGGCTGTCAGTTACGTTTTATACCTTGAGACTTATAAGGAATTAATGTAATTGACGCCAGTTTAATGGAGCATTTATACAGGACCGGTGATTACCAGGGCCATAAGAAGTGCAATTCCCCAAGTTGGCGTAGCGTAGAGCCAATTTAATTTACAAAGTTGTCGGTCAAGTCCGGATTAAGCTCCGTTGATCGACTCCGGCCTTTCTTAATAATAACGTATGCGGACATCTGTCACTGATTTATTCAAACAAACGTTTTAACTATTCGCTCAATGGTAAATGCTGGAAATAATAAAAACAGCTTATTTCCCCACGTTTTGTTAACCTGTTTTTTGCTTGTCTGTCTGTTCGGTATAAATTTTGCAAATTTTTAGCATAGTAGGTATTGGGTTAATTAAGTGAATCCAGTATTTATGACTTGTTTTTATGTTATAGTTTTATTATTTAAAGTTTTTTAACGAAGACATACTTAATATACATAATATGGAATTATTTATGTTGTCTTCATATTAATTTTGAATTACTTATTACGAAAACATTTTTAATGTGTATTCTCCTCTTTAAAAGGTCAGCTTCCATTGTTTTATTTTCCAATATCAAGATTTCTTAATGTCTCAGACCATAATTGCGTTCAACCATATGACTAATTAGTAATCCCTCACAGCGTTCTCATTCGCCATCGGACAGGATATTCTCAGTGTCTCGACCAACTTCCGGCACTCGATCCTAATTACAGATAACGTTAGACTCTTCCCGTCCCGTCTCATCTCGTTTGCTTCTCCACAAATGTTAGCTTGGTTACACCGCTTCTGCTATAATTAGCTATTGGTATCTCGAAAAACATCACTAACAAATTATAATTATTTTCTAAATTAGCTTTTACATCGAACACTTCCTCAGTATAAGATAAATATTTATTGGAATTGAAAGTGGAGTTTCCATTCAATATTATGTTGAAATTATACGTATGCAATAAAACATTATTGCCACTCTAGAATGGTCGTATAAAAAGCGGGTAGGTGTAAAAACTTGATAAATAACAGGCCATAATAATGCTTTGTAATATTGTCAACAATGTTTTATTAATGTTGGTGATTTTAAGTCCATTAATAACACATACTAACGTAAAAGTACAAATACAGGTTTTAAACATAAAATAAAACTATACTATACAACTGTCATAAAATCGCCGTCGAAACACGTTGTGGCCGTAACAGCTATTGCATACATATCTACAACTCGTATAATTCCAATCAGTATTCAAATTGATGCAAATCAAAAGATCCGTTTGCACCAGTATGCACTGTGGTTAAATCGTTGTACAATATGTATTGCCATAATTAATCATAGTCTAATAACTTTTTGTACTTTATCGACTATTATTTTGTCTGTTATCATGAATCTTTATAAATCTAACTTAAAAGAAATGACCTGGCATCGTCATGCTATTCCATTTTATATTCATCTAAATCGTGGGCGCAATGATGTAAACAACTTAATAAATAGAGAACCAATTGCAAAACAAACAGATCAATCACTGGCGAATATATAGTGATACGAACAAAATAAATTAATCCCACCGAGCTAGAGACTATTGCGTTTTGTTCTTAATAAGCCAATTGCTGTCACGCAGTACTCCCGTCCGCCTACGCGTGCGCAAACTGATTTCAGAATAGAATCAGACGCAAAGACGCAAACCCACGATTGATTCTAATTAACGATAACATTATTTATTGGAGTTAGCAAACGAACTTAATTGATTTGGCTGCCGACGTCCTTAACTGAAACACGTAATCGACGCTGTGACTCTGGCTTATGGTTTATTAACTATTAATGTTGATCATGACATCGGACCATGTTTATATGCGGAGATTAGCGCTGTTATGTTAATGAATTTCTAATTTTATAGCTTTTAATATTAATACATCTAATTTGCATGTAAAACGCCCATTGAATGGATTCATAATCAAAAGAACTATGACTCTAAAAGCTTGTGAAATAGCGAATATTTGCTGTTTTTATCACCATAAACCGGTATACTATTAAGGCTACGGAACTGATGAAAACATCCTTTAGCGCTACCAATAGTTTATAATATCTTGTGTAAATATTATGTTACACGTTCAATAGTATTGTGTTAGAAGAAAACGAAATTATTATGAAGATCTAGTAAGTGGCTTCATTATAAAAGGATGTATTTAAAAAACAAGGAGGCTGAATATTAAACTTTTTTTCAGTTAAGCGAGAACCTTATCTACTTCAAAAATATAGCTATGACCAATGACATGCGTCATTGATGATTTATTTTTTTTATTATACCGCAAAAGCAACAACATATTCTTGCGACATCGCGTCGCATCGATAGCAAACTTATGATCTTACACCATATGGACCAGAAAAGGCATATTTAAATAAACAATTATTGTCCTAAAGTCCGAATCGAATTCGGGGCTTCGCGGTTCACAACCTACTCTTCACATAGGTACTAAGTCAGTGCAGCAATGAAGGAGATTCGTTACGTACGCATTGTATGTAGAAGCAACAACCGGACGTGGCTGCTCATGTCCGCTGCGAGCGAGACAGCCAACTCTCTAATTAGGACACGTTCCATCTACCCTGTAATCCACCTGACTGTTAATTAATACAGTTGAATAAACAACCACAAGCACGCGGGATGTACATTAACTATTCGGTATAATAGACTTACTCAGTCGGAACTTCTCTGCGAATCGACGCCTAAAGTAACTACACTACGCTAAGCAGCATACCTCATGTTTTCATCGGTAATTACTAGTGAATACGTGATTAATATTAATTCCTAAGACGGTAACACTTAACAAAAAACATTATCTGTTTCTATGCCACAATGCGAGCCTTGAGTAATTAAAATGTCTAATTAGCGGTACATAAATCGCTTCTTTGTCACAGAACTGACTATACTGAGAATCAAATGCCATATTAAGTTTGTTCGTGCGGGTAATTAAAACCGAGCGTTGTAATGAGAGGCCGCCGTGCACACTAATTAGGCACCAGTGCTCCAGAAACTGAATACCTAACTTTCCCAATTAGCAGCTACGTTATGATGCTAACTTCAATTAAAACACAAAAAATATAAACTTGATTAACAGTGCTGCGTGACATTTTGAAAACAATGCAAGATTTGTTCGGCGTTTGCGTGAACCTGCACCGCGCCCCGCGGCCTTTATTTATAATGTACACGAACACTAGCTCATTAAACAAAGCGTACTACATGAAATGATACTTGGTAAAATTAGTTTTCTAAACATTGTTCCTCCATAAATATAATTGCGTTCCACTTATTGCCCATAAAAGCCAGCGAACGTGCGAACGGCCCTGTTGCAAAATTGTACAAAAGGAAAGTAATATTAGGTGGAAGTAGACGCAGTGCTACCCCGGGCGTGTTTCGGTGACTGGGGCGGGCTTTCAGATAAATTATTTATCAACTGTATAGCAATTTTCTTTATGACTCCTCCGACGGAGCACAGCAATTTACTCGTGAAAGAGATGCGTAAACTTGCAAGGACGCCTAAATTGAGAATGGAATCATGAAACCAGTACAGATTTCAATAAACAATCGTAATAGCGACGTTGCAGTTCATAATAAACAATTAGTTCGGAAATGAGAATTCCGTTTGTTTCTTACTAACAAAGCGTGTGAAGCGCAAGCATTGTGTAAAGAATTAAATGGTTTTCTAGTTAATCGAGTATTGTTATAGGACTGTACAAATGTTATTGTGATGGATGATAAGGTGTTTTCTTCTTTTGCTGTAAATCGCTGTTTTAATTCCGTAGAAGGTATTACAGAAAGGATGAGATGTATGTCATTAATGGGTTCCAAATAAGATACGACAGTTTAATAGCGATGTTGGCGAGTTCGCTGTGAGCCTCGCCACGCACGGGCGGTGCGAGCGGCGGCGACGGCGGCGGCTCTTCCAATTTCCGTAATTGTGAGTTCATCAAGGAAATTGACTAGCAGACAACGCAACGCAATCCACTCTTTATTTTATTTATTCACCCCGAGCACCTTTACAACGATTGCTTCGTACAAAAACGCTGCGATGTTATCGTTTCACAATCATGAAATGAGTTCAATTAATAAAATTAAGTAGAATACTAACTAATATTAACTTATAAGTATAACTATTCACGTAATGAAGCCACGGTGACTCCAATTACTCTGTTTTGCTTTAATATTTTTTTAAGTTTAACGATAGAGAAGACATCGTTGAAAATAATTGGTAAAATTCTAAGTATTTCAGAAGATAATACTCACAGTACCCATGGTAATGTTTTATAAATATACTCGGTATATATAAATAATCAATTAATATTTTATACGAATTAACATTTTTGTATCCTGTGTCAGAACCTAAATTATATTTTTTTACAGAACTTGTGTTACTAACAAATGAAAATGAAAACATTTTATTTCAGTACGAAACCTTCGCTGTGCCAGTAACCAACTCGAATTTAACAATTTTATTAATAACTGACTCTACAATAATTATTATTCTTAGATAATGAGTAATAACACAGCAAATACCGAGACTATAAAAGTTTATTCGTTTTTTATTTACTTATATATTTTATTTACTTATATTAATAATTAAGTATAACACAGCCATGTACAGCAATATGAAACGATAACTGAGTAAGTAGGCGCAATTAATTTTGTAATTATACATTTGAATAAGGCATTGATTTTCCGTCTAATTTTATCAAGTTAATGAGAATATATCATAAGTATGCTTATTATTGTTATTAATGTCGCTTTGTAATAATAATTCTTTGAAGATGTGTAATAATAACAGATATATTCCTATACAAGTATTAATCATAAATAACATACACTTGGAATAAAAGTACATTCGATAAATATCGGCAATTGATAATGAGTTAATAGGAAAGCGGAGCAGTAAATAAAAAGCCACGGTGGTCGTGAGGTAATTGACGGGGCGCGGCAATCAAATTAGAGTCCGCGTCGCGGGTAATCGGCTGAAAGCTGTCCGACAGAGAGCTTTTGTGAGTTGACGGGACCGGAGGCCGCCGCGCCGCACCACCGCCGCGCCGCGCCGCCTCCAATAAAGACACGCTACATCTACACTCTTGTTTAATTGAAAAATAAATACCTCAATGTTCTACTTACGCAGTGTAAATTAAATTCTCTAAAAATATTATAATCATTGATTTTATTGTCATTAGTTTGGTAGTTCAAATTCGTCGCATATACTAACTAAACATTATTTATTATTTCCATAAAATACGTGATTTGTATATAAAATACTTTTATAATTAGAAAACGCTGTCACCGGCATGTCGATGAAATGTGGATGGAAACGCAACAACGGCCACAAGTTCTTTGGCTTTTATCATAATTTAAGTTTTCCATTAGCCATAATTGACGCGAACATCGTTCGTCGCTTACGGACGCGAATCACTGCCGCGATTGTTATTTTTGGATAAACAAACATTTCCTATTTTCAGATCTTCTGAACGTTTATACGTCTTAATTGACAATCCTATTAATAATTATAAAGAATTATGGCGTACAGCTTTTATCTTAATGTGGCTTTTAACGGCGCATTTGTGTGCGAACGACCATTTCGGTGTAATTTCCGGTAATGGATAAATATCTACTAGCGAATTAATATTAATTTGTGAATAATTCAATGTGGCTGTATCTACTTGCAATCTTTAAATATCCTCCATGCCTAGAACGACTACATGGACATAACTGTGATAAGGCAATGATCAAATGGAAGATCGATTCTCGAACGTCTTGGTATTTATTGGGGTTATCAGTGCCGCATGCCTTTATCCTCGGATGTGAACTGTGTCCCAGTAAGCCGTGTTTAGCTGTTATCGCGCCGAAGCAACTATAACTACACAATACAAATTATTAAGAGTGCTCGGCATCACGGGAACGCTTTCAGAAGTAATGAATTAGAAAAGTTGCGCAGCACTCACGCGGATTGAGCCGCGCGACTCGGCGTCGGCATCGGCGCGCCGCTCGCTACAATATTACTTTAATTAAATCTATTTGAACAACAAACTTTAATTAAATTTCATCCAGCAGTTAGGCGTCGCGGAGGAATAATCGCGCAATTAGAGCGGCCGTGAGCGTCGCCTTACACGCTCCCAGTTAATTAACTCACTTGGGCCGACCTATCCGACTTACGCCGTTCACTATATAAACAATACACACACACCGAACAAATACGATATTTGTATGCTTTATGAATTGTGATATGTTGTTAGGTAACGGAATTACTGATTACCAGTTGATGTGTCTATCTATACGGGTAAGATAAAAACAAACTATACATATTTTGTATAAAATTTAGTACCAGATATGACCTGTATAATGTAAAATGATTATAGGAAAAAACGTACATATTCAACAATCGGTTAACACCCTGCTCTTTACGTTATTATATAATGTAGTGTAAATATTATAATACGTACTTAACGCGTTTAGCCAATTTCGTATCGTGTGGTATAATGGAGCCGCATCCGTCCGACTTATTCGATTAATACTCGCAGCAACACAATGGGTTGGCGCTTAGCACTATGTAGCGTTTTCATTGTGCAAGTTTAATTGTTTTTACACGCAACATGTGTGCGTGCCTTAGTTCTAATAGCTTTGCGATTTATTACACTATACCTAATGTAATTAAAAAATATATTGTACGTTACAATTCAGCGATAATGAAAATGTTTTTAATTTTAGGTAAGTATAAATTTAAAATAATAGTTCTGTAAAATTAAGTACCTTATTACAATTTGAATATTATTAAAGTAGATACTATAAAGACCTAACAATCATCAGAATAATTTTCCACAGAAGTGAACTGGCACAAATCTCGTCTATAATATCGTGCACAGAGAGAGTTTCTTGCCCGTTCTTCTCTAGTGAGAATTGCTTTACGAATTGGTGGGAGAGGTAATATTGACGGAATATAAATAATGTATAACGACAACAGCAACATGTATTGTATGGCAATAAAAATTTATAATAAATTACCATCTGACATAACAGATACTGGTTCCTTGACATCATTTAAAAACAAAATTAATAAGTGGCTCTTATCAAATTATTTTTATAGCACTAGGGAATACTTTGAACATAAATAAAATTGACATTATTTAAGTTTTACAAATTTAATATATATATAATAAATTCATGACTTCCATTCTGAAAAAATATATTGTAAAATTATAAGAAATATAATGTGAATTACATACTATATAAAACAAAAACGATGTAAAAGTTACTACTTTTTTGAGTACACAGTGTAGTAAAATTGTATTGCACACCGGTACCTATCCCGGTAGAATGTATTAAAACATTTTGTTGCACCTACATTCCGCAAGAAAAAAATTGTATTTGTATTTATAACATTTTACAGGTTCAAATAAATAATTTCATTTCATAAGATTGTTGCTCACAATATTTTTGATACTTGAACCGTGGCTTATAATAAAAAAAGAATAAAAAACATAAATACATTTAGACTATCAGTTGAGACATATAGATAAGAACATTAAAATTTACGACGATTCAACTAATAATCTAGGGTGCATTATTATTAATGTTTATCTAGAAAAATGTTTTCTACTGATCCATTATGCGCACATCGTAACGTATAAATAAAGGCAAAAACTCACAAGATCCATTAAAAGTATTGCCGTGATGAGCTAGCGCTACGTGGATAAGACTGGTGGTTAACATCACATCTTTAAAGCAAACGTAAGTATTTTTTTTATTTACAATTATTAGAACTATATTACTTAAAAAATGTGAATAATAACTGTACCACTGACTAATACGATTTAATATTTTGAACGGTACTTTTAGTTTTTGAAACCTAACCATTGACTGTATTTTTATAGTGAAGTCGAAACAAAAGTATAATTTTACTATCAAAGAACTAAATATCCACATTTTTCACCATGGTAAATTCATTTTACGATACCTTCCCAGTCAGAAGGGTAGGGACGGTTATACCGGAGTCGTAACCGGACTAAACAGCGTGGCGTCGCAAACCCAAGTGCCACGTATGTAACCGCCACGTACGTCCAAATCGTGTTGTACTGTGCCGTCAGGACTATATTCCCCGCATTGGTCGTAGATAGATCTGGATTACCATCGAGACTACCTTAGCGCAGTGTCATTACGGCCTGTTTTGGGCTCAAAGTTCTCCTTATAATGAAGACGCCCTTGCCATCTACAGTAACGTATACGGATTTCGCGCTACCATTTAACGTATTTATAGCTCACTCTCTATGAAATGTCCTAAGGCCAGACCTTTCTGGCTTTACGGCCGCGAGAACCAATTTTGGTGGTCTCAATTCTTCAAAAGACATACACAGACGGGAGTGCATATAATATATTGAGTGAATATTCACATTTATCTGCCGTTTCTAACACGATAGCCTAAAAAACATACAAATTTAATCATGTAAATTTCAATAAACTTCACTAAGTTTAAATAAACCTTACATTATAATATCTACTATTTATTATTAAATAAGAATAAATATTTTACAAGCACAACCTACAAAGTAAAGAATAAAACTCCAGCCACTAATGTCCTAATGTGTGTACGATATTTATTAAGTAATGTCCTCACATTCTATCGTCGTCAAGCACTTCCGTAAGAGAGTGAACACCATAAAGGAAACCAAGTGAGCGCGTTGACCTGACGTTTGCACCAGCCTTTAGTTGGCCCACACTCCAAGCTTAAAGCATCTATATAACTACCACTACGCGCATTTTACATCTGAATTCTGAATTAATTTATAATGGCCCATTAACCAAAAAAATAAATGTCCTGGAATTATAAAACAACAAAAGCACTAATATTTTTTCGTCGTGTATAATAAAAGAAATCCATTACTGATTTTTATTGTTCATTAAATTTCCCACACTATGAACAAAAAGAACGCATATGAAATCGTAAAACTCTTAACATCAGAACGAGTTCAGAAAATTTGCCTGTGTGTGTTCACTTTAATTTGCAATTTATTAGCTATAAAATGATGTGCTGCGTTTTTATGTATTAAGATACAACAAAAATGCGACCATTTTGCTTTTTTGCAAATATTCCGAATTTAAATGTATAACTTTAGTAGAGTCACCAATACAATATCTTCTGCATTGGTTATCCGTAGCCGCGTTCTTTGTCAACCCAGGGGAGACTGATTGAGCAAGGCGCTTTTGTCGTGTTATAATCTTGATATTTGTTTATAATAGGTCGCCTGTACAATATAATAGCACTCTAAGAAATAACTTATGACTTATTGAAAAAAAGGAGCATTCGCTAGTACGAATTTGCAAAAAAAATTAAAACTTCTTTATGAAACCGAAGATGCGTTCTGTATAAAATAATTAGTATGTTACGTAAAGAAAGCGTGTAATTAAATAAATATATCTTGTTCTAAAGTAATGACATCACCCTACTTGTTCCTTGTAATGTGAAACGTATGCTGACCAGTGCAAAATATTGCATTGCACTTATTGCCGTCAGGATGCCGACGTGAAGGCGGCCTAATGAGACACACACAATAGAATCCACTCTCGGAACACAATGTAACTGGAGTCTGGAATAACATTGACGTTGTTTGATTTTTATTATAACCACTGCCGCTGAGCGATGCAATTTCAATCCTTTAATTAACGCTATATTATCTTTTGTAAGGTTTCTTATGCTTGAGGAAAATTATTTGTACCGATTATTGATGATTTCTTTCTGAGTCATTAGAGGTAAACCATAGCCGAAAGTCCCTGAGTAAACTTTTACTTATACGCTGTCTTAAGGTGTATTGTATAGTATAAGACAAAGGTGACATTAATTATAGGTTCCAATATAAATTTGCGTACTTAAATAAACTTATAGTTGTATATAAATCCAATAAATTATAAATATAAAAAAAGTTTTATAATCCACAATCTGTCCAGCATTTTGCCAAGTTATAGGCATATTATTATTTTTGTTAATGTAATAAATAACCCACTGGTGTATAAAGGTCTTTGCAAAGTTCTCTTATAAAACTTGTAACGGTGACTAACTAAAACTTGACTTTGTTCAGGTTGGTGGATCGCCAGTACCTCACCTTTTACCCTTCAGGATCCACCACGTGCAAGAGAAATCAGCTAGTCACGTGCCTCAAAAAATTTATGGAATAACATGAAAATGCTAGAATCCGATGAGTATTCATTTCAATTGTACAATAAAAATAAATCAACGTTGTGCAGTCAATGTGCAATTAATGCATCGCAGAAATACCCCAGTTTTTTGCACACCCTTGACCATCATGGGAATGGCGCAGCAAAAACCGCCAGCGTACGCAATATGCGGGTGCTTCTATAAAATAAACGGTTCCTAATCACTCACAACTGCGACAGACCCACTTCTCGGGCCGTGTCTTTACCGGTAGATTAACGTCTATATAAGTTTTACATATTTAAAAAAAATATATTTTCTTCCAAGGTTATACTAAAAAAGATGTGAAAATGTGTTTGTCTATTTGTTTGCTGATTGCGTTTTGGTGGTCTACCGGCATTGATAAAATTTGAATTCACTCCATAGATGGATATTGAGTATGTTATAATATTTATTTGTATATTTTTAAAGAGCAATTTTTTTACATAATTACTATATTATTACCTCCAAACCGATAACGATGACCTAGACGAATATATTCTTAAGTGAAATACTAATATTTTTTTGTTGCATCTGAAATGGTAAACAACTGGGTAACATTTTTTTCATTGGAAAAAGCAATCTAATCCGTACGAAGATTTTATGTAATTGCTCCCGTTAGATCGTATTAAACTTATGCAAAGATTAGATACCAGTGCTCAGCACTTTCTCGCTTTAAAGTAATCAAATACACTCACAGTGGGTACGTCAAATTGATGTAGTTATTTCAATCTCGTTAGACAGTGTGGCGCGCAAAAAACTGGGAATCTGCAACGCGTGCGACATTCGTGGCTGCGACGGGCGCTCCCAGAGCTGCACGCGGCTTCCAATGAATTTAGATCGCTGGTTGTCGCTGGCAAAAAAATAAAATATCCATCCTGCTTTGCCTTACGAGGAATGTTAACTATTCTTTAAAAGAAATTGTTCTTAATCGTTCTGATAGATGACATTATGCCAACAGGTGCCATTTAGAGTATATTTATTTTATTGTTCATTTCTCATACATATATTGTTTATATTGAATCTTTTAAATCTCGAGAGGCTAGGTTCCGCAGTAGATTTCTTGTGGCTGAAGTTCATATTAATATTGTTTCGTAATCAAGATGCTCTCACATCTGCGTGTCATATGATAACATGAAAATACACTTATACTTACAACTTGTTACGACTACCGATTAGAAGCGTTTTCCTCTAATGAAAAATATACTTTTAATCTGACTAAAAAGGTTTAAGTACTCAAACTTGTCGTCGAGGTACCAAATCCGCACATGCGCTTCACTTTGGTGGCCAAGATTTAATGGAGTGGACACGTGCTTTTCATAATTCTGTTAGTTAACATTTTTGATCCACTTTCGTGGACGCATTCATAGCGAGCATCAACTTTTATACAGAATCAAGGTTTTCCATTATAACCGTTAGGCGCCGAAAAGTTACATTTAAGTTCGAACCCTTGTGATAAATTAATGTAAAATGGACCTTATTTAAAATCATGTAAATTGCATAAGACTCCATATAATCTGTAAATATTAACTTAAATTGTCTGCCATCGCACTTAAGATTGCGTACCAATTAAACGCACTCCAAGAATGGAGAGTAGTCCTTTTTGTAAGTCTCGAGAACGCTTTGTGTACGCCGAACATTTCTGGCGATGGCAAAAATGCCACTGCTTTTAGTATTAGGTATTCATTTCAAACATTTTTATCTTTAAAAATATCTCTGACCCTGGTGATGTCTGTTTCGCTTCATAGGATTAATGGAATAACTGATAAAATACTACCTATTTATTTTAAATATTCAAATTTAGGATTAGGCTATAGCAACAGAGAAATTCCTTTTAAATATGTGTATATTTTAAAAAGAAATTGCGTACCTGTGTGATTTTAAATTACATTTAAAATAGTAATTACATACATGCCTTTTTTATTTATTGGCCCGTAACAAACGGATCTTAGCAGTTAGCAGTTAAGGCATGTTCGTGAGATGGCAGCTTTTTGTTTTTTCACTATATTTTATTCTGAATCCCTTACCCATACTACCACCATGTGGCTTAAATTGTCTTCTTATTCATTTTACACTACCACTTAAGTAACAAAACGTTACATATTATTCGTTTTGCCGTCTTTACTGACTGCTGAATTCACCAAATTTTACTAATTTAATACATAAAAAGACATCAAAGAGCAAAGACATTAAACTATACAGCTAGTTATAGACCGGACATCAGGGCCAAATTTTAGCTCCAAAAGTTATTACCAGTTGGTAATAAGTCGCTGTTTTTTTTTAAATGTCCATGTAACAAGGTGTCATCGTCCTTAGATATTAATACAAAAATAATATATTTAAAAACAAATAATCACAATATGGAAAAAATATGAAGTATTTTACATTGGTGTTTTTCCATTTTCGGTAGATTACTCAATCTACCAAAAAATAGCAAAATACCAACATAAGATAACCATCGCTTGAACGCAATTTTTTTGTATGACAATCTTCCCAATGTTTGCTGTATATAATGTTAGAACTCTTATTTATTTATTTATATGTAATAAGGTACACCAATAGCACTACATATTACATCATTCAATACAAAAAAAGCAATAACTCTTTGTCAAAGGGTAACCTAACCATAAGTACGATACAAGGTGCTCTGTGATAAAAAGCATAATCCATTTGCTGAGAGCACATAGCAACTTAGAAACACAAATACAAAAGGCTCAGTGGTAAGTAGCGTGCATGATTAGCGGCGGACGGGCAGGCGAGGGCGGCTGATTGCCGGCCCAATTGGGCCTTATCCGCCCGCACATGGGAAATATTTTTAATCAACACCTCCATTGAACTTACGAGCGCTCGTACGTGAGCTCTGTACACGGGCCGTATTTGGATCAATAAACTGCTTATTTATTTAACTCTTGCGCTTGAGTTTCATGAAAACGTCTACTGATATTATAATAATTATTACAGGTCTCAGGAAAGCTTCACGAGTCTTAGCAACAACAAAATTTTGTGTTTATCAATTTTAATTACTTCATTATGTAGATACTTGTATTTATAGAATCGGTTTTAGGGTTTCTTAATAAACACACATCTAACTGCGCCACGTCCGCTTATATTTAATTCAGAAAATGTATATAGATTAACAGCGTGATTAATATGTAAGGCGCAGGCCACACAGAAAAGACGTGGAGTGAAGTCATAGCAAGAACGGGGCACCATCGTAATTTTTTAAAACATAAAAAAGACTTGGCACGGGTGTGACGCTGGGCGCCGCGAGAGATGACGGTTTTCAGCTATCCGATTTTGACACGATAACATGTCTTCTTCCGAAGATGAAGATCTGTTAGCACTGGTGTATCTTGTTAATATACAGAGAGTTATTGCAATACTCTGCCCTATTATAATTATAGAGAACTGGATGATTTTCAATTAAACTACAAAATTGAACGTCGTTGAATACATAATCGGCTCGCATTTTCACTTAATATACAATGATCTCCCTTCTCTAAACACGCCACACAGCGACGCGCGAGTGCAAAAAGTAATCACATGTTTAAATTATAATTAACATTTAGCTAAATGACCTCGCGTAGAGTTAATTATCATGTTTCAGATGTGTAGATGATTAACCTGTAACCATTGTGAGAGAAATAAATAAACCTAGTTTCGTTTTATTAGCTGCGTTGCAGCGAGTAAATTATAATATAATAAACCGCGATAAAATCCGAAAAATATTTTTTTCAATAACTAAGTACATAATATACGTAAAATGATGCATTCCTATATCAAAGATTTATAAACTTTTTTATGGTTGAATGCGGCTCTGCGTAAAGTGGAGATAAGGGACGCGGATGGTAGCGCGTCGGTGCTTGATTGGCCCTATGAATGTGAGTAGATTGCATCGGCTCTCTCCGCCCAGGATAGCTCCCGCTTCCGTGGTCAGTCGCCACTAATTACTACATTTGTTATCTTTTATGTATAAAATAAAAGTATCCACGTCTTTGGTTTCTTCATTAATAAGATAAATTCTTTAAATAGGCTTTTAAATTAACAATACATTGTGAATCTATAATAATCTTATAAATATAATAAAATGTTGTATCCAGCATATTTCGTATATCTCCCTACAAAATACCGTAGATGTTACACAATATGTAAATGTTAGTCACGTTTTCAATAACCTACAGTTTTAGCTTCATAATTTAAGCTTGGTTTGATATTAGACTTCATTTTGTTATGAAATTACTTTGCAGCAGAATTTGGCAAGTAAAGGTTGTATTTTTATTATACAGCGTATATATTATATATGTTTTAAAATATTCGTTATACTTCTCAATATTAACTTAATAAATAAAAAAACATAAACTATCTTGAAACACTCTGTACATACTATTATGTTCGTAAAAATAGAAGAAATCATAAAAAATCCAATTATTGCATGATATGTGATTTTTGTTAAATTATTGAAAACGTTATTTTTTATCGGTAAAGTTAAAAGACTTACCCCTATCATCCCTTTAAGCTGGACGGACGCTAATGCCAAATTTAGGACGTTCTTCGGAAAAACGAAAAATGTTGGCAACTTTTAATTAATAGCATTGGTCGCCTAATCAGCAAGGGGTCAGATATTAAGAAGTATCTCCACCTCCGGCCTTAAATGAGAGGAACAGAGATTGGGTAGGAGGGGATGTTTCGTCCTCTGGAAATCTCCCTCAGAAGACGACACGCCACAGAAATACGTCACTTCGGCTTCGATTCCTTGAGACAGGAGTAGTGTTACGAGTCGATGTTGCCGGCCAATTCATGCTTTAGACCTGTCTACAGCGTGGCTCCAACACTTCAAAACTTATTGTTATATTTTTTGCCATGAAATAAATGTTATTTGTTTTTATTTTATTCTTTTTTGTATAATAAAAATCTTTTAAAATTATAAACTACATTCATCATCATCATCTTCTTCTTCAGCTTTTGGAAGTCCACTGCTGAACATAGTACATATTTTTACATCATAAACTACGTAATATATTTTTTTTACAAGACTGCTTATATATTTATCTTAGAAATTTATTGCGCGTTTTTTAATATTTAGTAACTTGACTATTCATGGAGGTTTCTTCTAATATTGTGATAGTTCTCTTTGCTTTTATTAAAATGGGCGATCACTAACTATTAGATGAGATACATGAGATGGACTATACAAAATGTGTTTGACTCCCCCTGAAGCGATAAAGTAAGAAATTCCTCCTGTTTTAGCAAATATTTTTATTGTGATGACTATTCTGTAAACACTAAATCTACATTCGAGAGATGGATTCGTACGTTCGTTTCAAATTTTCGAAATATCCACCCTGGGTCCAGTCAGATCTCTCCAGTAAAATGTAGGTATGTTTGTTAATGGTCACATCGCAGGGGGCAGTCGGCTAAAGTTTGCGCGCCCGCGCCGCACACTGCTCGTATTATTAACGACGTGTATTGTAATCACGTGGCGGGCGATCGCCTCCGCCGAAGGTAGGGCGGTATTAAATTCCGACAGCTACGTGATAAATCGAAATTGGAAAAGTTTAATAATGTTCGGTTGCTCCGAAAGCAATAAAACCGTTTATAAACGGGCACGAGCGAACGAGACGAGCGGCAGGGACGCCCGCCTTCGGGACTTTTAGGGACTCTTAGGTGATTCCGCACGGCCTTACGGCTTCCAAATTGATTTCTCTGGTATCTTGATAAAGTGATAAAACCGTTAGATACACTCCAGAGTGTCGACTATAGAGCAACTAGTTCTTGCAAGTACTTAATTGATTTAATTACTCACGTTTATTGAGGCACGTGACAACCCTGTGCACAGTGTTTGAAGTCTTCAGAATATTTAATTGAAAATCCCGTCATTGTGGTGATGCTTGAAAAATATTATACTTACAAGACATGGTTTCGCTCATGCAGATCAAATAAAGGACCACTGGAGTTATAATTACCGAGTAAACACATGATTTTTATTTGTTTAATATAACTTAACACCACCTTAATAAAGTTATGCAAAAATAAATATTTTCTTTGCATATTTTACGTAACTAAAAACACAATCAATTATTTACACTTATCATAAAATTGTAACGGATCGATCTTTGTACATTAGAGATATTGAAGAAAACCGAATATGGTGGTCTTTATTAGAGCTACAGAAACTAAAACTACAGTTTTTATATTTTTTTTTATCTGTATGCCTGTACACGTATCAAGCATAAACTACTGTATAGAGTTGAATTAAGTTTTCACCAATGTTTTGCTAGCGGTGTAACTTAAAACATAGGCTCCATTTTATCTCGGGAAAATATAAAGCGGGACGTTTACCCGAAAAAACTTCTTCACACGGGCAGAGCCACGAGCAAAAGCTAGTAATAAATACCTTCACAATTTTTTATCGTTATGAAGATAAATAAATTATAAAAGTTGTTGAAGCAACAGTCAGTTTCATAGTAGTGTAGTGTTTCTCGGCAACACGTTAACAGCGTCTGCGCGGATCCTTAGTCTATTTTGTTATATTATTTCCTTTAATATTTGCCCTATAATTATTTGAGCCAGACTTATCAGTGTCCCGTAAGTAGCACCGTAAACTTAAGGGGAAGATAATATATTGAAAGGCATATACAAAACAAAAAATACCGTGATAAATGTGTGACAATTTCCGAGCGAGAGAATTTTTAAATATGTAGATCTAAAAACTGTGTTTCATTTGATTGCTAGAATAGAGTGTAAGTATTGATAATTATTTTCTATTTGAATTGTTGATGATTTTAAATGAATATAAAAATGTACCTACCATGATTGTCTCTGCACCACCCTAAGGTTGGCTGGTAGAGAATGCCTATGGCATTAAGTCCGCCTGTATACATTTGTACATTAAGTGCAATAAATAAATAAATTATAGGCACCTATTACCTACACACTAACATACTCTCCAAAGCACTCAATATATTTCCTGTTAAAGTCTACTTAAACTTTACTTTACTCCAAATTAAAGTAAAGTTGTCAAAAGTCTAGATTATTTGTCACTGAAATAACCGCGAATGACATATTTATTTTTTTAATTTTACCTTTACGTGTACCTCAGAACAATGAGAAACATATACAGAGAAAATAATTTATATCCGCGAATTACAAAACTACCAGTACTTATGTGAAAAAAATCCAGTCCATTATATTCCAATAAGTTTGAGTTCCATTAGATTTTTTTTCGTAATACAGAACAAGCGCCCATATAAATTTTAATTTTATGTCGAACTGCAGATATTTAATTAATAGTTTACAATAGATGTGGAAAAGCAGTATCTCCTAATACAAGTATTGCTATATTAAAAATCAGACGCCAAAACTTATAACTGTATAGATTTAATGAATATTTTATTTTAATTATTTGTTTATTAATCATTACATGAAACAGTTGGCAACCATAACAGCACCAGATATTGTCTTATTTATCACAAATAATAAAGAACTTATAGTACAATGTTTAATGGCAAATTGCATAGATAATGCATTCTTCGACAAAGAGCTTGATTGAACTAACAGTTAACTAGTAGGTTTATCATTATTTGCTCAGCTAATTGAATCATTACGTCGCTTGGTAGAAGCTGAATAATTACTTACTGAGTTAGCCCAGAATAAGTGCGAACAGCTAAGTTTGGTGGAAGCGATAACGAAATTTCAACTATTTTAATAGAAACCATTTTTACGATGGTCTGCTATGAAATATCCTAACTTAGTCATTAATATAATAATATCAATCATTTCTAAGGTGTTATACTTATTTACTTGGTTATGAGTTATTACTTCGGAGCATAACGTGCTTACCGCTACCAGCTTGTCAATAGCAACGTAAACAAAATATATTATAGACCCCTTCATTCACTTATTCTATTTAGTGTAATGATATAATTTGCGTTGTTATAAGTACTGCTGCGACAATTAACACTTTATAATATACGCAATTATCACACACATACTTTTTGCAACACAAAAATTATGTGTGTATTCTTTGTGAATTATTCCTTGCTTTAACGGTGAAGGAAAACATCGTGAAGAAACCTGCACACCTGAGAAGTTCTCTATAGGAATTTTGAGGGTGTGTGAAGTCTTCCAATCCGCTCTAGGCCATCGTGGTGGACTAAAGCCTAATCCCTCTCAGTAGTAGAGTAGGCCCGGGCCCAGCAGTAGGACAGTATGCAATACAAAGCTGATATTATATAATATACGCAATAGGTACTTAAGTGTAAAATTTAGTTGAAAAAGCATAAATAATTTCCGTAGAAATATAACTACTTTCATCATCATGATATATGATATGATATAAGTACTTTAAAGTGCACGGGTAAATATTTGTTAACGTTTTGGTATACGACTAATTATTTACTGTATACCATCGGAAATAGGGCCTAGTCATCGGTCCTCAACAAATATTGACAAGCGCGCGCGCACTGACGTGGTTGACTTCCGGCTGCCATAATTGCTCATGTGTAAAATCAAATCGAATGCTCACCGTATTTAATTCTCCTAATGTTTGCACTGACCTATACTCACTTAGAACCATAAAATGTTTATCTTTAGAAAGTCAGGAGAAAACATTATTGCGTTCTTGTGTTCAATATTATCACCCTCATATAGATTTAAGTTGAGCTTAAAATTTAACCCTGATTTAGTAACGGAAAATAAAAAATCAATTGGTCATTAACATCTACTTAAACATGTTTTGCCTGTGCTCTACTAGCCACTGGTTATCAATTATAATTTTAAAATAAATACAATGAGCAAATCCATATTATTTAGGTTCTTAAAATGAAATCTAGATGATATTGATCCATAAGCTATTATTCTCCGAGCCTAAAGAAATAAATGAATCAACCAAGATTTATAATTATTTAATAATAATAATATCAGCCCTGTATTATATACTTGCCCACTGCTGAGCACGGGCCTCCCCTACTACTGAGAGGGATTAGACCTTAATCCACCACGCTGGCCTAGTGCGGATTGGTAGACTTCACACACCTTCGAAATTCCTATAGAGAACTTCTCAGATGTGCAGGTTTCCTCACGATGTTTTCCTTCACGATTAAAGCGAACAATAAATTCACAAAGATTACATACATTAAATTTTATTAGACAAATTCAGATGTGTGTCCCTTTGGGATTTGAACCTGCGGACATTCGCCTCGGCAGTCCGTTCCATACCCAACTAGGCTATCACCGCTTTTTTTATAATTATTTATTATGACTAAAATATAGTTGATACTTAAATAAGTAAACTGTCTGTTTTATAAAAACAATTAAAAGATTTCTTTCACTATAAATAGGTTCCGTGGCACAAGAACCTCTCTGAAGAAATCCAAATAATACGATTTACATAAATTTAAATATCATCTATACAAAACTCTTGTTTTTAATTATAAACTTAATTTGCTTATGATAAATCTATGGAAATTTTTACCTCAAGCTTCAACCCTCTACAGCGCCAAGGGTAGGAGTAATTACTTCTTTTCGTAGTAATAAAAACGGATTAAACTTTGCTTAGGGCGGACCATTCATTTTGTTTACTATTCAGAACAGCTTATGTTAAGAAAAAACTAATTTAACGCTCGCTGTTTGGACGTTTGGTACTTATCTGATCCAACATTTTAAAGAAATTAACCATCAGACTGACATGACTTTACATTTAAAGAAATAAAGTCACCAATATTAAATAACGATATTTTGTGAATAAAATATATTTAAAACTTGAGATGATATTATTTGATTGTGATTTGTGACTAAACAAGATAAAATATTAAACCCGGAATATTTTATTAATAGGCTTTAAAAACTTTTTGTCTGCGTAGGTAATATACCCATGTGACTCTTAGTATGTACTTTACGTGGCTTACTGTACTTAGGTTTTAAGAACCATATTAATAAACCGATCTCGCCTGTAAGTAGAATCTTAAATAGTTATTTAAGATATTGAACTATCTAATAATCAAACCATGAGCGGCCATTTATGCGCCTATTTTCAGCTTAGTCAACCAGGTTTGATAACAAAACTGAGCTGCCAAAATCCGTCATGTTCTATGGTTTAAGAATGTTTAAGATGTTGATAATGTATTTTTATCTAGTAGCAACTATATTAAGTTGCTGACTGTAACGTCTCCCTGATAATGCACTTCAGAGGAATACTCAGTAGCAACTATAAATACAGATCTATGTTTAGAAAATCACTCAACAAAAACAACTAATAAATATTTTGACGCTGATCATTAACAACAATTATCAGTAAGCTAGAGCTAGTATTGTACACGCAAAATGTACCATAAAGCCGCTAATCCCGACCCCAGCGAGCCACAATTTGTCCAAACGGTTATGTTATTGCTCTGGGAAAGATTGCTCCCAACTGCTAGCGTTTCTACATGATTTCTCAAACAAAACTACTAACATTTTATATGATCCATATAAGTATTTCCTGTTTTAAGTTTTATTATAAAGGCAATTATTTTCTTGTTCAATTCAAGGGCATCACCACGGGACAATAAAGTATAGATGCCTTATTCGAGAAATTTGTAAAAAAAGCATTGCCACATCAATAATGTGTTTTAAAGGGGAGAAACAAAAGACCAGTAGGCCAACTACTTGTTTTTAGTATTAATAGGGAATTGATAATTCTCCAATTAATAAATCTCACACGACGTCATTGAATTGGGTTTCCAAGAAATCATAATATTTCCCTTTCTCTCCAATAAATAAATAAATATTTATTATTGGTACTTAATTGTAAACATCATTCTAAGTCCATTAAATAGTTTATAAGTATTTACTAATCATATGAATGTTAAAACAATCTTGATTTTAACGGGTTGCGCGAGCGTTTATCGACCTGTTACTTAGAAACTCAACGCAACTATAAATTTGGCATTTGATCACTAACAGGCAATGCGCCATCTTGTTTAAAAAATAAATACGGTCTATTTTAAGTACTAAATTCTATACTTGTAAAACCTTTAAATTCAAATTAAGTTTTGTTTACTTATGATCAGCTATGTTTTAATGAATAGCAGTATATTCTTGTCAGTAAAACCGTTAAGTGTAATTTAATTGTATCACTATTATTCACAATGTTGAACATAAAAGTTTTATTTTTATAATATATTCAAATATTTTTTAAACGTACCTAATACCGATATCATTTTTGTGTAGAATGATAACTAACACGTCAATAGAACATAAATAGTAAGTACATACATGAAGGTGATTTAAATATTCTGCCTCTAGACTTTCGTACGAGTAATTTCTTGGACCACCTATCTAATGTCTATCTATAAATACAATTGTAGGCCTTTATAGTCTTACAAATTTATACGAAATTCGAACTCCTTAAAGCCCTACGAATAACTGAAGAAGTCGAAAAGTCATACGACCGTCGTTAGTCCACATCGTACGATATTAATGTAATTAATTTCAGTATCCTGGATATGAATAGCCCAGTTACCCTATCGTATCTGGCTTCTATGTCAGCGAACTCAATTTGTCGAAACTGTTATTACACGGACGAGCTAGTCCCGCCATCGCGACGGTCCAGTTTTATACAGAATCGCCCATAACGGACAGCTCTGGTGCCTCTAACTCCCGGGAATGGACACTTGATTAAGATACTTGTGTCTTATTTTGTGATTACATCTGACATGAGGTCGCAATCTTCTTTATTGTTAATTTGAAATAATTTTTTCTCCTTAAGCTTTAGTCGTGGTGAACTTTATGACATTTTTTGGTAAATTGAAACAAATTTCTTCTAATCATAATCTGCCTCAATAGCATAATACATGTACATTGTACATTGTAACATGTGTCCATTTTTTTACCCTTTTGGTGCCAGCAGAATGGTTTTAACTAATTCACTTACTGACTGCTGGCCGCGACTTCGCTTTCTTAAAGCCCGTTCCGTTCCGTGAATAATATGGCTTCCTATTACCTAGTACAAACATTTTCAAAATCGCGTCACTAACAAAAAAAAACTGTCTAATATAATTTGTTGTTTAACCATAACTATATTGTTTAGTAGAATCGGAACTTTAGAAATAAATAAATATATTTATGATAATTGAAAAATATTTCCCATATGTATTTTTTTAAATTGGGCGATACTTTTTCTGCTTTTTCTTACATTTTCTCTAGCTGTGTCGATACACTCTTGAGCCCTGATAAGAACTTGAATCTGGTGACCAGAGTTGAACTTGCCTATTTTTTTTTATAAAAATATGTACATTTATCCAATTGACCCACCGTAAATTCATTTATCCAACTGACCTGCCATAAAATATCATAATAAAAAATTCCAAACATAGGACTCTTTCATAAAATATGTACGCTTCCACGCCAGGGACTGGTTTAAGTCCACACATCCCGCCAGTTTGTCATCTAATTTAACGTAGAATCTCACACTAGATGGATGTATGGGTATTCGAAATTGGATCGAAGATTGTAAGAGGGATTGAAGGACAAAGGCGGTGCGGTGGGGAGGCGGAGGGGGTGTTCTGCCCACGCACCACGTCCGAGCCGTAATGAGTTGAAAGCGGATACTTGTAGCGCACTCAGCGCGCGCGTGTCCGGTTACCCGCCTAATGTTGCCCGGATAAACAATGACGTTCAGCCTTTTAGCGACATTTGTGGAGGCACTCAACGCTCAACATAAGCCTAAAAAGATTTTACTATTTGAGATTTCTTCGGATGTGCCATTAGAGAAGCGAACAAAGAAGACATATTTTAGGAATTCAATTATACGAAATACAGTGACAGTTAACTTTTTAATTTCCATATTATTAATTGTACTTATACTACTCTCTTCAGTTATTCGTAAATATACCTATTTCACTTAATTTGTCTAAACTTAATCTATCTATATTTTAAAGAGCCTAACATTATGTTTGGATTCCATTAAAATGTGTTGGTGGCAACTTCATTAGAGTACTTATTAGTTTACACTTTACATGGTAATACTGTTTGTTTTCTTTACAGAAATAAAACAAAAGCAAATTTATTGATAAATTGTCGTAGCCATAACACGTTGCTAATAACAAAAACACAAGAACATAATATTAAATACGTATAGAAGAAGTATATTTCGGCATTTTAGGGCGCCTTGTGTAACTTTAGATGTTATTGTTTGACATAGAAGCGTCGTTACGTGTCAATCTGACGTGTTAACCTCATAGCTCACAGCATTAGGTAAGTAGCAAGTAGCATTGTGAAAGCCGCCTAGTCAAATGTAGAGTGACGAACCATCATTGCTCCATTAACCGAGAGAGCGGGCGAGGGGTGGGACACTGGTGTGGGAGGTTTGATACGCCATTAGTTCATTAGCAGCTTTATATTATGTGTCTGCCATAAGAGGATTATTTGGTTTTACCTGCCCGAAACCCAAGTAGACAACATTATTTGAACACGAAATAATTATTGCTGAGAAAAACAATAATTAATCAAAATGTTTACTATAATATTATCTGAGTCAATAATTCTTTATTCCCACTAGTATATTTATGTATCCTGAGGATGTGTGTCTTTAAATATAATCAATTACGTTTGAAATATATTTTGGCTGACTACTATACTATTTTATAAAAATATATAAATAAATTGTGCATGTATGTTCCTCATGGACACCAAAAGGGCTGGAGCGATTTTAATGGACTTTTTAGATAATCTTCAGATTAGCCCAGCGAGTCACCCTGTGGAGTTTGGTAGCGTTCGACCAACAGAAGTTTTCTGGCTAATGAGCGGGTCATCAATTGATACATGGCAATTAAACCGCCTTCTTTACTTTTCGATATTGTGTGCTTTAAAAGATATTTATATGTTCGTGTAATTTGAATGCAAGTAAATTAACGATAGGTAAATTATTACCAAAGCTTCCAACGCTACCGTTGCAATTTTTCTTATATAATACACATTGGCAATAGACTAGCAGCTCTTTCGAATCAAGTTACCGCAGTAAAGAAACAAAGAAGATCTAAAATTCAATAAATTTATATTATTTCTACATAAAACTAATCGCATATGCTTTTTACTCACTTCAAATTGCTGAATATCATTTATGTACATTTTATCAAACCCACTTTAAAATCTACTGGATATCGTATAGAATTTATCCTCCTAATTCCATCGGACGAGCAATAGTGTATCATGCTAAAATAATATTGCTAAAATAGAAAATAAATAAAAGCACTATAAGTATATAAGTATAGTTAGTTACGTTATTGCGACTATTATTACAATAATAAATTGATACTTATTTGAATTTCATATTTTAGTAACAGTACTCAGTGGTAATAATTGACTTTGATTGTCACTGTTGTCTTGAGTAGGTACACATTTATCGCGATAGCCTATGGACAGGGATAAATTGCAACGTGTAGTATATATATGTATGAAGCGAGCCGAGAGCACCGCGACATCAGGAACGTTAGTCCCAGACTGCATCGGCGACTTTATGACGTTATCTCTAACAGGTTCCCTCGCCGGGATGGACTGACCCAAAGTGATGAAAGCACAGGATCCTCTGTTGTGCCTGATAATTGCCTCTAATGGAAAAGTCTAGTTACTCCGGGCGAAGTGCATTCCAAGTTTTCGCTTTTGCGAGATAGATAAGTTATTACTTAAGACTTATGCACACAACAACTTATGGGTTTAGATAGCAGGGTCTTATATGTACTTAAGAACAAATCTGAGTGTAAATGTTATGTTAATAAATTCACTAAAACAATGTCGGCAAGTGAACGTTTCATTATGCAATCACAATATTATAGTTCTCTTGAGGATCTATTAAAACGTTGGGAAACGAATGATGAAGCCGATAACTACTTCATACATTTAGATAGTTCCGCTTACCGAAAGGAGATAAATCTTTACGTGTGCGGAATGCGTAAGCAAATTGGCCGCCGCTCTTTATCTCCACATAGACTGATACATACATATCTAGGCTAGCTACTTGACGGAATGAAATAGCAAGCAAAATCTAATACACTTACGAGCGTGTTACAGCGCATACATATTTAACACGCATATTTGCCGATTGGCGTGGATCAGTGGGGATGCGGCTCGTAGGTGGGGTGAGGAGTAACATGGGGATGAAGACGGTCATTCAATGTGATTGCTTCTTGCCGCCACTCTCAAGGTAATGGATCTCACTCAAATACATTGACTCTACTAAAGCGGATGTTGCTTTGACATTTGCATTATTTCAACCAAATTAACGTGGTCGCTTTTCATTTTTGTTAAGGTTTCTAATTTGAATTTGTTAATTCATTTCTAAGAATAACCCAAACCGTAAATTATTTGTTCCTTAGGAACGGATGAATTGGTTTGTGAAGATAGCCCGTTTTCTTGCTGATTGTATTTTTTCCATAAATCTTTCAATAAAAAATAAAATATTTTAAATTAGCTATAGCGATTTACACTTAGCACTTATTGTCTGATAATAATATTATAAGAAGTAATCTGCAGGTACCTAAATATAGTAGGGACCAAGATTGCTTTTGTAATCATAACTTTCAACAGTTTGTGAAATAACGCTATAAAGTCATTCAGGTTAAGAATCAAATGCTGCTGAAAGAGTTTGACGATTAAATGCTTTGCAACATTCGGCAATAAGACAGCATTATAATATATATACTATTTATCCATAAACTGTATCTACATATTAGCGCAATTATACCCAATATAATATATTAATACATCGATACTAATAAGAATTAAGGATACTGTAGTCGTAATAATGTAGTAGTGTCATAAAATATGTAAGTATATTCCATAGTCATGTTTATAGCCTTATGATATTGAGCTCTTAGTGATGTAGCGTAGAGCAGCACAATAGATTCACTATGGATTGAATTATGGTAGACGCGCCACTTGGTCGGTGTAAGAATGGAGGAAAATGGAAAAGATGTGTCGCCAGCTTGCAGGCCTAACGAATCCTACAGAGATACAGGTAACAGAATCGATATTTCAAATCATAAATTTTTCCAGAAAAATTAAATGTACATTGCGCAAAAATTCATTAAATGACAGGCTCATGCGGGTATATTTTTGTATTACATAGGTATTTTCAACTTTGATAGGATTGCAACCTCTGTACACGTAAAAAAATTAGTTAAATTGTAGTTCGTAGATTCCCAGTGGCAGCCGGTGTAAATACAGTAACAAATGACAATATAATAATTCTAGAGATGGTCAAGTAATGAAAATGTTGCCCGATATTGTTTCAGAATAACTGTACATGTAACAACATGTACAGCTATTCTGAAATTACTATGAAGACCCATGTAAGTAGTCACTATGCAATACCAAGATAAAAATATATAATAACATTTACAAACTAATGACATTAAAATAATAATGTAAATGGCTTAAATACAATACAATCAAATACATATTATTTTAGGGAGAACTTTTGCTATGTCTTTTAGTTTAACATGGCCGACAGCGTTCAGGATTAAACACGTATGTAATATCATTTTATTAAGACCCTCCCTCGAGAAAACGATTTTGAGCATTCGTTCCATACATCTACCGGAATATACAAAGATTTACGAATAATTGCTTTAAAAATCGATTTTAGGTCTTATTCAAAAATTTTAACCTATTAAAACTTTCAATTCTAATTTATTAAATAAATTGTCTATCTAATAGTGTTGGTTGCAAATTCATATAAGTTTTACTGTAGAAGGAGATACACGGAATCAATAATTTAAGTGGCATTTTCATTGTTAAATTAATGAAACAATATTCATATTAACAAAACATTTAAAAAACCAAAGAAAAGATAACATATTGTAGAAATATGTACTATTATTTTTTTTTTTTCAATATTTGTTATAAATTTCGAACAGATAGCTTTTAAAAATACGGTTAGCTCGCTTTTTTTGCTGGGGGCACCACCGTAAACCCTCTTTTTAAACAATTATGATGTGCACGAATTCATATTATTAATATTATAGAATGCTGTGCCATTTTATTCCTGTGGATAAATTATTGTAAGTATTAGTTATGTCAACGATTGTACAATAAAAAGAATTCACTTATGCTACAGAGTCGCTAGTTCATTACCCAAATGGACTACAGCTATTTGATCCACTTATGTGATTGCCTGCAAGCATTATCTCTCCTCCGCTGAATGGAAGCCATAAGTCTACCTCGTAACTCTCTCGGTTTTTTCTTATAATATTTCTAGATACTAATGGCAGGAATAAATATGTATGCTTATACATAAAATGGTCTTTAAGACAATGAGAATACTAATTGAATTTTGTCTACGCAAATGTGGTCATATTTTATAGGCACTTATTTTATTGTATATTATTACTAAGTATATTATATCTTTACTTATAAATAAATTTAGACGGTATTTAGATTAATTATTTTCTTAATTTGAATGATATCGGTATAACCATAAATATTTATATAAACTAAATACAGTAGGTACAAAAACTAAACTTAACTTATAAACTTTTTTCTTTCTTTCTTCTTCTTTTTTACAATAATTCACAATTATGAAAAGAAAAATATTATATAAATATCTATGTTACTTAGATACGTTAATGACCAAATAAATCCAGCCTAGTTTATATTTGGATGACAACTCTAATTGGTCCATAATAATTATGTACTTTCTAAAAACAAAACATAAAGGCGACAGAAGTACAGAAACATCCTCTGATTTTGATACGATTTGACACCATATACTTCTTTCTTTCAAGTTCTAACTCTTTTCAGAGTGTAGTATACGGTTCTCGAAAAAGACCATGTTGCCATATTGTAATGGCATGGCAGCGCATGCCAGATAACGGTAGAGGCCGGCAGTCTCGTCGCTGAGCTGGGCCATAGATTTAATTAGCATAGTTAGATTTTTTATTTAATTAATTTATTGCTATTAAAACCATAGACAGAGAGTTAAATTCTAAGATTGAGACCAACTTAAATAAAACTAAACTTTTTGTGAATTTTTAGAATAACAAAACCACACGCTGCACAGAATTATATGCTATAGTTATAGGATTTTATATGGAATTATTATAAATAAACAATTCTTACACGCCATAATATCTTAAGTAAAGCCACGATGAATATTCAGTGTGATGGTAGAAGATCTCGCTCTATTTCCTACAATTATTCGTCGGAAATGAGATTTCGGATTAGACCGTCGGCTGATGAAGACGCCACCTAAACTGATCGAGTCGAAAAAACAATAACAGATAAAATAAATACAATAGCTTAGTGTTTCTCCATTTTTGTATACTTTCTAATTAATGTAAAACAATAATGTAAGTAAATCAAAGACATTAAACAGTACCTATAGTTAGTTATAGACTGGACATCAAGATTCAATTTGTGCTCCAAGTTACCTATTACCAGTTGGTAATAAGTCATTGTCTTATTCAAAATGTCCTTGAGGCAAGATGTCACAGCATCCTTAGATATTATTTACAATAATAACATATTTACAGAAAATATGCTACGATGCGTAGCATATTAAAAACGTGTAATTAACGATTTGAAACAAATACAAAGTATTTTATATTGGTGTTTTATATTTCACGATAGATTAAGTAACCGTCGCATGCACGCAATATTTTTGTATGACAATCTTCCCAATGTCCGCTCTATATAATCTTAGAACTCTTTGAAGTTAATACATAAATATTAAATAAGTAGATAACGTATACCTTAGAACTTACGTATACCTTAGATCTAATTACTTTTTTACCTAACATCTGTCATATGAAAATTTTTAAACTCTTATACTTAAATTATAAACATTCTTAATAACTTGCGAATGTACCTAAGTCAGAACACCGTTGTATATGTTATTCATAGCCATTTAGATCTACAACGTTCTATACACAACTTCGTTAATTAAAAGTTAACAAAGCGAGCATCTAATTGGATGGTTTATCTATAATACGTATAAGTTCTTTGCGAGTACAAAGGCTCACTGGCGTTATTTTTAATTAGTTTTCAATGTACATTGTAACAATACACAAGCTAACAACTTTGTAAACAAATCGATTGGTCAGTTTCCTACTCCGCCAGTATCATAAATCATGGACCACAAGGTTACAAACGATTGGCCAAAATGCTACAATCAAATGACCCGTTGGGTTTCTAAATTGCATACAAAATGTCTCGGGCAGACTTGCGGGGTCCTGACGGCTATTACTTACAACGCAATATTAAATTGCTTTCAATTTATTTCGCAATTGCCGTCTTTGAGTTTCGCTTTGTAGGGGCCTCTGACGTCGGTCCAAGGCAACAATAAAATGTATTCGTCTCCGGAATGTTTAATATGGGGAAAAGTTTAATAACGCGTCCGGGCGGGCGGGAGACCGAACGGCCGAGCGCTGGGCAGCGGGCGGCCGCGGGGTGGTCAACCAGCGCGCCTTACCAGCCGACAACGATAAATCAAATCTCTTACCTCCTACGTCGCTGAGAAAAATCCTTATTACTTTCCTCCGAACATTTCATCAGCTTCTTCAAAATACTAACCTACTTACAATTACATTATTTATTATTTTAGCGTTTAAACATGCTTAACTTTTATCTAATCTAAAATCAATTATGTTTCATGCACACTTTAGAAGACAATTTAAAATATAAACTAATAATGTATTGTATGAGTATAAGCAATAGCAGGTAAGTGTGCTTAAGGAAGTTGCAATGAGTATGAGGACTCGTCAAGTCTGTGCTAGAGGCGACTCGACATGGCGTTGTTAGCGAGCGACACCTGCCATCTTTTACTCCGTTATTTTTGTCATCAAATCAAACAACTCGTTCGCATGCATGCACTACATTGCTGTTTATACGACAAAGACATGAGACAGATTTCACAATAACACAGCAATGAATGTCATAAATATGTAATAAATGTTATTACGGTGTATTTCAAAACGTAAAGATTAAAGAAGTGTGACCGTGGCTCATCAAGGCAGAAGGTACGTACAGCATAGCAGCCCCTGAGGCTGACAGTACAGACACAATGGTTCCCTGACGTTAATTAAATGTTAACAAACGCCCTTGTCGCCTAATTGGAACTGTAGCCTATTATCCTTACGTTTCGACGCAGAGAATAACTTCCAAGCTTGAGAAACGTAGATACTTCAGACGTGTACCTACGTGAGATTCTTTAAATTGAGTGGGATTTGACGCTTTGTTTTAATATGGTTTATTATGAAAGTGTTTTTTTTAAATATGTCAGTAATTATTAGTATGACTTAATTTAAAAGTAGATAAGTGCTTACACGATACGTACCAACTTATAAATATAGGTTTTCTTTATTAGGTATAGTATTATAAATGCACAAAAGTTTGTGATGATGGACATGTATGCTTGCTCCTCTTTCACTAAAAAACTATTGAACGAATTAAGAAGAAACTTTACAGTAATATGGTTATACACGAGAATAACACATAGGCTACAATTTATAACGATTTTGTGTAATTTGGTCATAATATAACGATAAATATCAAGTAAATCGAAAAATAAATATCCCGGAAAACTCCTGCACGCGGGCGAAGCCACGAGCAATCTAATATAATAACAAACGCACGAATTTGTGACCGCTGGACACTCACTGTGATGATAATATAAAATGTTAAATTAACCATAGTAACGACATTGTTCTGTTTGTGGAAAAATCCTTTAATAAAACTATTTTACAGATTTTATCGCGGCTTTTTTATATCATAATATTCTCTCGACGTTTCGAAGGCTTTGCAGCCTTCGTGGTCACGGGGCGGACTGAGGTGTTCGTCATCCGCAAAATCAAAGTTCTACCTACAGGTTAAAATTATACCACTTATTTTTATTAATTATTTTTATTGTAGGCATCACTGAAAATACAATTAAAATGTATATACCTATTATAAATACCTTAAGTATCTTATTTTTTCTATACCAATAGCCAGTTTTTTAATTAACATTTGGTATCTAACTATCAAATTTACTTTTGTTAAGGCCCGTCCCCAGCAAATAGCTTTGAGCGATTCGATCTCAACTTAGCGGCGCGTGAGTTACGAGCGGGAATTTGAAAAACTTTACGAATAATTTCTTCACAAAAAATACTATTAGGTAGATCGTTTTTAAAAAAAATATTTACTAAATACCTATACCTTATTAAAAATATGTCCCTAATAGTGTTGATTGTAAATGAAAATTATGTAAGTATATCTACTTTTACCAACACTTTTATTGGCATATTTAATTTTACAGAAATCAAGTAAGTAAATATAATATAAATTATATAGAACTAGCTTCCGCCCGCAGCTTCGCCCGCGTGGATTTCGGGTTTCAAAAATGGAGAAGGTGCTCAATTTGTCGGGATGTTTTTTTAATTTATGGTGGTATGCAGGTGGTCCGATTGTCCGGTCAGGGTCTGATGATGGGATCCTGGTGAAATCGAAGGAACTTTTAACCATTAAGGTTGCACACGAAATGACGGAAGCTTAAAAAATGGAGTAACTTCTCCCGTTTTCCCAACATTTTCCATCACTGCTATGCTCCTATTAATTGTAGCGTGATGAAAAGTATACTATAACCAGCTCAGGAGTATGAAAAATAATTGTACCAAGTTAAGTTAAAATCCGTCGAGTAGTTTTTGTTTCTATAACGGTTATACAGACAGACAGACAAAAATTTTACTAATTGCATTTTTGGCATCAGTATCGATCCCTAATCACCCCCAGTTATTTTGGAAATATATTTCATGTACAGAATTGACCTCTCTACAGATTTATTATAAGTATAGATATGCAAAAGTAGCTCAAAAATTGTCCATAACGAAAACATGCATTTTAAAGTAAAACAAAAGAAATAATATCGTGAAGCCAACCAAATAACTAATGATATATTAAATTTTGTGACTGTTCAATTTAGTCGGGTCCGCGATATCACTTTTGTTGAGTTTCAGAACGCGACATTACATTATTATATTCTGTGCTCCAACGCACACTGCTTTGATGTTAGGAACACACCTACATTGCTCAGACAACAGTGAACTTTATACAATAGCAATAAAGCTCAAATTGACTCTACGTATTAGTTAGAAAACGTTTGTATGGGAAATAGAAAAATGCTGTTTTGAGGATTTTCCCGGCAATTATTCGAATTTTTCTCACCTTTTAAACCTTCCCTAGACCTCCACGAATAATTCAAGACCAAGATAAGCTAAATCCGTTCAGCCGTTCTCGAGTTTTAGCGAGACTAACGAACAGCAATTCATTTTTATATATATAGATTATAGCTTTTTTTCTATGTGTAATATAAAATTCAAATACCTATAAAAATCAATAGTTTCTAATAATAAGGTACCTAACCTTAAGAACTTTCAAAAATTAAAAACAATAAGATCACATGGTTTCAAATAGATTATGGAGAATTACTTATATTAAAATAATTTTAAAAAATGCTTAAATTTACTCAATCAACAATAAATAAATTTATTTCCGGTTTGACCCAAATTTACATTTATACTTATACTCAAGAGATGAACTTACATAGCTTGCTTAAAAATTATATATACGATACGATTGGGGTTGCTTCACGGTAAGCGATTTGCGGGTTGTGGGGAGGGTGAGGCATATAAGCCGTTGATTATAGACTCGATACGCAAAACGTTCTTTGAAAAATGCCGGTGGTCTGTTTAAAGCTTGTCTATGAAGCATTTACTCTAGGTACTTAGCTGCTACTTTTAAATGTATTTGAAAATGGCAATGCTAAAGTCATTGTATCTCAGACTGGGCTGGGCCGCATGTTATTAAGTTTGCAAGATCCATTATAATAGTACGTTCGACTATCATTATTTTAAGATAATATTTATGTACGTTGATTATAAAAATCGTTATGATTTTGGGCTATTGATGAAGGTAATTCTAGATAAAAAATAAATATAGTAGCCCGGGAATTTTAAATTGTGATGCGGCCCGACCGCTCTTGCCTAGTGAACGCGATCCCTTACCATGTATCATAGACTAATCCCAAAATTAGCAATGAAGTCATGGCTTTGGCCTAATTTATATAACACTAAATATGGAGCAAATATTATGAAGAATTAGCATAGGCCCTAACGTATTAAATTTCTTTGAAAACACTATTAGTTACGAGGTTGTATGGGCTAGAAACCTTTGCCTTACTAATAAAAAAAAAGGAAATAAAAAAAAAACAAAGTCAGCGTTGGCAGTGTTGCCAAAAGGTTACATTTCTTACATTTTTCGTTACTTTTGACCACCTCGCGTAACATGTAAGTAATTTTTATATTTAAGGCAATTTTCGTAATTTTTGAGAACAACGAGATTTGTAATACAACATTTTTATTGTAAACAGTTTACGAACGCATTTCTATTCAACGCATCCAAATTGAACATGCCTAAAACTGGCGGGTTTAAAAAGTATTTCACTCCATTTCACACTCAGAGATGGCTCGCCATGACAATATGAAACGTATCTTGCACATATTAAAACTTGATTTTGCTTGAGTGTGCGCGCGCACATTTCCTACTTCGCGAGTTCCCGCGGTTTCGCAGTTACAAAAATGCTTGCCCAAAAACGCGTAAATTAAAAAAAACAATAATGTAACTTTTGCAGCAAAAATGTAACTTTTCAGGAAACGAAACGTAACTTACGACTCAAGGGCCCTGGCAACACTGCGTTGATCATTGAAGTAAAATGTCATGAGTTTAAAAACAAAAAATACAACCTTGAAATCCGCAATCCGAAAAAAAAAATATATTTAATGTGTAAAGTAAAAACAAAACATAATATCAGTGTTTTGAAAATCCTTTGAATTACAGTTTTAAATTTAGTAAAATAATCTAATATTTACTTTAAATATGGCTCAATTTAGACCTGCCGGTCTGTCTGATGAAGACACTGATAGCGATGATTATGGATTTTATGAAAAACCCGTAAGATTTTGTGATTTTCTAACGAGATATTGGAATTACCATTCACGTTTCATGTACAACTAGCCAAACTACGATAGTCATATAATCTTAAATTGTAATGAAATAAATTAGCATGTGTATATACAAAATCGCTTTATAATATTCGGATTGTAAAAATTTAACTTGTAATTATTCCAGATAAGAAATTACAATGCTTATTATAGTACAAAGAAGAAGATAGAAATTGATTTGCAAGAAGCTATCATAAATGGTAATGTGGAGGATGTAGAGAAAATTGTAACTGGTGGTTAGTCATTTTTATTAAATAAAATACCAAATTAGTCTTTTATCGTCAATGGATTCAATATTTTTTTTACGGATTCCAGATTTAAATAACAGTGTGGATATAAAGCTTGACAGTGGCTGGACTCCTCTGATGCATGCTTGTTTCCATGCGCAGGATAAAATTGTCAAATATCTGTTGGATATGGGTGCAGATGCGAATTTACATGCAGGTTTGTCACATTTGTTAAAATACCATCAAAATTTCTCACTAAGGTTGTACAATATTTGAATAACAAATTGATAAATAAGTTTTTTTTTTATTTATATTTATCTATACTATTATATAAAGCTGAAGAGTTTGTTTGTTTGTTTGAACGCGCTAATCTCAGGAACTACCGGACCAATCTGAAAAATTCTTTTTGCGTTGGATAGCCCTTTGTTCGTGAAGCACTATAGGCTATATATCATCACGCTATACCTAATAGGAGCGGAGCAGTAATAGCTAATCTCAGGAACTACCGGTCCAAATTAAAAAAATATTTTTGCGTTGGATAGCCCTTTGTCAACAAAGTCCCCACTGCATCTGTTTGCCTGAACATGTTAAACTCAAAAACTATCTAACATATTAGGATAAAATTTGGTATGGAGACAGTTTGAGACCCTGGGAAGAACATAGGCTCCCGGGAAAATATATAGCGTGACTTTTATAACGGAAAACTTTAGCCCGAAAAACTTTATAACGCGGGCGGAGCCGCAATCAAAAGCTAGTTGTTAATATAGTCTTAAGGTTGGAAAAGGCATGGCTTGGCGGCATGGCCAACCTCTACCTACCCTAAAGAAAGCCCCACACTTACAGGATCCTTGTGTTGGGACAGACTGCCCCCTAGAGACAAACCCTTGCTATGCCAAAGCTGTCAGGTTTAAATAAATTACAAGGCTGAGAATTGCGAGCTGATCTTAGTCTGACAGTGGTTTTAATGGATGTACAGTGTACACATTGTCTAGTCCAAATAGGTTATAAACTTAATTTGCATATTTGATCAAAAGTGGGTTCAAGTATATACCTATTACCTACATATATTACAATACTGCACATCTGTAACAGATTGCTTTACCTAATTATTATTGTCCAACAGATTCTGTAACACCAATAATGGCAGCATGTTCAAACAGTAGTGCAAGCAATGACACTATTCTCAGTATTGTAAATAATCTTATTTGTAAAGATTGTATATTGAATATTGGTGATAAATATGGACAGACTCCTCTTATGAGAGCTATCAGCAGTAGCAGAGTTGCTGTTGCACAAAAATTACTTGATATGAATGTCAATATTGAAATGAGGGACCAACAAGGTTGGACTGTAAGTATAAAACTATTATATTTTTTGCATAAAATAGTACAGCAAGAAGTCAGGGTTTATACTATTACCTTACTAAATTGTTTCTTTAATATATTTGAAGATATTGTGTGATGTCAAAATATATAAAAATTTCAGTCAACTATTTTATCATAAAACTGTGTTCTATTTTTTAGTAAATCTTTCTAATTACGTAATTCTTGTTTGTTATATATAATTGAAAACATAATATTACATGTTTTGCAAATACATGAATAGCTTATTGATGTTGTTGTTATGTTCCACCAGTTTTGATACACACATTTCTATATTATAATGAAATTAACTACATTCTATGCTCACAATTTTTTATTTCAATTTCAGGCTATATTTTGGGCAGTACATCACAATCAACCAGAAATATTAGAAATGCTTATAAATAAAGGGGGTCGGCTTAAAGAAGTAGACAAGTCTGGTAGAACAGTATTAGACATTGCCAATTCTCATGACTACCAGAACATAGTTGATATACTTAAAAAGCACCTCAATGTAAATGATGGAGATGAAACAGACAAAACTACATTTTTTGACAATGAAGTTAAGTCATGGCAAGACTATTATCCAGGAATTGAAAAGGGAGAAAAGTAAGATGATATCTATTAACTTATTTGAATTCCTTTTTTTATAAATATGAATTAAATTATTTATCTTGATGGAGGCATGGCAATTAATCAACAGCTTAAGGTTTAATATTAAGTACATTATTTTAATTTAAGACAATTAAATTATGTTTCAGGCCAAACTATTCACATGAAATACCTCATTTCCTTTATGGCATGCACTGTGAGAGATTAACACCCTTGATTAAAAACAGCGGGATGGATTTGCGTACATTTCTGCTGTTAGAAGAGAGTGATATGATTAAATTAGGAATTGATATGCCATATGAACGACAAAGACTGAAACGCGGATTGCGTAGTTTTCACTTGAGAGGGTGGAAATTGAATGCAGTTTCTGGGTTGTACACAAAGAAAGTAGAAAATTTTAGGTAAGTCAATCTTATGTTATGTATTTAATTATATATAGGCAATCAATGTGATTTAACCTGGTTATGATGTTATGATGATAATGTAATTACAACAAATAAATTATGATTTTTACGCGCAACACTGTAAAACACAAAAACGCTTACAATTTTGTAGTGATGCCACTAGATGCTGCATTTTTTTAAATATATTGCTGTAATTGAAATTAAACTCATTTTCCGGATTCTATCGCGGTTTTTTATTTTTTATTTTTCTCCCGACGTTTCGAAGACTTTGCAGCCTTCATGGTCACAGGGGCCTTCATGGTCCCCCCCGAAAGAATCCGGAAAATGAGTTTAATTTCAATGTCTAACATTCGCGTAAACATAAGAAATCATTATATTGCTGTAATGTTGTGTGCATATAATGTTGCGCTCTTTTCTTGGATTTGTATTCATGTTTATTTGTTCCAGTGTATTGGATTGTTTAACCACATTAGGGAATCATTTACAACAAATTTACATTTTGGAAGCTACCTTACAATATACGTTACGTGAGTACGGGAAAATACAAAACCAAATTAAATTCGAGCCTCCTGACTCGCCTATACTTGTTAAAACTAAAACAGCGGCCAAAAATATGATAAAAAACATTAACAGTATTAGAAGAGAAATACGTAATATGAAGTACATACTTAACAAAGTAAGTAATTAGCAACTATATTATGTATAGCTCTTTATGGGCGGACGTGTAACTTGACTACCACTAGCCAAATATCTTATCAATTCATTTTCTATATAATAAACCTCAGGTACCTTCCCTTTTTTTTACAACAATTCACATTAATATACGAACCATACCAAACTAATGTTAATTTATTGTATAGGTATACACAGTTTTTCTTAATCTCCGATATAGACTTGCTATTCAATAGCTGCACAGCTTGCTTACCGCAAATTCAGTCGTGTAATCATAATCTTAAGACATACTTATAATACATTATTTTAAATTAGTTTCACCTTATTAATATAATAATGTTTTTTTTTAGATAAGCCGAAATAATCCTCAGCCAGTAGATATCATAAGCGAGCCTACCGCCCAAGAAATAGCCGTAGGATACCTAACTGAAGTTGTGATTGTGTGTTCCATAGGTTTTTTACTATACCATGCCAAAAATTTTATTATAAATTCGTTTAAAAAATAAATGTTACTTTGGTATTTTCTTCTATATTCTCTTTAATTTTTCGCATGTGATAACTGGTAAGTAAATATTCGGTCTTTCTATATTCCAACTTTAGAATTGTAAAGCCCTACAATTTTTTTTGAATTTTGCGGCTTTTTTTATATAGTTCGGGCACAGCAAGTGATTCCAAAAAAAAGCGGCGATAGCCTAGTTGGGTGTGGAACGGACTGCCGAGACGAATGTCCGCAGGTTCAAATCCCAAGGGCACACACCTCTTGACTTTTCTAAAAAATCATGTGTGTATTCTTTGTGAATTTATCGTTCGCTTTAACGGTGAAGGAAAACATCGTGAGGAAACCTGCACATCTGAGAAGTTCTCTATAGGAATTTCGAAGGTGTGTGAAGTCTACCAATCTGCACTAGGCCAGCGTGGTGGACTAAGGCCTAATCCCTCTCAGTAGCAGAGGAGGCCCGTGCTCAGCAGTGGGCAAGTATATAATACAGGGCTGATATTATTATTATTATTAAGGGATTCCACTGCGGTGATAGCCTGGTTGGTCTCAAGGGCAGACACCTTTGACTTTCTAAAAATATGCTTGTATTCTTTGTAAATTATCGCTTGCTTTAACGGTGAAGGAAAACATCGTAAGTGTATTGCGGTTTTGTATTAGTCTGAATAATGACACTGTCTATTATGACAATAGATTTATTAATTAAGACTACAAACATAATTATAATCAGACATGACCAGGCCGACGCTATCGGGACGTAAAGTGTGCGGAAGTGACAGTGGCCAGAAGGACGCAACAGAGTAATGTCACTTTAGTAAGCTGAGACTACATCACTATGTAACAGTAAGGAGACCTGGTTACCTATGAAGTTCTCAATAGGAATTTTGAGGGTGTGTGAAATCTACCAATCCGCACTAGACCAGCTTAGTGGGCTAAGGCCTAATCTCTCTCAGTAGTAGAGGAGGCCTGTGCCAACAATGGGACAGTATACAATAGGCTGATATTACAAGTGACGGCACTGCAACTGATGGTAAGACGGACATCATCTCTTGAGGCGAGTTCATCTACTACTCACTAGAGAAGGACCTAGCGCTTTACTCCGGCATTCAGGATCGCAATACGAGGTAACATGTTCGCATCTATTGGCACTTTATAGAAATTGTTTAGGGTTGATTCGGTGCAGTAATTGTATTACAGTACGACTGCAGTGCTGAAATGTTGGGTTTGATATTGTTTTTTTTTTTACCCAGCTCAAAGTCGGAAATCTGTGTCAAATATGTTATTATTTGCTCAACCTTATCACATTATGGGACAGAATACACACGGTAGAAAATGGGTGCACTAGTTGCGCGTGATTTTAGAAGACAAATAGTTTTGGCGATATTATTTAATTTAAAATTATCATACATACCTGCTAATAATTTAATGTTTTGTAATTTTTTAAATCTCCATCTAATTTTAAGTACTTGAGTAAGTATATAATACAATTCCAAAGTACCTATACCTATATGTATATGTAAGTATAATATCGATAGATCGTATATAAATCGCTATTCAGAAAAATCACCCAGTAAGTACTTATTTCCAAATTTGAAATATTTAATCCAATTCCGTTTAACTGTTTTTGCTTTTACTCCTAAGACATAGGTACAAAATTTTGTACGGTCAGCAACAAAAGTCGATGAACAGATACTTACTAATTTACAAAACACCTGAACATTGAAACGGACCATAAATCCCTTACCAAAGAAGAGTACAGATTAAGGTTATCATTTCAATATGGATGGTATCCAAAAGTAAATGATTGGCTGAAAAAAACATGAAAAAGAAACTGACGTTTACGTTGAATCCTTCGAAGAGAATCTCCTGCCAGAATAATTTTGAATTTACACATTTGTTCGTTAAACCGGCCAGTGCTCTATAAAATAGGATGTTTAAAATGTAACTAACCTATTCCTATTAATGTTATAATATTACTTACTAATATAGTATGATGTTTTGTCCGTACTTAAAAAATTATAATTCTGGTTATTAACCTCAATGTATACTATTATATAAACATGAAGAGTTTGTTTGTTTGAATGCGCTAAACTCAGGAACTACTTAACCGATTTTGAAAATATTTCAATAATAGAAAGCTACATTACTCTTAAGCGCTATACGCTACTTCCTATCCCGGGTAAATATAAAGCAGGACTTTTGTCCTTGAAAAACTTTTTCACGCGGGCGGAGTAGCAAGCCAAAGCCAGTATGTTATAAAATAACAATTAAATTGATATTCTGGATTGTTGTATTTTGTCGGCAATGTTTTGATAGTAAAAAACGCAGTGCGCTGCGCTTCACGAGATGAATGTCTTGAAGCTTGATGGGTTCAATTTAACAAATAGGAAAAAAAGCTTGTATATAAAACAAAGAATTTGCAAATTTCAGCCACATTTGTATTTATTACAGATCATAAAAAATTGTCGCTAGTAATGTTTAGCAGTTAATGGTTTGACGGCGTTCAGCTACTTTTGTATTTCAATTATGACAAGTTGTTTTGTATTTAAATTAATCAGTAACTTATGGTAAATGATAATGATTAGGAAATATTGAAAACAAATTATGTTCAACGACTTCTGTTGCTGACTGTACTAACTCGCATTTTTTATAGGTACCAGTAATATTAGGTAATAGTATTTATAATATTATTATGTACAAATAATTTATATACTAATACGTGAAGAAAAATCTTTGGATCCATTTTAAAGCACATTGCGCGCACGGAGAAATATGCGATTTGGCTTAAACAGAATTAAAGTGTAGTGTACGTCAATGACTGTAATTAAAACATCTTAGGTGTACGTGAGTTAAACACTGTGCAGCGGTCGGTTTCTAACTGGTTTATTCATTCAAACATCCTACCCTCATAATTACACTGTATTAACAGTACATAAAGGAATATTAAAATTCATAAATAGAAGGCAAATTACAGAAATAAAATTTATGAATAAATATGTGTTAAGAATATAATATCAAATTTGACGGTCAGATTTCGACACTGGCCGACCACTTGTGTAGGTGGATACGTTTTGTGTGTTCATTCATCTCAAACGTTAGGAATTACAATGCAGTGCATAAGATCTATTAATAAAGTAGTACTAATAACACATTAAGAGCGTTTACGTGCCGCGCGTGAAGTCAACTATAGGTAATTCTTCGCAAAATTCACTCACACAGAGCCGTTGCGTAGCTGTGTGCGTAGAGTTAGCGCGTCGGCTATCTTTATAGTCAGACCAACCAATTTTGATCTTTTCGCTTTAATTATCTAATTGGAATGTAACTTATGATTTATGAATTTATGATAAATGAAGAATTCTATTATTAAATATATAAGAATTCATCATGAAATAGTTTATATGTATCATTTTGTAATTATAAAAATAAATAAACATTTTGAACAAATTTTAACGGCAATTTTACAAATTGTTATTTTCACTTTTTAAATGCAAATGCTTAAAAAATTTAAGCATTTGCATTTAGAAAGTACCTTTTAGTAAAGTGGAGCTCATCATGAAGCCGAAACATAGGCACCAGAACTCCGTAATCAGACAATAAATCAGGAAAATTACTGTGCTACGATGTTTATAATGGACCACATAATTACTCCATAGATCTGCAGTTTTTAATATTTAGCGTATTGAAAGTTTAAATTAAGTCATTAGAAATTACATATTGGAATTTATATTTTGAGTCAGAAGGTGTATGTAATGAGATGTCATTTTTAGGTGTATAGCTAAAAAGTGAGAAATAAAAGACTTCTTTTTCGGAAGTTGGTTATATTTTTTGGATAGTTTTTTTTAATAGGTGCTTCTCAGTGACATCGATCATCAATCGATCGATTGCACATCCATGTATAACAATTTACCAGTTTTATATCCATAGTTTTGCATAATATTTGCGACACACGACGAAGCAAAATAGTTGGTTCTGTACTTTTTTTTTTGGCCAACAGCAGTCAGCTTTGACTGTAAGTATGGGAATACCGTCTTTTACATCGCCACAGGCAACATCTTTATCAGTTTCTTCCCTAGCGGCCTCTTGCATCCTGTCCTCTGCAGCTAATTTCAATCATTTAGCTAACTCGTCGTAACATTTCATGTAAACATTTTGCGTTAATATTGGTAAATCTATGGAAGCTAACTGTTTGTTTAAATTTGATCTACCAACTTCAGTCATCATGGCTCTATTCACAGTTCCACGATATACGTCCATACTATCAGTATATCTCTTAGCGCTTAAATAGCTTAAATTCCATATTGCACATATTACACTTCATTAAAAATGTTGACTGCAAGCAAACATTCTCTTTCAATAGTTGTAAATGTTCGATACTACAACCTGTTGCTCTGTTCTGGTTATTGAGTGTTTTAATTTGATCCAAAAAATTTTGCGGCTTTTAATAACCTTATTTATTTTGAGTGTAATATCAGGCACGATTACCTAAAAATTAAAAAAAATATATAGAATATACTATTATTGTTATCGAAGTTTACGCAAACACTACATACTTAAGTAAGACTGCATATGGATCTAGACGCGTTTAATTTATACAAGTATAATGACGCCGAAACCTGCACAGGGTTAAACATCAGGATAAAATTATATGTAAAATTGATGTGAGCGTGTAAATCTAAACTAGCCCAAATAGTTAAGAAGATAGGTATACTAATTACTACTAGTAGTTTTATTCACCAGCTACATAAATTACCAAATCCCTTATTTCTAAGGTTCAAAGAGGAGAAAGATATAGGATTCTGTCTCTCGTCACTTGAATTTTCTTAACAGTGCGCATCAGTGAATACAAAAACCTTGTTATTTGAAAGTAAGCGTACCTATGCATTATGCAAAAAAATCAGCCAAGTGCGAGTGGGACTCGCGCACTGGGTATTTGGCGAGTTGTAAACGTTTTGACAACGGGACAGCAAAGTGATTCTATAAGGCTATGAACTCACGAAGCGGTTTTTACTCGCGCCCGCCGTGGTTGAGAAACGTCTGTTTTATTTCCAAACGCATGACGACCGGAGATCTGTGCGATTTGTAACCACCGCGGTTCCGATTATGTCCTGCAAACTTGGCGAGCGATTATCGCAAGGCGGGCGGTTACAAGATAGACAGTTAACGGTCAGTTGAGTTCCAGAACGCCATGGACACATATCAGAAACGATCACGATGGAGGAAAATGGCGTCAGATTTCTGTAACCACCCCTCCCCCTACCGACTACTGCAGTCGCCCACCTACTAATCACAGAGCGCGCTAGTGCCACCGTGGCCCGCACGATTCTACTAGTTAGTCGCCAATACAGCGGGTACCGCATACAACCGCGCACGCCGCGGGCGTAAAACGAGTTTTGAAATGTGCGTTTAGTCCATTGAAATGTTACAATTTAAGGACCGAATATTGCATTTCTTGGAGGACGCAATTTTATTTTTGGGCCATGTGTGGGGGGTCAATAGAAGCTTAACCTCAAGTTTGTGGGGTCGCCACCCTTGTCCCCCGGCCGCCATCTTGGAAAAAGGGGTGAAAACACTTTTTTCGCGATATCTCGGAAACTATACGTCTTACAAAAATTTTGTAAAGCCATAATTTGTAGCAAATTGTTTTGCCTGAAAATATGTTTTTTTTTCTCCTTTATCCCCAAATGGTAACTCATACCTTTTCTACCTGCATAACATTCGATAAGTTAAATTTGGTAACTTCTATGGCAAAGAAAAGAGTTAGGAATAAATAAGTAAAGTTGTACGAATTTAACAAAAATATTGTAATAATATATTTACAATAAAAAAAATCTAAAATAAGTTAAACATTTTGTTTCGACCGGATTCTCATGAGCATTGACGAACCCGGTAAACTTTGGAGCGCTGTAACAGCGTTTTAAATGAATGAAATAAAAAAAAATTATAGGGAACAATTTTCCTCAAAAGATCATTTACAAGTTAGTTTGAGGTAATTTTTTGTAAAATGTAAAAAAGTTATAGAGCAAAAAGAAAACTTTTATAAACATTTTCTCACATTTTTGCTTATAACTTCTTTAATTTTAATTTAGGGCAAAAAGTTATATAAACATATTTGTAGGCAAAACAATTTGCTACAAATTATGACTTTACAAAATTTATGTAAGACGTATAATTTCCGAGATATCGCGAAAAAAGTGTTTTCACCCCTTTTTCCATGATGGCGGCCAGGGGACAAGGGGGCGACCTCACAAACTTGAGATAAAGCTTCTATTGACACCCACACATGTTCTAAAAATAAAATTGGGACCACTAAAAATACAAAGCTCATGTAACATTTCAATGGGCTAATTGTTTTTAGCTTAAGGTTCCATTTTTTTCCTTCGAGTAACTAAGTAAACTTGAGCATAGGCTCAAGTGTTTAATGAGTAAAAAAAGCAACAACCATAACTACAGACGCATGTTATAACATTAGTACATCAATCTTTTAGCTTTTGCTTTAGCCGAAGTTTCAGCGTTGTTACGTTTCCTTTTCTTGCCTAGAAATAGCTTTACTTCCCATTGTGTCTGAAACATAATAATATAATAATAATTTATAGTAACTACTAAAATTATTGTCAATCATTAAAGAAAAAAATATTTTACTTACTAAAGTACTAAGATGTAGCAATCACTGTATACACGTGACTATTTTTCTACGCACAGCCAAGGCCAACTGAAGTCTGGCCGGAGCGACGAGCGATACGTCCTCTCTCTAGAAAGCCTCAAGGCGGACTAATTTGAAACGATTTGCGCGTTGCGTTTTATAGTAGTATTTAAAATATTTATAGAAAAATAACAGAACTAATTTTGTAGAATTTTTAAATTGTATGTTTTTAAGGAGATGTTCTTCTATTATAGTAATCCAATATTATATTCAATTAAGTAAGATATAGTGATAAAAAAATCATTTAAATGACCAACATTTCTGAAATTTTCGAATTCTTTGAATTTTTATTTCTCATGAATTAAACATAAAAAGATATTTTTTCTCTACTAACTTTTTTTCTTCAGGATCTTTTTAGTTAGATAAAAATAACATATTGTTATGTTCCTTAGTGGTTTAAGATATTTTGAGCTTCGAAATAGACGTTCGAAGCGCAAATTTGAAAACCTCTGTTCAGTAATCATTAAACAATTTACAAATACTCAATAAATCTAAAAATTTTCTCTACTAACTTTTTAGACAACAAAATTTTCTATAATAATTACTAATTCATATGTTTTTAAAATAATGTTTTGATGGATATTATCTCCTTCGAAAAGTGCTGTTTTTGAGACATACGGCGCGCGGATGCGTAAACGCTCTTAATTCATCGCATAAATTCGTCGATGAATCATGCATTCTGACACTCTTCACTGTCGCATTGGCACATAAAATGTAGTTACATGAAAACTTATGATCGTCTCTTGCAAATATTAGAACACAGAAACCTTGTCACTCATATTATATATTAAGTACTTACCTAGCTATATTTTGTTGTGGACATTTGGCAGTGCGACTTAGAATTGCACAGTAATTAGAGCTCATTTATGATGGATAACGGCAGTCATTAGTAATAGTTGAGATCATTACTCATTCACATGGTTTAATACCTCACTAATTATAATAAATACTTACAGGCTGTAAGCCCTGACATCCGTAGCTCCAAACTTAAGTACAGAAACGTGTAGGTCATTTTGACATTCCGTTAATAAATGAAACTAAATACTCGTCTTTACTTCTGCTAACATTGTGCTAAAAAATATTCGTGAATAACGAATATTTTTACCAATTTTACTTTCCTTATTTTTTTCATAATATTTATAGTTTAGTGCAAATATGGCGTTTGCGTGAGTATTTTTATGACTCAAAGTATGATGTTACCGCAGCGACGAATTCTCTTGAAGAGGAATAGTGGCGTTAGGAAGCGTAAAATTAATATTACCATTTATTGATATTTATTTAAATTCGGACCTTACACTATATCTACAGTTCTCTATCTTATTGCATAGTGTTATTTCCAAGAGGATAAGTATTTGGTTTCATTTAGTAACGCATTGTCAAAATAACCCTGTATATGCGGTATACATAAGTACCTATATGTAACTTTTACAGAACATAGTCAAAGGTGGTAAGCGATCACCACGGTCTATGAATACTTACAGTTTCAAAAGTATTGTGAGTGCATACTCGACACATAAAAAAATATATTAGGGATAAGAGAGTCTGTGGGGGAGTGAATTTATTGGGCATCCGAGAATCCGACCGAGTATAGCAAACAGATCGGAAAAGATGCCACTTCGCTGTGTGATAATGGCAATGGATTTCCGAGTCTAGTCAGTCCATTCATGCTGTAGACAAAACTACCTACAGTGTGTTTATTTCACTTTTATTCTAAATACATTGTCGTTTGGACTGTGTCCAATACACTGACATATTGTACCGAAGTCCCTATGTGACATCATTGAAAGAAAATTTCTCTAACTAATCTCTTTTTTTCACCTCTAACTGCTTTGATTCATATTTCAGGTGGGACGTTAAGTGTGCAAACTATTTATAATTCGCATTGAAATAATTTCTGTGGGTCACCTTTATGAATAGGTATAGGATAACCGACGCGTGTTTTCGTTGTTTTTATGTTTCGTTTTGTTTGTGTTTAAACACTATCACGTCATTGGAACATTTAACTTCGCATTTTTGTGTTTCTGATATTGTGCCAAATATGTCTCATTAACCAATGTCCTGACCAGTTTGATCGATTTGAGATTGATTTACTTAATTTAGCTAAAGGACTGAACATGTGGTAAAACTAAAGCAGTTCAAGGGGCAGTTTAATTTCGTATATTAATAAATGTGTAACTAAATCTTTATTTTTCGTGTTTATATTTAAAAAATTTACTTACTTAATGATTTCGTTTGTTTGCGCTAATATTAGACATTAAAATAAAACTATTTTGCGAATTTTATCGCGGTTTTACTCACTTATATACATACAATTTAAATACTTCATTAAGTACCTAATAAATGTCTCTAAGTAGTAACTCAGGTAATATATAAATATTAAGTATAAGATTAATGAAACGCACCTAATAATGTGTGGTTGTACGAATATTATGGTAGGGATAATGATTATTATTATATTTGACTTGCTACTACTGTCGTTGAAACTATAGGTAAGCAAGGTATTTTGTAAATTTGGTGTCTGCGTGGCTATATTATGATGTGTACAAATTACTGTTTATTACAAAGTTTATCATAATATTTGAAAAATTCTAATTGATAACCGAATTCATTCACATTTTACAGGTTTAACGATAAATTTTGATAAACTTCACACATGTGGACGACCGATAAAGATATCCCACATACAAATATACATTTTATGATCCTCATAAATATTTTATATTTCGCAATCCGCATTCCAATGTAAAGGTTTAATAATAATTCTCATGACAAAAAAAAATTAAATTCACCTAGACCCACTAGCCACCGAGTAAATACGAATATACATAAGGTATATACTTAGTTACCTACTATGGTTTACATTACCAAAGTAGGTTCACATTATATTGATCCAGTTTTAGAAAATATTATGTTAAGTACTTATCAACTTAGATTTTCTTCCACAAAATACTTATGTTTTGCAATTACTTTACAGCCAAGGCACTGGCTAGTAGACGAAATGCTTTTGGAGTCATAAAATGATTTGATATAATTCACGTCGATCTTTTTTGGCGGTGATAGTAAGTGGCCTCTGCAAAAAAAAAACACTGCGACAACGCCAGTAAATAACTAGACAAGCCATTAATTTTCCATCACTTAACAGATGTACTAGATATGTACTTAATTAAAGTTTTCTATGTTGCTAAAATCGCTTTCAATTCATAATTTCTCGCTTATTTGTATTTTTGGTTTGTACCGTATTGACCTTATCATCAGGTCGACGCAGTCACTTTGCCAAGATTAAAAATATATTGCGTTCTGTTAAACATAGTCGCCTCATCGTTTACGAAGTACTTTATAGGCACGAAAATTTTAATATAAGTACTTAATGTGTACCTACCTATTAGCCTAATTTTACGTGATGCAAATAAGTACCAGAAATATACATATTTGTTTGGATACAATAATTTACATATTGAGTATATATAATAGGCGTGTGCTCATTTCTTCACGCAATATCTGACATTGTTTATAATTATTAATTACTTATCTATAAGTAATATTGCGAGAGAACGGAGATGATAAATAATTATAGGTAGGTGCTTTATGATAATTTAATTAATATTTTCCAACTAGTTCTAGGTGTCAGCGGTCAGTAAGATGAGCATTTCAGTTATTCTTAAATCATGTCAAAAAAAGTTAACGTTATTCTTGTAAAAATCTGTTAACCTATTTTCAATATAAATACCTGCTGATACTATTGTGACATCCAAGATATAAATAAAAATGAAAAAAAAAACTTTAACATGTTCGTCATAGGCCGGAGAAGGTCTGTAGGAAAAAAAATATTTAAAAAAATAATATCAATTATTAAATAATATCAGAAAAGTGAGGTGTGCGAATGAGATAGACGAAAAAAAATGGCGAAGCGAAGCTCGCCGGGTCAGCTAGTTTTAAATATGTTTTTATTAAAACTACTATAAGTATTAAGTTAAACTACTTATTAGCTAGATCGAAACATATTATGATATCTATTTTAGGAACATGAATATTGTAATCTTTTATCATTGAACATGTTTAGCAGTATCGGCTTGCTGTTGAACATAATATATATAAAAATGTTATCAAGAAACACAAAAAATGTTTTATGCTCCGTGATAAACTTACTACTAGGTATCAAAAGTAGACTATGATAAACAGTATTCCAGTTACCTACTGTGTCTATTAAAAATAATATCCCCTCCTGCCCTCATTCCACATTGACACATCTTTACTAAATAAAACCACATACCAACTTATATTCTTCAGTTTTAATTAACAGTTAACAGTTTATAATAAGTTACTCGAACCGTAGATGTAAAAAAATGCAAGTTTCGGACAAAATAAATAATTTTACTCGGCCTAAAGTCACTGCTACTACCTTCTCTACTCTAAGTAGTCTCTACTACCTACTCTAAGAAAATTCGTCGGGGCGGTATCATCACACTTTATGTCAGAAGTACACTTACGCACATGCCATCTTTACAAAACGATCAATGAGTAAAACCGGTATTTTTTGTGAAAATATTCGTTATTCGTGGGTGATTTTTGGCACAATGTTAGTAGAGATAAAGACGAGTATGTAGTTTCATTTATTAACGCAATGTCAAAATTACTGTATATTGAGGGTTAGTTGCATCACATCGCACGCTCAATAATATACGGACTAAACAAAAAAAGCAGATTTTCGCGAAATCGCAATAAATGATTTGGCCATCATGATTTGTCTTATAAAATGGCATTTTACTAGGTAAAAACGTAATAACGAAGAGATGAAAGGATTACTTATTGCTACAAAAATCAGTAATTGATGAATTTTTATAGTGTTAAGAATTATCTTCATGAGGTTGAGTTCGTGTGTGTTCACTATCAAAAAGTAATTCGATCTATTTTTGGTGACATATCTATACATATTATAAAACAACGTCCCCTTTTCTGTCTGTCTGTATGTTAACGATTTTCTCAAAATCTACTGAATACATTTTTATGAAATTTAGCATGGAGACTATCCCCAAGAAGACCCTAAGAAGTTTATTTTAAGGCTATATATTTTCCCGGGAAAATATATAGCTGATCTTTTATCCCGGAAAACTCCTTCACACGGGCGAAGCCGCGAAACAAACTTAATCCCTTTAGTAGCAGCTGGTACATGAAGATATGCTAATATATAATCCTTGTGTACAGGTGTGAAAAGTAAAGAGACCGATTTGTAGATCATTAAATAACAGAGTTCTCCAAAAAAATCTAAAATAGAATAGCTAGCATTATGACGAATATCTTTTTATACTTAACTCATATTGGACCTTAACTGCAATCGGTCATTCTATTATTGAGCGTGCGGAATGTTTTTTACATATGTTGCAGTAAGAATTTACGTCACTTTTTATTTCCTGCTTACGTCAACACTTTAAAAGGGCCCCAAACCCAGCAAACCATTAAAAAAACTCATACAAAATAATGATCAACCTAGTAATTGAACCTAGGAACTACCAGTCTACATCCTACAGTATAGATTACATAAACGGCCGGTATACCAAGAAATTAATAACTAAATAAAATAATAAGACAACTTGGTAACATATTATACTATTGGTTCTAACTGTTAGTCAATGATATTAAAAACTAAAAATTTGCCTTGATATTAAAAACTAAAAATTTGACTGCCTCGGTGGCGTAGTTGTATTGCACGTCCGGTGCAATAGCGCTCTGAGGTCCTGGGTTCGAATCCCGGGTCGGGCAAAGTGATATTTGGGTTTTTCTGCTCAGTATCAGCCCGGAGTCTGGAATTTGTGCCCGATATGGCGATAGGCTCGCCCCCTATCACATCATGGGACGGAACATACTTGGCGAAAAGTGGGTGCCCTAGTTGCGCCTCTGCATACCTCTTTGGGGATAAAATGCGTGATGTTATGTATGTATTATGTAAAAATTTGCCTTAGCATGTACTTACTCGAATTTGTGTGTGTGAATGTAAAGACTCGATATTATTATCGAATACACTACGTGTAAATGTCAAATGCTAGTTCTCTTTTTTCTTCGTATTATTTTAAATACATACGTCATGTCTTATATACAACATGCCAATATAGTGAAATGTAAAGAATATCAATTTGCACGTACTAAATATTTTTTTGTTTGATTTGTTAGCGTAAGGCATATCTATAGGGTTTGAATATTATCACTGTTAGTATTTTATGATACAGTAGTTTTTGCTCGCGGCTTCGCCCGGTTAGAAGAGTTTGCCGGGATAAAATTCCCGCTTTATTATTTCCCTGAATAAGAGCCTATGTCATTCCCAGGGTCTCGAAACTCCATACGAACTTTCATCGAAATCCATTGGGTAGTTTTTGAGTTTATCGCCGTCAGACAGGCAGACAAGCGAGAGACTATTGTATAATATATATCTTAAGAATTTTTTAAGAACATTCCGTCATATGTGATTGTTACATAAATTTTACTCGTTTTTGCAACTTTTGTTATTGATGCTCCGCTCCTGTTTATTCATAGTCTACCTCGATAAACGGGCTATCCAACATTAAAAGAATTTTTCAATGCGATACAGTTGTTTCTGAGATTAACGCATTCACACAAACTTTCAGCTTTATATAACAGTATAGATTTAGGTAGAAAATAAAATACAGTGATGAGTTTTTTTATATTTTTATTCACGACTAAAACATTCGTAACAACTGTTTGTACTAAAATATATAAATGTGTATTAAGCTGTTAAGTTGGTGTATTTTATTAATATTATATTTGTTAACGCTGCTAATAGCAGAAAGTGTTAAGCTAAAATGGACTCCTGTATAATGGATAAGACACTTTTATTTATCGTTGTCATAGCCTATCGTCGATTATTCCTTACGATATTAATTAGCTTCAATTATACAAATATTAATATATTACTATAGTTGTGGACCGCGTTTGAAATACTACGAACTGTTGAACTTATCACCCTGGGATCTGGTATAATTATTAAAATCAAATCTTCAGTAATTAAAAACCAACAATAAAAAATATGAAGAATTAGAATCGTCTGGTTTTGTCCACTGTCGAGACTATTATTGTTTAACTTTTTGTTGATGTCGGCTTTATCAGTAAGGTAAAAAAGGGTGTCGCACATTGTTATCGACAAAAAATGCTTGCACTGGATACAGGAACTTTTAAGAATCGCTGTGAACGCATATTTTACTAAAGCAATATTCACATACAATAAGTGCCGCACAACAAAATTGGAATATATAAATACTTACTAATTGACGAATTAAAAAATGTTAATTAATTTTGAGATTCTTTATAAATAAAAATGTTGCCAATTGCTTCTCATACAATTTATAAAAGTAAATTAAATAAATTATTAACAGTATTATGGAATAGCTGCTGTCTCATTGGACCATTAGCGCTCAATGCTTCTGGATGGGGATGTTCCTGTCAGTGATGGCGAGCTGCGGCAGCGGCGCCTCCACTGTCAGGACTCCGTCCCGGGACAGCGATGACTTGATGGCCTCAGGATTCGTTCCCTTCGGCAACAGGAACTCTCTGTTGTACTCTCTGTACACAGACTTTGTATCGGATTTCTCTTCGTGTTTGGCATGGACCTGAAATGCGACACGTGACGCATAAATATCTTATCTGAACGACTTGTCTTTCTTAACCCCCATAAAACAAGATGCCTACGTGTGACCGACACTTTAACGTTGGCATGTTGCCTACTCTTGTAAATAAAGACGAAAACATGCTACATTATTTCGCGAACAATTTACCTTCATTTGACTGTGACAAAAAGTATATAAATTGCGCCAGAAATTCTTAGAACCTCCAACGTAGCAACAACGTAATATTATTATTACGTGTCTATTGTTGTTTTGTCTTTGAATATTTACAAAGATCGTATTATTGCATTCCACCTCAAGATCATCTTAAAAGGCATCTATTTTCGTAACATTGATAAACCATTACTTGGAATACATTACAATACTACCTACCTATAATGTACATATTATGTAGAGCATATTGGAAGGTAAAGTGATAATGGGTTTTTCAGCTCTGTATCCCCCTACCACATAATGGGACGGAACACACAGGCGAAAATTAGGTGCTTTTTTTACACATCTGCCAAACCTTCGGGGATAGAGGGATGTTGTGTTTTTATATTGGAAGGTGTATTTCCAGTAAAACACATCTTACTCACCAATAATTTGTTGTCTACGGTCTTAACGACGATTTCTTCGGGGGTGTACTGACTGACATCGAAACGAAGTTTCAGAGTTTTGCCGTCACCTTCATCTTGAATGAGGGGCGAGTTGAGGCTGTCCCAGTGGCTGGGCTCGGCCAACTGTCTGCTGTCACTGTGCTGTGTCGACGTCGTTGAGCTGTAAACACATATAAGTAACAATAAGTATGAGATAATTACGTTAGTATTTACACCGATTTAGTAGTGTGCGTATGTGACAAATTCTAATTCGACATTGTAAGCGCTAATTAAGTATAAGAGTGAAATTTAAATGGTCCTACATAACCTAATACGAACATAAAATAAGAAATGTATATAACAAGATATTGATTGTATAAGGTTGGTCGTTTTACCTTCGTCGTTAAATAACATTATTAACGTATAATTAATATCTTGGAAAAGTCCTACGACTGAATAAGTAGTCGATAATGTATTCACGTGAAGTTACCCAACCATTATTGATTCCAGGAACGTTTCTGGTGCAACAGACTACAATGCTAATTAATTAAAAGGAACTTAATACTAATCCAAAATGTTTTCATTACTGTACTCATGCATCACGAACATAACATTTCAGTATCGCAAACCTTATCAAAGTGGTCGTGAATGTGGTTTTCATAAAAGTTTACTGAAAACTGATTACAGACATGCGAAATTTGGTCACGCTACATATTTTCCATACAAAATGATTGTGTATGTATGAACTTTAATTAACTGGCAGAACTGCGATGACTCACAGCGCGAAAGAAAACTAGTGCTACATTCTACGGGGCATTGCCATTACCTTGATAACGATAAGACTGTCGACTTTATTTAAGTTCCACGTAAAATATTTCCATTATTTCTTTGTAAGGTGCACAAATAATTCTGTCCCTATTGTAATTGATCATTACACAGCTGATGTCATTCTCGTGTCATCAGTGCAGATACAAGGTCGTGTCAACAAATGAGCTCATCGATATTAGACTAGGTAAATACATATGCCCAAGGTTATTTGTGATCAATTGTGGAAGGGGTTTAATACCGTTGAAATTCAGTTCGAACATATTTTTATACACATTGTAATAGATAAATAATTTAAGCCCACCGCTTCAGCCAGAAGCCATAATAATTTAACTTTTTTGTATATAAAAATTAACAGGTAAATTATCGGATCCAAAAATATAAAAACTGTAGGGAGGTACATACATAATGAAAAAATAATGGATTTTATTGTAGGTTTTTATACACTATGTAATAGATAAGGTTTTTCAAATTATTTCAAATCCTATACCCAATTAGTTAATTTTTTTCAAATAAATTCGAAATGTATCTACATAAAGCTGAAATTTTGCTTAAACAGGTCCGTAGATACATAGTATAACACTCACTTGCAGAGTGCTAATAAGAACAGCACGTTTTACCTTGTTTGGTGCTCGATAATTATTGATTCTCCTAGAAAATATTTATACGTCAATATATTCCAAGTGGTCAGGGTATAGGTACTACACCTAAAGTGCAAATTAAAATGTAAGGCATTGATATCTACACCTATTACTAGCCGTCGAAATTATGTGTGGAACCTCTTTGAACGTGTGCACACTGTACAGTGCCTGGCACTATCGCGTTACGCATTAGTACCGTTGACAACTTATTTATTGTACGGCAATGTCTGGCTGGTCCACAGATATTTCCGACATGAATTATGATTGTTAGATTATTATATTTTCATCTTACGTTATCGCTGTCTGAAATAATTTGCCTGAAAATTGTTAGTTTCGATGTGATATTAGTTACTCTTGTAACGATATCTAAACCAAAACCTCCACGTGTAAGTGTAAGTATGTACTTACAAAGTCACAAATGGTCATAAGAGTGCGAGACATCATGTATAGAAAAAATATTACTTAATAAATACACAAATACTGCAACATAAATAATTAGTACATCCATGCATAAAGAGTTAATAAAAGTAGAAGTAAGTAATGTTGCAAATTTGGTCAATTACCTCTCAGACGACTTGGTTACCCCTCCAGAGGAAACAGATTCGAAATTGTAAGACATGCAAAAAGCAATATTCGCTGTTAGTTTTATTTTATGATTGAATGTTATCATTAGGAGTTGGAGAGCGCGAGGAATAGTTAATAGAACAAAGCGGTTTTTTTTTATTATAGTCCGTGTATCTTCTACTCATGACATTTTTACCATAAAATTTTATATTTTAATCATCATTAGGAATTTAATTCAAGCTTACTAAGAAACTCTCTTGGGCAAATAATAATTTATACTTATGGGTAAAAATTATAATTGCTTTTTAGATATCTACTTATAAAAAAAATGTGTGGGGGCACGTGGTAAAATACTTATAATAGGTATATTTAGGTACTTTTCCTTCTGATCCTCCTTAAAATATAAGGTAGTAACCTTCAATCTACATAAATAAACCGGCGGAGTACGTAACACTTATGAATTTAAAAACTATTAAAAGAAGGATCTGGTTCAATTATCTGTGATAGAAAAATGTATAACAAACAAATAAATAAGTACCTAAAAATATACAATTATACATAAATATAACTTGATAAAAATGGTCTTATCAACAGACATCAAAAGTGCGGTATCATATTATTCGGCCATATCGAGTTTAACAAAGAATATATTACATATTGAATTTAACAAATCGAATTTGTTAAATCGATCGAATGGTAGAAAAAAAAATGCGTTGAAAATGTCATACAGTACCTATTTTCCGTTTAAATTCTCTACGTGGAGATAACATTCCACTGAAAGTTAAATATTACGTAGTGATAAATTACTTTATGACGTCAAAGTATCTTTTCTGAGCGTTCTATAACAGAAAACCATTCAAGAGCATAGCCTCATATTTGCCTAGTGTAGAGCCAGAGCATGTAGAATGTAGTTCTAGTTGAGCCTAGTCACCATAAAAAAACATCGCAGGTCTAATTCTCAGCAGGTGAAGTTGTTTTTGCCAAATAACTTATGTGTGCAAATAATCTTAGTCGGCAATAGATACCTTGTTTTTTATAAAACGATTTTAAATATGTACGAACTTAAATCCACTTTTCAACTATGTATGATAATACTTATACTAATTAAACATTAATTTGATAATAAAATTCTATTCTAGGTAAGATAGGCCTTTACCTACCTTTTTTTAAAACTGGTATCATTATGTGTTCATGTACCAAATTTCAGTTTTTTTCCATATTACATAATATATGACTGTGACTTGTTATGGCTGGAATGTCATATGACGAAACCTTAAATGGTGTCACAATTCGGTATAATTTTAATTATTCCGTTTCCTTTGCGCACTCATCAGTTAAGTCCAAATTTGTACACCCGCTCAGTACTGGAGCATCTACCCACACGCGGCTTGATAGTTACCGACTTGGTTGCAAAAGTATGGGCGGACCAGTTACCAGTCATTCTAAACCTACACTTTAATAACCAAGCAACAAATTGAGAAATGTATTTGACTTGTTTATTGAAATATTTGTTTGTTAGCGCCTTGTGTAAATTGATTAAAGCCATAAAATACTTTAACACCCATTTTAATGATGAGTAAGCGCAGATCGGGGCTGAAGTCTTATACATTTATTTTAACTGCGGGCTACATAGTAAGTATATATTGTGTGAAGGTTGTTATTGCATCATCGAACCCGTGGCTGAAACACTACTAATTCGCTCCAAGTGGGTCATGTATTTGTACAGTAAACATAATTTCAGTACACTCACGCCAGCAAAACATTATCATCTACCCACCAATGATGTAAACACATAATAATATTATTTTGTCGAGTGTTTATAAACTTTATTGAAGTATGTAATGCACGAAACAATTAACTTTAAAATACATTTTTTACAAGATTCTTACTAATTGTTTTTAGTTACTTATTCAATGAAACATGAATTAGTGTGGTTAGAGCGCATGACGTGTGTCCTCGACAGTTCATCTGTCCTCTGTTCTGTTATTATTCATGAATTAATCAGATTAATTTGAATTGCTGGTAAGTAGAAAACATACATAGCTATCCTATAGTGATTTTGTTAGTGTAACCGAGATACTTTTAACTTTCTATGATTGATAGACGAATTACGTTGTCTGACATCCTGTTTACAATTTTATGCATTCTTACATTTTAGCAACAAAGTTTAATGCGTTCAGGAGCCGGCGCAACCGGCGCTATTTCTATTTATGACATCATGCCGCGTCGGTCTTACGTATCGCTGCACGCTTTAAATGGAGGCGAATGAAAAGTTTGCACTTGATGCCGTTCCGTGGAGTGGTCTCGAATAATGCCTTTTGAATATGGCAACTTTCTTAAAGTTGTCGAGATCGCCCGAGGCAGACAACTTTGTTGAGAAACTATCATACTCATTAAATCAAGATTCCCTTTAAGGAAAACGGGGCAGCCACTGTAACTGTTACGTTCAGAATAATAATGTTATCATGCCGCCATCTCGACTCTACGTTCTTGTTAATTCAACATTTTTCCTTGGTGTTCACGTCAGAATAAATAATTATTAAAATATTAATCAATAACAATGTCGCTTAATTATGAAATAAATACCTTGTTGTGCTCTTGAAGAAATTATTGCTTTCTCTGTTCATTAGTTCCGATCTGAATTTACTCATTTCCTCTTCCATTTTTCTCATCTCAGCATCAAATCGCTCCCTAATACTGGAGAATTCAGTGTCAATGACAGAAAAGTCACCAAGCTTGATGGGGATGTTCCTCTTCAGACCACTGTCAGCCATTTTAAAGTAATTTGTCCCGTAGAATTAGTTGAAACTAAACAAACACTGAAATGTTCTTGTGTAAACACGGCTCACAGTATCGCTACGCACTCAACGGCAGACAAGGCAGGACTGATCATTAGTCGTCGGCGGTCGACTCGGCGCCAGGGGGCCTGCGCACAGTTTTAAATAGCCTCAAGTTCGAACGGCGTCGCAGACTCGCTCGGCGTCATTCGGCCCACACTATGCTTCTCGCTCATTCCACGTCTCCTTACTCCCCGGTTCACAAGAATCTTTCGGTGATGCAAAGGCAACGCGGTGGCGGTACTCACAATGTTATGCGATTGATGAATCATTTTATCTGGATTCGTCTCTTCTGTTTAAGGCAATCAGCTACGTACCAGATACTTATTCATTGCGATATTTTTGCTGGATGGCGTGATCGCCATGTCATGAGTAGTCCACTGTGAATGCATACAATTCAATGTGTATAATTAAAACTAAAAAAGGATGAGTTCCACTTAACCTTGTGCGAATTTAAATGTCTAGTTACCATTAATAATTCGATCGTTTCAAGTCTATCTATTCATTTAACTAAACTTCCTTTTTAACATTACACATTCCTACAGACATGCGTCATGAGAACACTATATTTCGTTTGTTTGCTTATTCCTTAATTTAGACACTGTGTTCTGGTCAATGTGGAGTTAGAGAATTGTTGAAACAGTCGTTTAGAATTACAACTGTTAACCAGAAAATAACCTTGAATGAGTCATTGCATTCACATGTATTAAATACAAAAACATATTATTGTGTCAACGGTTAGCAGAATGTATTCTGTAGAAGTAAAATACAATATTTTAGGAAAGTAAGTAATTATTTAGAAGTAAACATGAATAAATCACCTTCTAAGGTAAATATGAATATGACTAAGTAATTATTAAAATAAGTTTACGTGTGCTATTAAAATATAATATATTTTGACATAAATTCTTTAGCAATCAATATCACAAGGAATGGGTGCAACTACATTTGATAAGGCAAATAAGAGCCAAATTATTGTTTTATCTATAAAAATATATTTAAAAGGAAAGTACCATATGCAACAGACAGACACGCAAGTGGAAAGAATGTGAAGTTTCGCTTTCGGCACAGTTTATGCGCTACTGTTGTCGACTATACCTACCCCATATCGCTTGCTGTAAAATCAAGTCATAATAGAGAGCAATGTTAGATAGTGCTCAATGTCAAACTTATGTCGGCAAAAGAGCCGGTGGACAAAGAGAATATACTATAATACTTTTAGAGTGCATAAATGACGCTGTAGTTCATTGATTCCCAAAATGGTACAGGTGGACGCCCAGGGGTCCACGGGAGACTCGACGGGGTCTACATTGGCGTGACCAAAAAGCGGGAGTTCACAATTCATAAGCGGAGGTCCACACACATTTATCTATTTTTAATAGTAAAGAACTAAAATGTTGGCTTGACTTCACCTATCCAATGTAAGCAGATAATATTTTAAAAAGCTCAGCGACTGTTACATGAAAAATCTTGCATATTCTGGAATATAGTACATATTTAGCTGCCTGTCCACGGAAACAAGCAAAATTTTGAAAGTGGTCTATGTGAAAAAAGTATGGGAACCTGTTGTAGACCTATGTAAAGTATATAGAAATGAGCCAATTTCATTGAAGCAATACCATTATTTCACAGATAACCGATGTGAAGTGACAACTTGCTCTTACATATTATTGTATTTATACATCCGAAAGTCCAAATAAGCCTCTCGTCATCTACTTGCAACTACTATTCTTTAAATTTAAAGCTTCCGAATGTAGATAGGTGAGTATCTAATTGTAAGTAAAATATATACTTATGTTAGAAGAGCTTGTAATGTTGTTTATAACCTAGCGGTGAGTGGACGATTACTGTGTTATGGAGAAGCTGAATAGAAGCACCCTATTGAGTACACAAAGTAATTATAACATCAGACCTGATCGCGCCAGTCAATTCATGTAATTTAATTTCTTCTGATTCTGATAAACATATTAACATTTAACAGTTATTTCTGTGAATGCTGGATCATGCATTTCATATACCTGTAGGTACTTGTCAATTATTAGGCCTAACTTCACGTCTTAAGGAAGTCCTCGTTTGAAAAGAAATAGTAAATGACTGTGGCCGGGTTATTAGGTAATCCCAATAATTTAGCGCCTGCTAACTGCCCCCCGCCCACGCCCATGAATTTCACCTCAAAATTTTTCCTTTACTCAATGTAGGTAGATAATTCTGTAAGTAGGTATTGTCGTTTATTACATATATTTTTACATACTCAAAATATAAACTTAACTTAGTTATTATCTTACTCTTACTTATATTATTAGTGTTATTGGTTGGTGGAAACATTCGGCTGTTTGTTATAAGTAAACCGGTGGAAGTAAACGCAGAAACAGTTGAATGGATTTGGATAATATTTTGCACTAGGGTAGACCATGCCTTAGATTAACACATAGTCTAATATCTGAAATTTGCACCCATTGGAAATAATGTTTTTTTTTTAAATCTGGCTGATATCGTACAGGTGACGTTATGGAACACTACAGTGATTTAATGAATTTTATAGCGGGAAAGTCTATTCACGCGGGCGAAGCCGCGATCAACACCTAGTATTATAATAAAATTGTACATTATCCCTGTCTGTACATTAAATATTTGTGGGAAAAATATCTAGAAAATCTAAATCTATGAAGAATCGACTATATACTTAAATATATATAACATAAAGGGTCACTGTTATTCATTTTAGAAGAATAAACAATAATATGTAACGGGTATTATTTAAATTTTAAGAGTAAAACCATAAGACAATACTGGGTGAAAATAAGTTAGGTCCTTAGGCTCTTATGACCTATACATTACAAACAGGGTTTTAATAAAAAAAAAACCTGCATTATTAACCCAATATAGAATTAGTCTGGGTATGTTATACCCAAGAACAAAGTATTTATTCTATAAATATTAAATTTCTGGCGTACGTGCAGCATTGAATTTTGCTAATCGTTTCGTGTTTCCTGTAATTCACATATTGCGTAGTAGAGTTGTGAATTAACATGTTGTAGGGCCATTTACTCACACATTGACAGCATCCTTTTTGTCGCAGCGGGCTTTAAGTCGGCTGTAAAACCAAAATCCACGAGTTCGCAGTTTGCACTAAAATATATGTTTATATCTCAGCTGAACCAACCCGTCAAGTCAAGTTGACTGGTAAAGAATGCGAATGCCGTTTTGTCCTCCTTTACACCATACTTTATGGTCCATACACCATGTATAAAGTGTTTAATAAATACTATATTATGTACTTAAGTCCTATAACCCTACAGATCACCTGTGTAGGTAGTCCTACATTCTGGAAGGTGCCCATCCAGCCATTTTTACCTACAATAGTTGATTTTTTCACTTACCGTGGCAGTCACATATTAGTTACGTAGTATACAACTTATTAGGCGTGCGGAAGACATGCCTAGCCCAATTCAGTTCGAGTTTTGTCGCATCTTGAGGGCAGCCTTTGGAAGAGCAGGTTCATCCCATATAAGCTGTGCTCTATGTAGAGTACTTACTGAGCTTCTTGTAATAGCTATCCGTCGGTAATATGTGCTAACACGATATAAGTACTTATAGAATTATGCGCAATGCGCATATACAATTTTACAAGTGTCACTAAGTTACATTCAATGATCACAGAAAAGGCAAGTGCCTTTTGATAAGATGTATCATTAGATTTCTTCATTCACCAAATTTGCTCTGGATTATTATTATGTTTTGCTCATATCATCTAAGTATATTGCCATTTTACTTTATTACTTAATTAGCCTAAAGGTTTTTGAACACTTAGAATTCCGGTCTAGTATGACGCTTTTCTTTGTACTTTTGCTCACATCCTTGGCTTCGAGATGTTAATCTTCGGTGAACTACTTAAATGACGAGATATTTGAATTACTTACTTGACCTTTGAATCCAATATCGGATCTCAATGTTTACATTGTGTAGTATCTACGCTCTACCTGAAGAGTCAAGACTAAGGTCGCGAGAATTTAAATAAATTCGAACAGCCATTCTTCTATCATGCATTGATTTATAATCTATTACACACGTAAATAAGATATTATGCTTTATAAGTTTTTGAATCTTAATAGTAAAGTACAAACAATATGTCACCCTATTTAGGCAATAGAGATGATTTTCATTTCTCGTTATTTTTATAACATTATACCTAATGAGACAAAAAATTAAGTATGAGAATTGTGTAGCGCACTTACTTAAGCTACAAAACGGTCATGATACAATATGGTGAACGTCAGGTAAGTTATCGGAAATATACCGATATGTATATTGTACGTACATGAAACCTAACCATGTGCTAACGACGGTCATTCTAGCACGGAACAGCTCGAATGGAATGTGATAGCTGTTGGCCTTAAGGTCGTTCACATCTTGTGCCATTGGAGAAGAAATGCATTGAAAGAAATACATTTGATTATTATAAACAAAAAAGTCTTAGGATCCTGAGGCGGGAAAACGTGATGCCACGTGGGTAACATTTTTATTAGTAGGTGAATGACCAGTGCAAATAAGAAATAGAGCGAGATCATGACGTAACCACGCCATATACAGTAACCTCCTCCTTTATTAGTAATGTGCGGATCGCCTTTGCGTCTTATTCATAACGTATAACATACACGTAGGCAGCGTGTACCTACCTACCTACATTGTTTTGCGCCTTAGTCGATGCGGGTGTTTGCTACCATAGCTTTATAAAGTTATTTATTTTTACAATAAAATAAATGATCGAATTTTTTGAATGGGATAAAATTGACTCAAAAATACAACATTTTGAGGCTGATTCGGCAGCATAGTTGTATTTCTCCCTTTTCTGGGACTAAATACAAATTTGCACAAATTTGTATACAAATTCCACAGTCTGTATACAAATTTGTCTTCTTTTTTTTACATTTTAGGTGTTCAAAAAAGTTTTAAATAAATAATAAATAAATACACATTCATCTTAATAAATAAATTAACATTTATCCACTAAATATAAATGATTTCAAAATGAAATTTGTTGATTACGTATGAAATTTAATTTTTATGAATACTTATTATTTTATTTTACATCTACATATTATTATATAAGTAATCACGCACACGCCTACATTAACACAATACACAAACAAGGAACATAATACGCAGCTGAGTTTTTATTGTAATTAAATAGTTATTAAATTAGACAATTATGTATAACTCCAGCCAAATAGCATTGTATACCGATGTATGTACAAGTTTTTCCTAGTCCGGATACAGTTACGTATGTACAGATATAAGTATAGGTATATTTTATGAAAAATGTAGAATATTTTACCCCCCAACCCAGACTGTTAGTATAAATATTTTCTATTGTACTTTTTTTAAATGAATAAATTTATTAATAATATAAATGTATATTATCTTGTGCGCCGTACGTCCATTGCTCTGAGATCCCGGATCGGGCGGTGATATTGAGGCTTTTTTGATATCACCTTTGCCTAGCCCTTCGGGGATACAAGCGTGCCATATGTTTATTTTTGTTTTACAATATTTTCTGTAATCGTGTAATGTAATTGGTATAATACGGCATTTCTCTTTTGTTCGAACTCTGTCCGGTTAAAGGTCATGTTTGAACATTGGAATCAATTTTATGCTTTTTTGACGTCAGAAATCCGTGAAATTTCTACTATGTAGCTAAGAGTACATACCTACTTATCTAATAAAACTACAAAAATATGAATTGAGAACTTCCTCCTTTCTAGAAGTCGGTTATTAATATTTATAATATAATCTATAGCCGTGGAGAAGTTATCTCTAACTGTACTTGAAATATCTATTTGACATATTATAAAACAAAGTCCCCTAAAGCTATCTGTCTGTATGTGATCGATTTTCTCAAAATCTACTGAACTGATTTTTATGAAATTTGGCATGGAGATAGTTTAAGACTCTGGGAAGGTTATAGGCTAATTTCTATCTCGAGAATTTTGGCGGCGTGGAATATATGGCGGGACTTTTATACCGGTTAACTCCTTCGCGTGGACTACTCCGGGAGCGAAAGCTAGTATAAAATAAGAAATAATTACAATGTTTACGTGAAAGAAAGAATCGCAAATGAATGCGCGAAATAGTTTTTTTTTTTTTTCAATTTTTGCTACAGAGAAAATGTATGTGATTAGCATAGAATTTAGTTTATGTAGTATCGTAATATTACACAATAATATATGTCTTATGTCCACTAAAAATCGCCCACATGCCCAGTTCTCCTGACATTTCGGTACAGCGCGCGTCAGCAAGTTAAATAGTCATAATACACTTATTACGAAGGCTGATGTATAAGCAGGTAGATACACCCACTTATTATAATTATATTTCATATTTTTTTATTATAACATTGCTACACCATAGTAAAATAGTAGGTAGGTAGGCACATAACAGGTTTTGTTGTCAACACATATTTCATTGTAGGGCGTAGGTAGATAACTGAAGTCAGTACAACATAACAATGAATACTGAATTATACATACCTACGATTTTGGATACCTACACATATTCAGTATGTGTTTACCTGTTGTGTGTAGCAGCCAAGGTCGCAATTGATATTCAGTAAGACTTGTTGACAAATAGGCTACAAGTATCAAGATGAGCGGTGTCATCACCACCGTGGCACAGGTGTTAAGCAGAGCGGAAAGCGGAACTGCCATGTGAACGCCGAGTGGGCTGCGAACTTGCCCCTTCCGCGTTTTTTTCTACATGCCTCTAACGTTTCGATGTTATTTGATATGTAGGTGAGAGCGTGGTCTCACAACCTTGTGGTTCACAAATAACGACAGGTAAGTGTAGATTGATTTCTCACAAATTGAAAAACTTTTAAGTGGCTAGTGCTGTTTTAGACCAAGACTTGTATTACATAATAATAAAATAATATCAGCCCTGTATAATTGTTAGGTAACAGGTGGATAAGTTGGTATATCCATAGAAGAGAGAACCTAAGTTTATTATGACTAAAGGTCACATGACAGTCATAGTAAACACGCGCACACATACACACATAAAACTTACGGCAATTATATCCCAAGAGGAAGGTAGAGGTGCAATTGATGCATTTACTTTACACCGTTCATATTCCGTCTCATGTTAAGTGATAGGAGGCGAGCCTATCGGCATATCGGGCACAAATTCCAGACTCCGGACTGATACAAGTAGTAACACCCAATAAAACTTCCCGATCCGGGGATCGAACCCGCGACCACAGTAATGCAGTCGTACCGTATTACGACTACGCCACCAAGGCAGTCAAATAATATGGTAGGTAGAGTATTCTATAAAAAGATTTGTTTAAATTGTCTGCCAGTTCATAGGAAAACTCATGATGACAAAAAGTTTAATCATACACACATTACATAGGTCCCTACAACTTACCAATCTTTTCTTGTTTATCTCATCACGCTCATTCACTACTCTATTATAACATTATACGTAAATTGTATAGCTACGTCTTTTTATTTGGCTCTAAACAGCGATCATATAACCTATAGATGCGCCAAGAGCATTATTCTCATACCTACTAAAAACATGTTAGCAACTGCCAACTATCTGAGGTGCGAATTGCGATGTGGGCGACAGGGTGCAATGGTAGGAATGAGGACAAATCGATAGAAAGTTTTAAACGTCACTTTTAACGATACTATCTACAACCAGTACTGTTTTAAAAATATGAAATCTGTATTTATTGTATAAATTATGGTAATAATAAGTTAGTAGTGGTTGTAAGGTAACAACTTTGATGGCCCACCTAATGTTTTATCGTTTCGTGAAGGAATAAGTACCTAGTACATGGTGGGTAATGTCGGGAATATGGGTGATCAACGTGCTCCGTAATATTATATATTATATTATAAGTACATAAGGATCGACATTTAAGTATAATATATTTTTTAATACAAATTATTTTTTTAACATTATCCATTTACAAAATATATTTTTTTTGGTACAAGCTTATCAATTCGACTATATGAGGAATGCTCTCGACAAGCAAAGCCATATTTATAAAAACTGATGTAGTACGAATTGACCCTAAAATGATCAATGATCTTATTTACGTTATAAAAGATAGCTACAAAATAATCAATTTGTGCATTTTATTATACTTCCAGTTCATTTTTTATTAAGTTGAATACTGTTGTCCTGGACTGGTTGTCTATATTCGAAGACCAAGCCCTAGTCCCATATCGTAACTATTTCCAATATAGAATGCAGGGCAGTGTGCTCCTGTGCACCATAATGTACTTAATAATAATTTTGTACTTGTTCCAAAGTAGATAACCTACTTTGCAGTTTTATGAAAATGTTCTTGCGATCGATTGCACTGTGCAGGTCACTTTTCAGCATCACTGATCTCAGCGGTGATGTCATATGGTTGGTGAGGCAAAATCGCGTAGTCAACAAATCTCCTCGGCCTCCATATTAGGACTGCTCAGTGCTTAATACTGCTTACCAGTTGCCACAAGTGAGTTAATCAAGTGGGCAATAACGCTCTATAGTTGATAAGCAAGCGTAAGTAGGTTCTACTCCGTACTATATTAAACATCAGATGTCTGTCTTATTTTGATATTGGTAAAGCTACGTTATAGCCTTACTAAATGTATATGTATTATACTACATATATTATATAGGTAAAAAAATCCGTAGGCTCAATTTGACACACTTTCGATCCCAAGTCCCAATACCGCATTCACTATTCTTCTGAACTGTGGTTGTAGTTTATTGGAGAACGCTTCTTTGCAAGTGCAACAAAAAAAATTTAATCATTGTTATCACGGCTGCCTATGCCTGTATACTTATATATATTTTTTACCTAAATAAAGTATGATTAATATTAGAAAACATATTATATAATAAATATAAGTATTGCATATGCGGTAGTGGCGAGTTTCAGGTTCAATCTCCGGGTCGAGAAAAGTAATAAGTTTTTGTGTTTAGAACTGTGCCACATAAATGATATGATACAATATGGGACCTAAAATAGCATACGATATTAAGTACTTATACTATTAAATGTGGACCTACATTTGAAAAAGAAAGAAAATATACAATGATTTTGTTGCTTTTGTTACCCAAAGAATAATTTATAAGTCTAAAGGTATACCGTTTCAATTTTCTCGAGAAAGGGCTAGAAACTATAAACCCCACCATATTTTAAAGTAGATAAATGAGTTGAGGTTCAGTCTCATTATGGAGTAAAGTAATTTATTTTTGTGAAGACACACAAAAAGTGTAAGGGCGACTTAAAGTTTGGTCAGCTACATATGTGACTGTACGTTAGGGTGGAGCGTCAAAGTATGGAGAAAAAAAAGTCATCAAATCGATTTTGAACACCTGCGGAAAGTTGCATATGGCAAAATTATATGTATATATATAAGTATATTTTTTACATATTTTTTAGCCCTCTACCTTAGCTCAAAGTTTCAAAAAATACATTAATTTAGATATTTTTTAAATCAGTACAAAATAAAATCAAAATCAGTAATCTATTAGCCAAGCCAAAAATAACAAAATCGTGGAAAATTGCGCAAATTATTCAGAATTTTTGTGTATTTTAAAATGTTTTTTTGGTTCAAAATATGGCATAATTGCGTGCATATATGGCATAATTATGTTAGATCGAATAAATCCATCTCTTGCCTTTTCACCGGCTACCATAATTGATGCTTCAGTAATCATCTTTACACATTGTTCTACTACTTGTGTATGACAAGGATAATCCGCAACTTCATCATAATATTGGAGTTTGATACCACCAGTTCTTTCAATTCCATGTTACTGATATCCATTAATATCGGAGGATATGTAACTTGTGATTCAAAATCATATCAGTATAGTTTTTGGACTCAAAGTTTAACTTCGGAACTTTAAATATTCTTAGCTCCGATTGTTGATTTTTTTAGCTCCGATTATTCTCCTTAATCCCAATAATTTTATATGTACCGGATATTGTACAGCATTGCTAAAAGAAGGTTTTCAGAATATACAAAAAATGAATTTCTTTGTATAACAGGACCAATAATCTTTTTAAGTGCAGCGCTCAAAAATCAAAAAAATTCTATTCATTTGTAGATGTGGGTTCGTCCTTGTTTAAACGAACTGTTTTTCTTTATACAAAACCAGACAGGGGCATAAACTTTTAAAATGTATTACATGAATTTAATTAAGTGAGAAGAAGGGTTTGATGACGCTAAGTATAGTATTAAGATTCTGTTAGCCGTTGTTAACCATCTTGAATGAGCTATTTTTCCTGGATTTCTGTTAAGACAAGCCTTGAGCCGCTACTTATAGCTTGACACATTTGGTATTTCTGATCTGTACACAGACTATTTTCAGTTTCCTTCAGAAAAACAGACATGTTTGACAGTATAGCAGAAAACTCAGTGACAGAAATATCAGTAAAATTTTCCAACGTTTTCCCTATTGGCCCGGAATAGAGTTGAGGGCCGCTGGTTGTTCCATCTAATTTTATAAAGATGTTCATTCGCATGTAGTAGACAAATAAACCAGTGCAGTGGTCTACCTAATTACAAAAAAGACTTAGAGAAAAAATACAAAAGATGTACTGAACAATTGATGACAAACGTAAGCCCGAAGTTTCTTTCTGCCATTCTTCTTCGGGTAGTCATCAATTAGGTAGCTAGTGAAAGGCTGGTAAATTAGCTAGTTTAGGGCTCATGTCCTCGCCGGTGAGGATCGCGACGTGTTATCCTTTTATTTCCCCCGAACTGCCAGCCGAGCAGGTTACTTCGGTTTGTACCTTGTATTCATTATAAATTTTATCCCTAATTTAAAATGTCCATAGTTATATAATTAATTTTAATTGTTATTTAGAAATAATAATTATAAGTATTCTTATGCATTGTTTTGACGTATCATAAGTGTAACTTTGTTCGCCTACGTGATAAATGAAGTATTTTATTTCATGCCAATGTGAAACGATTCACCCCACCTTTCAAACCAGTGTTTGTAGCAGTTTGCTCGCATCCAATAGCCAACGAATTGATTAAATTTATACGATTTTTACTAAAAAAACAAATGTATTGAATCCGCTATGGCTTTTCCTGTACCACACAACGTAGTTATATGCCGTAAATAGGGTGATCCGGGCTCCTTTATTAAAGCAATATGTTCTCTTGTAACCGCAATTATAGTTTATTTCGTTCGTATTGACGTTGTTTTTATTGCTTAGTTATTAATTTTTCAATGTATGGAATATTTATAGATATAAATATAGTGATTTAAGGCGATACCTCAAGGTCCATTTTCATACATTTTGTTTCGGCTTTAATCTGGGTAACTAAACAAGTATTGGCAAGTAAAGAATTTAAATTCACGTCTAGTTAGTGATTAGTTCTCGCAGTTGAAAGAAAAATGTAAAAATAATTAATAATCATGGATATTTCTGCCTTTAAAATTTCGTCGTATTAAATTTTAAAGGCCGAAATATCCATGATTATTAATTATTTTTATTAATTAATTTCGTCGTATTAAATTTTAAAGGCCGAAATATCCATGATTATTAATTATTTTTACGTTTTTCTTTCAACTGCGAGAACTAATCACTAACTAGACGTGAATTTAAATTCTTTACTTGCCAATACTTGTTTAGTTACCCAGATTAAAGCCGAAACAAAATGTATGAAAATGGACCTTGAGGTATCGCCTTAAGGTATTATGAGTTACATAACAATATAAGAAATAATCACTTCTTGCTATATGATATATTTAAAAACATCTCGATTTGACGATTTTTCGTGACCTTCAATCGTCGGTAGAGGGCTAAAAATAGGTTATAATTTTTTTTAAATATTTTTTTTATGAAATTGAGTGTGATATGCAACTTTATAGTGCTATTCCACATCGAAATTATAGAAAAATATTGACGCTCCACCCTACTGTACGTATGTACATCAGTACAGTTCCTCCGTTCAGCAATACCCGACTTGAAGTTACGTCACGAATATATGACTATATTCTGCAGTAACCATAGACTAATATAGCAGTAACCGTTTCAGACGACTAGCGAGTGCCTAGCTTTATAAAATAGTGCGTAACTACAAATATAGAGGGCGCTAGGCGGATGGTGAGCCCTCAGAATAATATTATTTGAATTCGCGCCTTAATCCAAGTCAACCGAGACTGAATGGCCTATACTCCAATTTAAGACCTGCAATTTGCAAGTCTTATATAATATTATAGTTGTTAATTTTTACACTATGTAATTCATGATTTTAGAAGATTTTTATAGATCACAGTTATGGAGCTCTTAGGGGTTGATAGTTTAAAGTTAAATGTTAATAAAATTGTTATAACTTTTTTAATGAGTTTAAACTGTATGAAATCTACAAGATTAACTTGTAAGTTCCAACCACAGTATACCACAATTTATTTTTAAAATTCAATCATGACACTTATTAACTTGACAAGATATCACAACTCTGCAACTCGAGTTTTTGTTAGATTAAACATAACAATATGACAAAAGGTCTAGCAGTGATAAGATCCATGAGTCAGCAAGGTTGATAAAATTTACAAAGGCAAATGATAAGACAAGTGTTTTGAACATACAATAATTATTGAAGAATACATATATTTATTACATTCTATACATTACAAAACAACTAAAATACAAAGATAATATAATATAGATTTTTAGCATCAACATCAATACTAGGTTCAGTAGGTTCACTGTTGTATCCCAATTGAATATGTATTAAGTGTAATATGTGAAGCATACAATGCACAAGTATTGATAAAAACCTAAATGTGAATTGCATGCTGGCAATCAATAAAATTGCACAAGTTGGTCCCACTCTCTGCAATAAAAAATCAAAATGCATTCAGACACAACACAACTATGGCGGAAACTAAAATCTATCTATTTATAATACCCCAACCAAAATAAAACATAGGTGATAACAATAATAAATATTATATATTATGAAAGTGAACCACTTATAGCCAGGATCAGATAGTTCATTTAAGTATGCCTTTCATTTACATTTTGTTGCTGGTAAGTATCGTCTGAGTGTAAAGTGTATAATGTATAATTTTTATTTAACATCATTAACTTCACTCACAGTTAAACAAAAACAAAATGTTAACAATATAATAATTTCAATTCATCTGTTATAAGTACAGAAGAGACAAAAATCTAAAATGTTCATATTTTTATATTATGGCTTCAAATTTTTATCAGTTATTTAGCCAAGGTCCAGTAATAATAGCAAATAAGGACTGAGTACTATGATTATCAAGACCCATATTCATAAACATTAGTTAAGTACAGCACAATGCTATAATAATTATTCTGTCTCCCAGGGCTTTCGGCATGATAGCCTAGGCAGTGCATGGGCAAAGGGGCACTGTGATTGGTTAAAGTGGAGATACAACAATATTTCCATTGCCTGTCAGATAAACACAGCCAAAGAAAACTATGATATTTCCCGACACAATGTGGTACATTGTGCATCCTCATGATACAGTTTATGAATACAGGTGTAAGAATCAATAACATTAATACAATTTAACTCAATATTGTTGTCGAACTTCGAAACATCTGCATTAAAAAGTCATAATCAAGAGAACAAGAGGGTGTACATTTGTGTCAGCATTGTGACAAATATAGAAAATAGATCTTATCTTGAAATTTACATTTTCCTAAGTGAACCATCCTATCCTGCATTTACATCTTATAAGTTTAAAATTAAATTATATTTTGTGCCTTAAAGCCTATTTAATAACTTCAATGAATACATTTTACTGGAATTAAAAATCCAAACAGAATGCCAAAGTTTGAATATACTTCCTACAATTAGTTACATAAAAGCATACACAATATAGCCTTGTTAAATTACTTAGTTAAGATACCCATGCATATCAAAGCTCTGGAATGGAAAACATGACATAATTGCAAATTAGCATTACAATATACATGAATCCTCGAAAGATATGTCACAAATGGGGAACCTTTTGTTTTTGCAAAATAATTACAGTGAGTCACAATCTTTCCCACATTATACTTTATAAGCAACAAACAAGTCATTATAATAACTTTTGATTTGTATAAATATCATTTTTAAGGTCATTTCACCTTGCTAACAAGCTCTGCAATGTCGTAAATTTTTATTTTAATACTACTTATCACAAGATCATTCTGTACAATAGTTGGCCGTTTTCAGTCCAGTTTTAATGTTACAAAATCTCTATATATTTAAGTAACAGTAGTAACAATTTTACTGCATACATTTCAAAAATAAGTATCTCTTATGATTAGCGAACTTGTAAAATTTTGTATAGACTACAGTTTATGAGTTTGTTATTAAAATACTTACTGATTTTATAGAACATGTAGATAAATATCAAAATGTAGTTTGTAATAGTAAGGTTTGGCATATATATAAAATATTATAGTTCTTTTTTTAAATCTCAAGACTAAGTGATGTTTCATGTATGAAGTTTGCATGAAGTATGTTGTTTCTTTGATTGTAGTATACTTTAATAACTAAATCAACAAATAAAACATTTACATCGCCCACATTAGTCATCAGAGTTAAAAAATAAACTATACTTGTGCGCGTCTTTTGTATAGTCTGGAGTAAAAAATATACATTCCATAAACTTCAGTCGTGTTTGGTCTAATTGGCGAAGGGATGCCCCTTCTTGCCTTCTTTTATAAAACTTCCATGGCCTTTTGCTAACTATCGTCCTGTTCCTGCATCAGACGCCGGCGCTTGGGTGACGGGCGGGGTGGCAGCACCACTCGAGCCGGACGTAGCCCACACAATAATTATGATAAGCAAAATGACCCCGATCGCTCCAATAATCAACATCATCTTTAAATTTTGCCACCAGTATTTACGCTTCAGCTTACCAGCTTGCTGCTCGAACTGTGCAGCCCCATGCTGTAAAGCATCTGCGCGGTTGTCTAGCTCGGATAATTTTTGATCTCTTTCCAAAACTTTCTCGACATTGACGCGCATAATGCCCACAACTTCATCAACTTTGGCTTGAGTTTGTGCTAAACGTTTGTCGCTCACCCTAGGTGCTGAACTTCCGCCTTGGTCCTCCATTGTATTTGGCTATAAAATAACACAAATATAACTATTTTAAGCACTTATAAAAAAATTGTTCACAAATGTAAATATGGCGAAAGGGCGAGTGATTTTTTAAATGGGTGGTAGTGGTGGGCGATTGGTGATTGTTAGAAAATGTGATGAATTTATTCGATTGTGAATATAATATGAATCGATTGCAAGCATTAGTTACAAGTTTATTATTTGATCATAATTTAAAATAACTTCACTGGTTTAGCTAGCATAATTCACTGTTTAATATCTACCAAACAGAAGAATAAATTTACTCTGAAGTATTCAATAAAAAATCGGAATATAATTCTTATAAATGGCTAATTTGATCTTGGTAGATATATTATTTATAGTATTGCATTTCCGATTATCGATAAATTATGTCGATTGTTTCAAAATCATGATTGCCTACCTCTAGACCTTATGGGATGACACATGTTATACATTACGTCATTGCTGTACCTAACTATGCTACCTATGCCATAGGTAGGTAGTATTACAATTAGCAATTTACACCAATCACAATGAACAACTTAAAACGATCGAGGTATTAGCATAATATATGCAAACCAGGTCATTCGGAGATTCAATGGAAACCTAACTAAATATTTTATATTTTCGGACAGCTAACATTTTTTGAATAACCATATTCTTGTTTTTTTTTTAACTGTACTTACTCTTACACCTCAGACTCGTTTACACCACTTTTTAACGTAGTGTTTATTTTTTCTTTGTATAGTATCAAAGAGAATTATAATATATAATGTGAATTATGGCGTAGTATTATAAATGCTCTTTGCTTATATATAATATGCTTTCTATCTAAAATATATTAGAAAACCCAGTGCCTCCAGTCATAACGCTGCGTGAGTGGGAAAAAGGACAGCTTGATGGCACCACCACGCCTCCACTTTTGCTCACAACAATATCTCAAATATGAATAACTGCTTTATTTTTCAACCAATTTGATGCTGTTAAATCCGATGTGATAAATAACCATAGGAAATTACCCTATTCTCATTGGAATCTATCCTGGCAACACCGGCGTAGTCGTACTACCTAGTTTATTGGTCTCTGGTCTTTGTCTCTGGTACTAACTCTTGACTAACTCTATGGTATAAGGTCTTGAATTGAGTTGAATACAAATTGGTAAAGCCGATAAAATCGTGATAAACTTCTACAATTAAACGAAAATAAACAAAATGGTAAGCTTAATACTATAATTTTTGCTATTATCTATTGATAGAAACATGTTAAATCATCCGTAATATAGTATATTAAATTGTACAATCCTAGAAAAAAACCGATGTCATTGTGGGAGTTCGCACGTGTGTGATTTTTATCATATGACTTTCTTTATAGGTGTCGCTAAATCCCATAAGAATACTCAAAAATGAAGCAGAAGAAGAAAAAGCGGAAATTGCTCGGATGTCTAGTTTCATAGGTGCAATCGCTATCGGCGACTTGGTGAAAAGTACCCTAGGCCCCAAAGGAATGGACAAAATACTAGTATCTGGAGGCAGAAACGCTGGCCAGGTTGATAGCAAAATATTTTACTTGAATTATTATAGTAGCTTTTATTGATTACATGTCAATAAAGTGGATTTATTGTGTCAATAACCTATAAGTTTTACGGTTTGTAGGTGGAAGTAACAAACGACGGTGCTACCATACTAAAATCTATTGGAGTAGATAATCCCGCTGCTAAAATTCTAGTAGACATGTCTAAGGTTCAGGATGATGAAGTTGGTGATGGCACTACCTCTGTAACTGTTTTGGGTATGTACTGAATTGTTTATGCATGCATTATCAATAAAGCAAACATGACTGATTTTTATGCATAATTAGTAATTGTTTGCAATTCTTGTAAGTATTTATTAAATTTTTAAATCTATATTTATTATAATGTAATTGAAACACATATTTTATTATGTTGTATTAACTTTGCTGTGTACAGTACTTACTATCAGAAATAATGTGACTGTGCTGTGCCTAGCATGTCATTGTTCTATAATTTTCTTTTCTGAACTATATTCGCATAAATACTCCAACCTCTGTGAATAAAAATATTTTAGTAATCAAAATTTTTTAGCTGCTGAATTGCTCCGAGAGGCTGAAAAGCTTGTTGAACAAAAGTTGCACCCTCAAATCATCATTGCCGGTTGGCGTATTGCTTCTGAGGCTGCAAAACAAGCTCTGGCTGAGGCTAGCTTTGATCATGAAATAAATTTCAATGAAGCTGCTCTCCGTTCTGACCTTGAAAACATTGCTCGCACAACACTCAGCTCTAAAATTTTGTCCAACCATAAAGAGTAAGTAAATTGTAATATAATGTTTATGTTAGGACATTGTTTAGATAGTTATACATGCTTCTAATTGTATTTAAATAGATATTTAACAAATTTCATTAAGCCATTTTAAATTTGATACACAATTAAATTATTATTACAGCATAAATAATTTATTAAGGAAAATACTTAAGTAGTTTTTCCTTTTCAATTTATGCAAGATAAATATTTCTAATTTGCAACTTCTGGGTACTAATATTTACTGCTCAGAATACTTACAGGAATAACATTTTATTTTAAACAATGTTTTACATACTTTACTTCATTGGTTCTAGTGTAAAGTTAAATAGAGTATTTGACTCATCTTTTATTTTTACTGGAATGATATAGGGCTTTTGTGGCTCGGCCTGCATGTTTTTTTATTCCAAGATAAAAAGTAGCCCATAACACTTAGGTATAATATAGCTTCTTATTAGTGAAAGAATTTTCAAAATTGGTTCAGTAGGTATAGAACTTAGACCCCAGAAACTTTTTTCTTTATAATATTTGTATAGATTAATTATAATCATCATAATTTATAAAACAAAAGGAACCATTGAAATCCAGTTAAAAATCAACAAGTTATAAATCATTGTAATTTGGCAATAAAAATAATGCACAAAATGAAATTGTCTAATAGCCTAAGTTATACAAAAGTTAGGTATTTTGCTTTGATTACATAAAGGGAAATAAACAATTGCTTTTTCTCAGCTTTTGTTTGCCATAATAATGTAGATTTGATACATAAATCTAATATAATAGTATTTTCATATTTAAGGCATTTCACAAAGTTGGCAGTGGATGCAGTTCTAAGGCTTAAGGGGTCTGGAAATCTTAAAGCGATCCAGATTATAAAGATCCCTGGTGGTGTACTTGAAGAGTCATTCCTGGATGAAGGTTTCCTGCTAAATAAGAAGGTAAATAAAAATTTCAACTTTGTAATGGTAACATATTATGTTATTAAGAACATAACATTTTATACAATTTTTATATTACTTTAGTTTCCTAATTTTATATTTATATCATATGAAGAAATATTTGTAATTCACTGATTTGGGTCCACACCCATATCCATATATTGCAGTCCAAAATTTGGTTTAGTTTTAAATCCACACCAATCAGATGTTTGTGAGAGTCAGCACTATATCTTTTTTATCATTATTATTTTAAGGTTGGAGTACATCAGCCCAAAAAGATAGAGAATGCAAATATATTGATTGCTAACACCCCCATGGACACTGATAAGATAAAAATATTTGGTTCCACAATCAAAGTGGACTCCATGGCCAAGATTGCTGAATTAGAAGTAGCAGAGAAAGAAAAAATGAAGGACAAAGTAAAGAAGATTCTAGACCATAAATGCAATGTATTCATCAACAGGTATGGATACTAAAGCATATAATTTGATTTCACATTTACAAATAGTTTTATAAACATAAGGAAATGTAATGTCATAATCCTTACCTTTATCCATATGCATCTAAACAAATCTGACAACTTTCATATTGTGCATGAAAATACTTTAAATTATTATTTTCTCACAATTAAATGTAACAAGTTATTTGCTATTCATTAATATTTATTTGTATAATATACATGCATAACTATAATTACAGGCAACTTATCTACAACTACCCAGAACAGTTGTTCGCTGACGCAAATGTGATGGCGATCGAGCATGCAGACTTTGACGGCATTGAGCGGCTCGCGCTGGTTACCGGTGGAGAAATTGTATCTACGTTTGATACGCCTGAAAAAGTTAAACTTGGACATTGCAAACTTATTGAACAGGTATAATAAACCAGTGCTAAATTTGCTGCGTCATTTGACTTATGGTTCAGTTTATTCAGAAAGCCCAAAGTATAATCATCTAGTGTAATCATCAGTCTAAGAATTTAGTTCATCACTGTACTAGTCAACCTAATGCATTTAAACAAGTGTACTAGTAAGGTGTTCTTCAGACATTAACAAGTTTTGCGATTTCCAATGTCAAGCACCAATATCATACAATTACGCTAAGAAATCAGAGTGTATTAGGTACTTCATTAAGTTTTAAACTTATTTGGTAAAAGTTTAATGCTCTTTTAATATTTTTTAGGTGTTGATTGGTGACGAGTGCCTTATCCGCTTCTCTGGTGTGGAGCTCGGCTCTGCGTGCACTATTGTGATTCGTGGAGCTACGCAACAAGTCATCGACGAGGCAGAGAGATCGCTGCACGATGCTCTCTGTGTACTCGCCGCTACTGTCAAAGAGCCTAAAGTTATCTATGGTGGAGGTATGTATTAGGATTACTGAAATATCGGAAATATTGTAAAAGTTTGTCTTTTCCCCGCTCTCTGCTTTTTTTGTAGAAACAACCCTCACAAACAGTCTCATTAAACACAAATGACTGATGATTGATTTCAGATGTCAATAAACATTGACGATAATAAATTTGTAGTGATAAAATTATCTCATAACATTATGCGCGAGCAATCATCATTATAATGCGTTGTAGGCGCTAGCGAGATGTTGATGGCGGAGGCGGTGTCGCGCGTGGCGGCGCGCACGGCGGGCAAGGAGTCCGCGGCGGCGGAGGCCTTCGCCGTGGCGCTGCGCCGTCTGCCCTCCGCCGTGGCCGACAACGCCGGCTACGACAGCGCCGACCTCATCTCGCGCCTGCGCGCACACCACGCCCAGGGAGAGTCCACCATGGGACTCGGTAAGTACACTCACTCTTTTATTCAATCTGTATTCACAGTGACAGTGTTAGTCTCTACTTATGCAGACATTCACAAATATATCTAAAATAGCAAAAAATGAAGTTTTAAATTGAAAACTGTAAACAATAACGTACAAGTTCGCACAGCAAAGTTTTTTTTTTTTTATTAGACATGCAGAACGGCCGTGTGGGTGACATGAAGACTCTGGGCATCACAGAATCGTACGTTGTAAAACGCCAAGTATTGTTATCGGCTGCCGAGGCTGCAGAAATGATCCTTCGCGTGGACAACATTCTCAAAGCGGCGCCGCGTCGTCGTGGTCCCGATCGTCGTCCCTGCTAAGATGATTCCGAAATACAGAGCTTGGACCACCTACAATATACATTTATCACTTTTATAATAAAAGTGATACAAGTTACATAATATAGACTAATCCCAGGCTCTCCTCATTTTTATTACAATGCAATGCTTTAATAGTGAATACTTATCAGTGTGACTTTTGAAACCATTTTTTATTAGGGCTTATTTTTCTTTTACTTTTCCTTCTAGTAAGGCTAGGAAAACATGCATTGACTAATGCATTTGTCTTTTAGTTCGATAATGTCACAGCTATCACTGTTACTTCGATCGGTGATAATGCCTTATTACGAAATGTATTAACAAGAATTAACAATTATTTAATAAAATATTACTTTCACAATACAATCGTTTTTGTACCAGTCATCTAATATAAGTAGAGCATTCAGCTATGTTAGTTTTGTAATTAAAATAATTGCTAAGTTTTTTCCACCAAAGCCATATTCTGTTCTTTACCTTTAGCTTGTCTTGGCTTCGATGGAAAATTTAACTATGACGACGAATTAATCCTATTAGTGGACTTTATGTATAGCTTAGCATTGTAGCACATCTTCGGTCACAGCACAGGTATGTAGTCAGTGAGGCGATGTGGGCGTAGCTGTGTCACCGCTTTTTTACTCATGATATACATAGAAATCGTTATCTAGTCATCTAATATTTGCGTAGTATCGGCAAGCAAATGGGAGATGACGGTATTGCATAGTATCCTGCTACTATGCAATACCTACAAGTAAATTTTGTTAATTTACGGTAAGGGGTATTTTTTACCCTTTCGTATAAGACCAAAGGCCAAGTGTCCAGTAAGTATTTTCTTATCATTAAACAAGGAAGAAAAAATCCGTAACTATTAATGAAATACAGATTAGCGACTTTTAGTTTCAGAAATAGATCCATTGTTAGGACATAGAAACTACTAATCTTACGTAGTATTTGTATTCTCTTTGCTACTAATATTTTGTAGAAACTGTCTTTGACACACATTTTCACTTTCAGATTTTTCTTTTAAAATGAAAGTATAGGTACATTTCGACGACGTCGACTTTGTGGCACAGCGGGCTCGGAGCAACGCGAACGAAAAGCTCTAATTTCAATTCAGGTTTAACTCATCCGTGAATAAAAATGATTTTTGTGGTGTACAATTCATATTCTGTGTGGACCAAAATCCCTTCATCATTAGAAATGTTTGTGATTTACAAAATTAATATACTTATATCGGAACCAAAAGACCGTAGTTAGGTAAACTACCATGCAATATCTGCTTACACTAATGCTATTAGTTTCAAAAGGATATGACATCGAAGAATTACATAGTCTTTCTTATTTGTAATCGTAGTTCATTCTTTATTTAAGCAATACAAACAAGCCTTTGCTCTCGTGATAGTGTTTTCAAAGAATAAAAATCCCGTTGTGCCCCTGTTTCAATAAATTCCTTTAGTGGTTTGTGCAGTTAACCATTGGCGGCCGTGGGGGTGGCGAACGAGGGGCCGCCTAGGGCTTGGCGATTCAAGGGGGGTGCTTGCAAGGGACAAAGAAAACCACTTTACACTCCTTCAGCAAGCAGGTATACAGGCCTCTCAAAAATTTTAGCGGAGCGTCCCGAGCCTTGCATTAGTTAAGACTGCCACTGCTGTTAACTTCTAGTAAGAATCCAAATATCCAAAAAACTAAAGGTACCTGCACCTTCCCTTGTAGGAATTAACTAGGATTTTCAATATCTATCGAAGCAAATATTTTATTATTTAACACACAGTAACACTTTTAATTTTGCACCAATTAAGACGTTTACAAAAACGTGTAAGTTCTAAAAATTCATGTCCTGGTCTACCTACCCTTCCCGGGAGACGCCCCACCTAGCCATCTTCCACAATGATTTAATTTTTTGACGTTTAGTGTCTAAAGAAATATCAAATTAATATGTTATTATTTTATAGTACGTAATACAAATTGAAAATAAATATTACAAAATATTTGGAATGACGTCTACAAACTTCAAACTCCGTAATGTAGGTACTTACTACCTACATAATGTTATTTCTTATGTATGAGTAATCACTGAAAATGATTTAACAAGAAACCGCTACAATGTGTTACACGAACTGCCACGTGGGTAGAGGACCCGTGCAAATGCTGCACTAAACTTATAAAATAGCTGCTCTTCTATAAAGAGACGACATTTTTTTTCGCGAACAATCTTCAGTTTGTCCTGACCCGTTCCTGTAATAGAATTTTCCCTTATTATTTGATTTACTTCTTTCAATTTTATATCGGTGCAATCGTGTTATCCGTATTCGCGTCCCCGGGCTCTCTATTTCTACCTAACAACGGCAAAGCTAAAGGATGGCTATAATTTTTGTAGTCTGTGTGCGAGATACTTATTTTGTTTTATTTTCTTATTTACTTTACTTCATAAAAATAATATTTTATGATTTTTACATTTTTTTTATACATAATTACTTTAAAATACAGTAGAATGAATTGAATTGAGAACATATTTATATGCGCTTTGAACCGACTCGATCGGGGTTTCATTGTCTTACACAAAACCAAACAAAAGATTTACGTTATTATGTTCTACTCATATATACATATATTTGAGTCTCTATTTGAACGCTTATAATATGCATGTTATCACATAAACTTAAGTTGAACAGATACTGAAACAATCATTTTGCCGCATACAAATAAATAGTTCGTAAACATGCGATTGTTATTCATGGGAAAGGCTTTTCAAATATTGCTATAATTATGGGCCATTTCGTTGCTGGTAAGCTAATAAAACTCACGGAGCTTAGTTTTCAAGAAAGCATTTTCCACGCATCACAGCAACACACCATGAATTATTTTTGATATTATTTTAACGGAACATTATAATAAGAAACCACAACGTTGATGTTGGCCCCAAGGTCTCCAATCTCTCTTGTCGATTTTCAAACTACCCTTATTTTAACTTACGTAATATTTTACTACAGTCCCTTCAAGTTTCTCCTTCCACGCACAAATTGACAGGCTCTCTACTGTCATTATAAAAGAGATAGTAATGAGCGAGGAGAGTTTACTTCATTCCTAATCGACATAATTAGAGTTAATTAAAACCTGTACCTACCTATAATTGATTATATTTTAACATGTATTCTTCTCAGTCGTACACTCCTGGCGGAGTGGTCGTGGTTATGGATTGTCTGAAAAATTTATTGCGACTTTTGCGAGACTTCTCCATCTCTCTATATTCATGGCACTGCGTGTACATTCAGTAAGGGAACACCTTGCAAACGATTTAATAACGTCTGTCCATTTGGTGGGTATTCGGCCGCGAGGACGTTTACCTTCTGCTCTTCCCAGTACCAACAATTGTTCCAAGGAGCTTTCATTACGGATGACATGACGAAACATCTTGAAGATTCGCATTTGCACAATCGACGAAAATCTTTGTTTGATGTGGATCTCTTTCAGGATAGAAGCGTTAGTACGGTGAGCAGTCCATTTAACTCTAAGCAAGCGTCTCCGTTTAACCTATATATTACTTAAAATCTTCTATATCTATATCTATATCTTCTATACTTATAATAAATCTGTAGAGAGGTCAATTCTGTACATGAAATATATTTCCAAAATAACTATCAGGGGGTGATTAGGGATCGATACTGATGCCAAAAATGCAATTAGTAAAATTTTTGTCTGTCTGTCTGTCTGTCTGTCTGTCTGTATAACCGTTATAGAAAGCTGCACAGAAATCATGTATAACGGAAATGTTCTCCTTAAAATTAAATAAAAAATATCCCACGACAGCATATGTCTATCTTTTATGGTTGACTCTCAATAACACGTGTAACTCCCGATAACTTAGCAGTTCGAAGCTTTCTCATTATATTTGTCTACTCTTACGTTTATAACACTCTCAGTCATCCCTAATTAAAAAAGTTAACATTATTAAATATTCCATAAAAAAGAATCATAGAAATCGGTATAAAAACACCAAAGTTATACATGAAATACGCTAATAATAAGCCATCACGCGTGAATACTGAATCATGCTATAACTACTAATGTACCTGCTTAGGTATTTATTACAAAGCTTGTTGTGTATTACAATGATGGATTGGTACTAAGGCACCGCAAAACTGACAGCTCGTTCATTTTTAACCCCTACCCTTGTTTCTTTGGCGTCGACAATTTGGATAAATGGTACATCCACCACCAACCGTCTAAATTATTCAAACTCGTCTAACGTCTTCTTGACTTGGATTTCACGCGGCGCAGAGAGGATTGCACAATAAAGTGAAATATGTAAGAAGTACTCACGTACGCAACATAGGGATTCAGAGTGGTTCATTTCTTTCGCGAATTCGAGGATTGAGTACGTTGCGTCGAACTTTATAAAGCACGTACGTTACGTAGTAGCTACTTAATGTTCGCCGAAAACGGTTCTGCCTTCTAAATAAACGAGTGTCCGTTTATCGGTTTAAAAATATTTACACAACGCGTAGTCTTACTTTAAAAAGTTCTGGTTAAAATACTACAAAGACCGGAATAAAAATTAAGTACTTTTTATTTCAATCTCCACCAAGCTTCTATATGTTTTAAGAAGATTGAAATATAAATTAAATTTCGTTAACAAAAATATATGTGTTGGTAGTTAGAGAAAGATAGATTACGTAAGAACTATAGTCGATATTATAAATGGAAATGCCTAAAAACAACCCGACCAATGGAATAATGTTAACTAATGAGGAATGTTTTCAGTTGCTGAAACCTTGAATGCCGCAGCGGCCGCTTTACAAAAAAACAAACTGCAATGTAATTGCGACCCGGAATGAAGTTAAAAGCTTCTCCCTCTCTGCCGTCATGTTTTATTTTGTTATAGCATTCAATGTACAAAAGTACAAAGTAGCTATTAAGAGTTAAGATATTAATAACTGCATTTATTTTACTCTTAATTACGAATAACGTTTACTATTACAAATTAATAATTACAAATAACGAAAAAATAAAATATGTATTTAATGAGTTATATTATTTAAAAACGGTTCACTGAAAGTAGGTTTTTCTATTTTATTTGATTTCATGATACCTATTCTGAATAGGAATTAATATTATTAGGAAACTTAATTCTCATTTTAAAATTAAAGCGCTAGTTAGAACTGTCTTCTTACTTTAACATTTCACACTGCTCGCTTGCAATTAAATTAGCCCAAGTCACAATGCGCTTTATTGCAATCCATGCGTGTTTGATTATTTATTGTTATGTTTTTTGAATAATACTTTATTTTTCTTTGTTATGGCCAATTTATTATGGTCGCTCGGCGTGACGGAGGGAGATTGTAACGAAATATTATTGGCACTAACCCGTGTTTTGCAAGCAAGTTTCGACTTTTACCATTAATACCAAGCGCTTATAAGAATCGGGCGTTCATGCAAACTCGCGTTAAAGGTTTAAAGGTAATTAAACAATTACACAATACATTTGTGTATTATCATTTTAATATTATTATGTAAAGCACATAGATACAGCTTCTGGCATGACGTGTCAGACGAAATATTATGCCATAATTTTTAAATCGAAATAGTCACTAACATTATAAAATATTTCAACTTTTTAATATCTAAAGCAAGTAATTATAGAATTTTTAGCTAGAGGTAATGCTGCAAGTTTCCTACAACGTAATGTTTTCCTCTCGTTTATCTCTCTTAAATACTGGAATTGGCTCGGAATACAGGGAGATAATTACATTGCCTTTTATGTGGCAAGTAAAACATCACGTAAGTAATAGAAGTGTAATATTATGTTAAAGAGGGATGTTGCGGTTCTCGATTTTTTTTTTGTCAATCTTTTATTAAATTATCTAATTACTCCATTGATGATATTTTACCATTTGTTCCGTGGAAATGGAAAAATAATTTGTATTTTTCATTATGTCGCTATATTTTTGCTTGTATTCACTAGGTATTAATGGAATTTTTGTTAGTGCTATATCTTAAGTAATGAAAGTTACATGGATGATATTAGAAAACAAATTAAAAGCAATAAGTAGTTAAGTACATTGATTGGTCGAATAAGTGTTAACAAGATGTAGTACGATTGGAAAGCTATCCCATTCTGAGGTGGACGCTGTTGCGTCGTATGGTCTGTGCGATAGCTGAGGTCTTAAATCCCTAACAATAAATCCATTAATCCCGATTACTCTCCTTAGAAGGTTTGGAACACACCCACGGCTCCTCGCATTAGTTTTTTGGCATTTTCAATATATTCTAAAGTGGTGAATTTCGAGTTTTAATATTTTTATTATACTTCAAAAGGTGGTTTGAAATTTACAAAAAGTATACTTATATTTATTTCCCCTTCATGATTGGTTTGTTCTTCATCGTGTTCATAATACATTTTTATATTTATAAATGAATATAAAACTTATTACCTATTTTAAATAAGAAAAATATTTTTTGATTTTAATTACTACCTACCGTGGCCGTGTTGACCTAATTATTGATTATAATGTAGTCTTAGATTTAAACAGGGTTTACTATATAGTCTAATGTCTTAATATCGTGGCTAAAGAATTTTTCCTTTATAAGAACGCGTTGTATGGGTTTTGTTGATTAGTGTAATTTTGCGAGACCTCTTGTTGCACCTCATTGTGGATACGGGCCAATCTCTTTGCGGTGTAGTTACACAGATTGTGGTTGTTAAGGTAATAGTTTCACGTGTTATTCACCATATGACATGCAGGGAAGATCATAGCGTTACTTACATATGACTGGAATGTAAAAAAACTGCTCCTATACGGTTAAGTTCTCCATAACCCTATTGTCCTAGGAAATTGGTGTTTTATAGTACGGTTTGTTAAGTGCTCAGTTGAAAAGCGAATCTTAAACACATACGAATAGCGAGACTTTTCTTACAGTGGTCATTGTTGCTGCTACTTTCCGAAGTAGTCGAAAGAAATCATGATACAGAGGGTTAATATAGGAGACAACTTTCGAGTATTTCGTGATGACAGTATAATTAGTTGGTCATTCACTGCATTCATTTCCCTTGAACTCCTATGGAGCAAATTGCTGTACAGTGCAATTACATCCCTGAAATACAACTACAATATATAAATAGGGTCCTAAAAAAATCTATACTGATACAATAAATTTCCTAAGTGACGATGGTTTCTTCCCACAACTAGAAAATGCCTACAAGTGATTGAAAGGTGAATACCACTGTCCGCTATTGAATTTGGGTTGATTGCTACACCACATTCGTATGTGCACATATTTTATTCTAAAACATAAAAAATAATATATTTCAGAAGAAATCCGTCCTTATCGAGTACATTATTTGACTTACCTATGTATTATATAAATACTAGCATTATTTCGTGCCCGTAAATGACGCAAGCTTACCAGTTCCTACTATTATTATAGTAATAGTTTCCTATTTCGTCTCATTTCCAGTAGACTAATCTATAGTGACAACGTAATTAATTTAGACGGACGTCACTTCACACATAATTATATTATAAACGATCGATGTTAGGTGTTAGCTGATATACATACATGGCACCGATATTTCGATTAGTGCGAGTAAGCTCTAATTGGCCCAGTTTGGGCGAGCACAGATCGCACCACTAAAATAGAGATTTGTGCGGGATTAATCTCTGTTGATACCACACAATCCCACTGAAATGTCTACCTTCACATAAATAGACTAATGGCATTCGGCGAGCATATAAATATTAAGTTTTCAGCCAATCTTTATCAGCTTACAGTCTAAATACAGGTGTTATCTATCTGAGTTTAGTTATATACTATTTACTCTATCACAAGTCGGTAAGTTAACTCACATTTATAGCACGCATCGATTAATTTAAAATAAACGAAATCCAAATTATTTGTATTTATTAATGCGTTGGTTACTACAAGTTTCTACAAGTTTGAATAGTGCAATTTGCGATCTGTTTGGTTAGATATGTCACCAGTCACCGCCGGCGAACTTAGTGCCAGAATAACTCAGCTAAGTAATATTGTTTTAGTTAGTAAGCAGTGCGGGACCTCTGGCAGACAGTTTTGGCAGCTGTTCTGCACATGATGTATGTTAATGTCACGTAAGAGATTATTTCTTGGCACTGAAACCTATTCGCAGCTCATACGATTGTATGCTTTACTATTTTGCATTCGAACTTACATGTCAACAACTAGAGGAGAGTAAGTGATTCATTCAGTTTTGTTCAATTTAGATACTTCTTGTTTCTTGAAGAAGTAAAGCTAAACTAGTCGATACACTTCTATGTCTACAAATTCGTTTACGTGCTACACTTTGAAAAAGAAAACAATTGTACAAAGTTCCCGTCTTCCAGAGATTGGATTCGCTAACTTTAAAGTGTGTTATTTCTTTCAGACTTAACATTGTTGTGAAGCGGAACTGACAGTTAGGTGAATGTATCGACTTTTTATTTCTTGAAGTAGGTTTATATCCGTCATTTTAACAACTGAGAAAAGCTAACGGAACTTTGCGTCAGTTTTGCTTTACTGATATGTTTTTAGTGTTTCATGATAGTAAAAAACAATCGTGATATTTCACTATAACGCTTGTAACACTTCTATACAGGTAATTAGAGATTTTTTGCAAAAAGGGCCATGTATATGTTGCTTCATTAGGAAAAAGTGTTATGCAAGTATAATTTTATGTATAAAAACAGAGCTGATGAATAGAAGAATCAAAAGTTTCGTTAATTTTGTGCTGCATGATAAAACTTTCTTTAGACTGAACGGCGACCGCATCGTCATAAACCAAAAACACAAAGGTTTTATTAGCTACATTAACTTAATGGATGCGATCGGATATTCAGCAGCTTTATTTGTCTTAGTTCTATAGGTTATTTATAACTGATATCCTAAGTTCACATGCATAGGGATTAAGTACATCTTCAGGTATTCAGGCTTATATGTATTATTGAATTTTAAAGCTTGAAAAGACGAAATTGACCCATTTGTAACATAACATGAAATGTTTGAAATATATTTGATGTATAATCAAGGGCATGGTGATTTCAAAGCGATTGAAATGTTTCAAGTCTCCCAATAGGCGCGGTGTCCACCGGCGGCGGGTCGCCGCGTCGGCGACGCGTCACTCTGGCCCCGGGTCCGTGAAATTGAATTAGCAACTCATTAGTGACGCCAATAAAACCGGCCGACTGCTCACCACCCTACCTACAACCCCTGTGCCCGACACGTGTACCGGTATAACGCTGAAACTCATACATTTTACACTTTCGGTTGCCTCACTGAGGCACATTACCACATTGCACATCAAAGCTATTTGTTTTAGCGTGGTCAAGGAATAATATTTATTTTTGAATTCCCCCAACCAATGATGTTTATTTTTCAATTTTGTGACTAACTGAAAAATAAATGTGACTGACTTATATCTTTAAAATTGTTAACGCCATTATAGAAAGAGACTCTATGTAAGTTTTAGGATTTTAGAAAATTATTAAAGATTTGATTATAAGTAGCGCGACTTAACATAGTCCGGTTCCAACCAAAGTCCGGTTTTCGAAAATCCTACAAAAACTTTACCCAATAATTTCAAATTATGCGGGGCAGCGGGTTTATGCGTCTGCGACCAGAAACGAAATACATTATATCTGCGACTAGTTCCAAAGGCACCGCCATTTGAAAATATCTTAATTTTTTTGGTTATTAAATTTTATTTTATTTTTTTCTTTTGGGCGTCGTAACAGTGACCGCTTGGTCGTTATTATTTCCTTGAAATAAAATTAAATGAATTTAAAATACATTGCATTATTTTTACTATGGCAAAAACGTGACTAATCTGTTCAACATTGAATTTCAGGTAAGTTTTATTGTTTTTTGCTCACTATTATGTATTCACAAGATTTTACGTATGTAATGTTTTTTTATACATTCTAATTATAATTATCTATTTGTATAGGTCCTACAAGTTATAAAAAGTTGCCATAGCTAGAATAATAGATATTATTCTAAAGAAATTAAATGGGAAAGTTTTTGTGAATTGAGCCAATGGTATATTCGTTTTTATAATAACAACAAACTTTTGTTCATGGCTTCGCCCGCGTGAAGGTGTTTTCCGGGATAAAAGTTCCGCTATGAACTTTCCCGGGATAGAAAGTAACCTATAACCTTTCTAGTATCTTATAGGAACTCCATACCAAATTTCATAAAAATCCCTTCAGTAGATTTTGCGAAAATTCATCACATACAGACAGACAGCTTTTGGGGACTTTGTTTTATAATATGTATAGATGTAGGTATAAATAATATTGAAAAAACGTAATCGAACCTGTTTTCAAGATTTTGTTGTATTGAACACACGGTAATCAAATTTCTTTAATGTTGTGGGCCGTGGGGGCAATCGTCGAATTCCGTGTGAAAGGAGAGAATTGAGTCAAGCGTTAATTTTCTTAATGTATCTTGTTAAGGTCGAGGCGGGATCGTGTTCCCTTCTGAATAAATTAAGACAATATTAACTGCAAAGACGCGATCGCTATGTATGTATCTGTTTTTAACGAATATGCTGTATCTTGTATTTACGCAATCAACTCTTATATATACATTTGTGTATATTATCTTATGTACATTTTATATATTTACTATAAGTTTACTCAAATAAACCTGGACATTGTAATGTAAGTACTACATCTTTCGTCAAAATTGTTCTAGGCGGAAGTAGTGTGACGTAAATAAGTTATGTTACATAAAAATTCGTCTTTTCGTAGTAATATATGACACGATGTGTTTTTTTTTATCCTTAAAAGACTTTCTAGAAACTCCGGCATTTTTCCATGTTGTGTCGCGCCTGCGTCCCAAGTTAATGTTGCGTGTAAAATTATGGCCCAGTTCCACAATAACTGCATGCGCTAACATCGCGGTGGCTATGTAAGCTGCCCTCCTACAGAAATTCACGACACGCAGAGCTATTTCGGCTTAAACTTACCCGTTATCCCTACGATTAAAATAAAACAAAATGATCATATTTTATAAAAGCAGCTTCATAATGCAACAATAGGTCATCAAAAGCATGTATTCTAATGCCGCCCAGGGAAACCATTAATATTACAACAAAATAGCCAAGACCACATTAATTGTTTTTCTTTGCTTCCTTTTTGAGGTTCAAGAGCAACCCTTCAACTTTGTTGGACGTTAATTGCTCCGTGGGAATATTAACACCTGCATTGCTTTTACTTTGAGAGTGTAATAAACATAACGAGTAAACAAGGACTAAGACGTTGTTACGTCTACATACAATCTCATTTTTGCATATTTCCCAATCAACGTGAACAAAGAACTCAGATAATGTTTTTTATTATTATTTTTTCTTGGTATTGTTTGAAAATTGTTTGTGTCATGGTGTTGTGCGAATAAATGTTTATATCTTTCTGTATAATGTCGGTTCTAAATTTATTTTTTAGCGAGGGTCTAATTTATAAAAACGTCTGTAAATCATTTAAAGATTTTAATACTAAATTATTCGTAGTAGAATTAAGACAGCAAATAGCTCTTGAATGCATCACATGAAGGCGAATAATTGTTTGTCCACCTGTGAATATTCAGAATATCAGAAAATTCGTTATAGCAATGCTCATATAGGCATCTACTTCCTTAAGGCAAATTCTCTTACTTCTCTTACAACATATTAAAATGTTTACTACCTACCAAAAAACATCTAAGTAATTACCTACGTACAATATTGCTGGGGTTAACATTAATCCGGATTGTAAATCGAGTAAAAAAATTGTTACGCCACCTACGGGACACATAAACTGAAATATTTAATGCAGATATGACAATATTTTAGAAAGAATAGCTTTATTTTTAAAATGAGCGTCGCCATAAATCCCGACGTGCAGCAATAACGCTGGGCGTCGAGGATGTGACTTGAATATAAAACGCTCATCGTATTAAAACTATCGACTTACCAATTGTCATTGCGATATTGTTTTACGCATTCACATTGCTTACACAAACTAACACAGTTCATGATTTGATCTCTTAAAAATCGAAAAGCCACTCTCTCCCGAAATAAAAGATTTTCCTTAAATTTTCTTGGCTTGTTCCTCATAATAATTTAGTATAAGTACTAATAACAAGTAGAATTTTGCCTTAAAAATGTAGGTATTATTTTCATAGACAACACAAAACGTGGATGCTATGAAAAAAGAGCAATTTTGTATAAAAGACAGATTTATGTTCTAATTAGCCGCTCTACGAACGCCACATACCTCGGTTAAAACGGATTTATGTGACCAGTTCTTTGTTTGTACAAATTGTTTCCCATGATTTTGAACCGTCAGATATTCATAAATTAATTGTATAAATATTGATGCAAATAATTTACATATGCTACCGCTATATTTTTCTACAACCACCGATAGCCAGCTTTTAACAACCAATTTTTCCTCGCTCGTTGGAAAGAGATTAGTGGCTTAAAATGAAACAGAAATGTTTCACAAAACGATTCAACATTACAGTATTTAGTTTCTGCAAATCGAGTATTTAAAGTTCATTAGCAATATGCAGCTGCTCGGGCATAGAATCCTATTTTATTGTTGAAACTAAGTCTCTCCGAATATTTTTCTTTTAATAAAGTATGATCAAGCATACATTAATTAAATTGTATGTTGCATTTTGTTTTAATTGTCGAAACAAATCTTATGTACTTAAGTATACATCTTTCAAATATACGTTAATATAATATTTATCTAGTCTGTGAAATACTGCTTTGGTGGCGTAGTTGTATTACAGTACGACTGCAGGGCTGAGGTTGGGTTTTTCTACTGAGTCTTAGAATGTGTGCGCGATAGACTCGGCTCCTATAACATCATGGGACGGATTGCATACGGCGGAAACTGGGTGCACCAGTTCCGCTTATGCCTGTTCCTTCGGGGATAAATGGCATAAGTATGTATGTGCGTGTGAAAAAAGTAACAGTTATCCACTTATTTAGATTAATTACCTAAAAATTCTGGAAACGAAATTATAACGTAACAACAAACACGGCCAACCTTTTTCAATTCACATTCGGTGACTTACTACAAAAGGTGCTGTCATGTAATCGCCAATTTTGCGCTGGGAAAATCCCAACAAAATTGTTTACTTATTTTACACTTAAAAATCTGTAACTCACACTTTGGTGTAATGTCAGTCATGTTCATGCATAACATTTTAAAGTGCAGTTTAAACTTTAAATCAATAACGTTGTCACGTTTTTCATACTAATGCAAAAGTTTGTGAAGAAGTTTGGGGGGTTAGATGTTTTTAGACCACCAGTAAACGCAATGAAAACTGAAGGGTTTAGATTTAATGTAGGATACACAAAGACTTTGTCCTGGGATAACATAAGGCTACTATCTATCCTGGAAAAGTACACAATGGGAGGTGGCCTTTTTATATTGGGTAAAGATTTCACACAAGCCAAGCCGCGACCTACTCCTAATTTTTGAATATTATAGATATGTCGTCCTATAGAACTTCCTGGCACAACGTTTTATTTCTAAGTAGTTTTTTACTACCACCTTTCATGATAATTAGGTATATTAAACTGAATATTGTTACTTATTAAATGGTAATGTTACATTAATATTGTAGAGAATGTCTTAAATGCTACCGAATAAAATATGTTCAGCTCTAGTATACTGACAGGAACCTGTTTTGAAGTTAAATTACTAAAGTTTGACAAGCGGTCCGAGTCACTAAACTACGCTAGCAATAATTCTGCACAGCGTAGCTTCAAGACAATCAAGCAATAGTTACTTGCATTTTGCTAGACAAATACAACCTATTTTTGTATATTTTATGAGCAATACTTATTAACTTCTTACTGCTTGTTCTGAAGATGCGGCTAAGTCGCGTCGCGTAATTGTCTCTAATCGCTCGGCTCTCTGAAGACATTCCGCCGTATTGTCCTTCAAATTGATATCGCAGATAATCTGGTTCAGGTGAATTCTTACTGGCTTTATACTTTTCATTAAATTGAACGGATAAGAAGCCGTAAACGGCCTTCACAAATCGCCTTAAGAGTTAAGATCTCCGGTGGCTTTTCGCGAAGGAAATATATAAACTCAGTCATAAAACGGTGTGGCAAATGTGTTACGTACATCTCGTTCGGAGCGGGCCGACCCACATGATATTAATTCCAAGCCGAGTTCTGGGCAACCGACAGGCTTATAAGATTAGAATAATTTTCTCATTCCGAGGACTCCCCGCGAGCGCAACCAGCAGTTTAATTAAAACTAACAGTTGTCTCACACAGTCTTATCCGGCAATTTGCGAGGTATTACAAGCCGAACTTGGTCCACAAATTATCTTGACTCCATTTAACAAAGCGGTTATGTTAATACAATCTTGCCAGATTTAGAAGAATGTTTTTGTTATAAAAGGCGTGCGGCGAATTACGGCATTAAGGTAAATTATGATATTTAATTTAAGGTTGTTGGTAATCCAACAAGAGCGCCATGCCGGGCGCTGTGGCTTCGCGACGTGTTGTGGAAGTGATCATTAAAGCGGAGCGCAAATGAGCTTTTTATTGCCGTCATAACACTTACTGATGTTGGAACGAACTATTGAATTACTAATACCGTTTAATACGCTCGTTTCACGGTTATTCAAATGAAGCTTCTGAACATATAACTATATCAGCTGAATAACTAAATTATGTCATTAAGTTATATTCGGTTCTAATTTTCACTATGAACACAAACGCAATGTTGTTGCAACTGTTTATAACTTTAATTTCACATGATATAGAGGCAATAGCGTTTCTGAATAAAATAAGCTGCTCTCATATTATGTCGGAATAAAATTCCTGTCTTCGTGCATATAAAATTTAGTCGCACCCGTCTTGAAATATTATGTGACACAAATGTTGGGGAATGAATCCAGAGGAGGCTGAGATCGAGTCAGTTAGCCCCTCGTATCGGCGGCACCCTTTTATCTTTACGATAGAGTAAAGGAAAAGGCACCACGTTTTTTGTAATACCCTATGCGTGTGAGTGCTTATGAAATATGAATTCTATCTCGCAAAACATATTATTTCGTTATTACTGAATTTATTGCTACACGTTTCGGAGTCATCTGTGTATGATAATAGGATGCTTGTCTTTATTCATCTCAAATGTAAACATGTTTGCAGTGTTTGTGTTCATAGCCTGCCTAGTTCCATTGTTATTATTGTGGCCAATTTTATTTATAAATTAGCGCAATTAAAAATCGATCCATGTTGAAATTTGGTTCACCCAGTTAAATTATTAATAATCGTTATAAATTCAAGCTGGGGTTTGAATCTAGGTATAGGTACTAGACATTATGTCGATAGATGTGCAACACACGTGGCCAAAAGTGGCTCCACTAGTTGCGCCTCTGCCTACCCCTTCAAAAATAAAAGGGGTGAGTGTGTGTGCCGATAGAATATTTGTCACGAAACGTAATCAAGTAAGCTTGGTTATAATAGTTTCCCAATTAATTACACACCTATTTGGTATAAAATCTCTGATTTTAAAATGTATCTATTTAAAATTACCTACAGTATAGGTATTATAAGTACAAGAATTCTATATTATAATGTATTTAGTATGTAGTCTTATTATGTATAGATTATAGTATTGCAGATAATGTCATCATATTTAATGGCATAATTCTATATTACAGCGACCTTAAAACCTAAATATTTTTTATTTATTTCGTTAATTGTAAAAAAGTTCATTATCTAGTAGCACTTCCTAATAAGGTCGTAATCAGTTCTGGCACCAGAACTTTCGAACTGCTGTTGATGTATTGGCCCAAACTTTTCGCGTTTGTTTCCTCTTGGTTTGACGATAAGCAGCCCGTGACGCGACATCGTGACGCCCACAACACAATATTGTGAGGGTTGTGAAATTTTATTCATCTCTATCTACTTTTTAAACTATTTATTTAATTAAACAGTTAATATACTCAGTTATGAAGAAAACACATTATTCCGCAATAAAACATTAATAATATTCCACTATATTAATTTCACGGTAAAAACAACCTAATTTGAGTTTCCAGTAAGATTTCTTTTTTAAAGATAAGTACATATAAAGGAATAGCTAATAGCAGTAAAATTAACCTCCGGACTTGTTGAGTGAAGACCTCTTCACATATATGACATGATCACATATATGATGGTCACATATATGACTACGTATATGACATGACTACCTAGTCATGTCATATACGTAGAAATATAATATTAACAGGAAAAAACATTGACATCGATTATTTATTCTCACGAAACAGGACTACATTTTCTAGAAGAATTTAAAATGTATCTATTTATAACATTTTGTTTTTACATAATAATTTAAGAAAGAATATTTTAGAATTTTATCGAATAGAATGAAAGAGATTTGTACGCTACTACACATTGAAATAAGTTTGATTGACCCAAGAGTAATATATTCCACCGGAACAGAAGGCAGTCGGGTGCGTTTTATTTCTAGTAAAAATTTGTGGAAGCACGATGCTGATCCTCTGCAATCTGTCTCGAACAATAAGTCGCTCTCTAACAAAAGCCGGCCATTTGAACAAGTCGGAAACTTTTGTAAGTTTAGCTCTTTCTCTGCGGGGTCTTGGCAGCGGTCGCAGATCGCACAATAGGGGGAATAATCGTTAGGGCCAGTCATAAGAAAAGACATTATAAAAACAACGACGCACTTTTACCAGTATTACTCAACGTTTTGTCAGTGCCAGTTTCTTAATTTCAATGGTGTTCACTTAATTTAAAGTGCAACGACCTTTTTATTCCGCGTCTTTATTAACAACTATAACATGAAATTTAGTTCTTTATTACATTTTTTTATTGAGTATTAAATTTATCCTCTATGGTTTATCGTTACTGAGAAATATTTTTATCGACGCTAAAGGATTTTCTAGTTAGAGGGCGCTTTAGATGAGTATTACTTATTTAACCCAGACAGTCAATAATAAAATTTCTTTAAAAGATAGAGGTATCCTGACCATTAATCAGGGATTACTACCAATCTAAAACGCATTAATTGATTCGAAAGATTTGATGTTCTTTGTTGTTTATAAGTGCTTTAACGACTTTCATAAAGTTCGTCTTTTACTAACGAAAATTTTTAATCAATTTACCTTTTTGTCTTTGAATTTAATATTAAGGGAGACAATGTTTAGTTAAAACACTGATTAATGACATTTCTTGGGAGGTGGTTTAGGTTTTAGAATTATGACCATATTTATTTAATTAAGACGCAAAACAGGTTATGATCATAATTTTTTACAATTATAAAATTTACAAACTTAAAACTTGATTGAATTCCAAAACATGCGCCCTTATACGGGTTAATTACTTAAAATTGATTACATATTGAACTGTGTACATTATAAAAAATATTAAAGCAATAAAATAGTCTATAAATTATGGAGATTACATTAATATTTGTTGGGACAAAATTTTTCCAGAGAAGAACGTATGAGGAACTCAAAATTTTGCTCTTTTCAAACTGGTTTGTGACATAGTATTTAATACAAAATTGATACAATTCAAGTAATTTTATTATTAGGTCAAGTACAGTTTTTTATTTATGTACTCTACGGCATAAGTACGTCTTTTCTAAGCATAAAATGTACATAATAAGTATATTTAATTGTTTATATTTTCACAGTGTTATGGGTGACTGCTATAAGGTCGAATATTATATAATAATATTAATAAAATAATACAACGTGATTGGGTTAATGAGTGCAAGTTCCACTGGAATTAATCAAATAAACTATAATAAGTTTAGCTTTATGAAATATATAAACTCCAAAAAATATAACTCATTTCTTTATCAAATAACAAAAAATAACTTATTTATCTTTCAAATAACCAAAGGGTATACGAAAGCTTTATATTTATTTTGTTACTCTGTAAAATCTCGCGAGTGATGGTAAGACGACATAACGAAGGAACTCGATCCGGCGTCACTTCCGACGTCCGTCACGTGGGAACGACTTCCGGCGAGGCGCCAGTCCGCTCTTACAATCACTTAGCTCTCGAACACCGCCCGATCTCGTGTAAACATGTTCGGAAGCTCAGTTTTGGCACAATACATATTCAATTATGACTCCCATCGTTTTATCTTCATTCAGAGCGGCTGATGTTAATGCCTTTTGTATTTGTTTTTATTTCTTGATGAATATATGAATTGGAGAGAAAATAACGAGTATATAATAGTAATACATTTTTTCTTTTTTTGATCTTTTGTTTCCTTACCATTCTTTAAGTATTTATTTATCAATATTAATTTTATTAACAGAGATTATACGCAAGTTTTTAAGTATAGTTGCTGTAGTAAATGACTGAACAAAATTTACCAGTTTCATATTTAATTTTGTACATTAGAATAAATAATGACTCCACGCAACTAATTCAGTAGCTAAATATTAGGGAAAGTGTAAACCGGATTTGTACCTTTTAGTTTCATTTCAATAAATAAACAATGAACTTGAACAGGCAACATAATACGTACAATGGCGAACCTGCGTCCATTTGCAAGAAGTGAGTTATTTTCATACGTCGGATTAATTTCCGTTTCGGCATTGTTTTCAGAGGGAAATTCGATTTGAACAAGAGACGCGCTTCGATACGAGCCTATGTAATTTCCTTCCATATTCAATTTAATTCTTTGAGGGATGTGTGTCAGACGACCTTATATTGAAAATGAACTCGTTATATCCGAGCCTGAAAGTAAAATTTATTCACAGGCTCTCTTCAAAAATCCTTTTTTCTTTAATGCTGTTTATCCGTGTGAGTAATTCATACTTTTAGGGCCATTTATTCTGTTTCGAGTTAATTTAATTATGTTTTTCAATATCATGGGGTAGCTACGAGCTGATCTTCCTTTCAACAGTTCATAATAAAAACAGTGCTTTTTGAATATCTTGTGTCACGTTCTTGCTTTAGTTTAATGAGGGTATAATATAAATTAGTTCAGTTAATAAGTTGACCTGCACAAGTGTAAACGGCGTCTCAATCACTACGGTTGTATGCTGCGCGCTCAAGCAAAAGCTTTCAGTAAGTGATCAAGGTATCAGTGGCGAAGCGTCCGTACAACCTGAGTCCTACCGGCTTCCCTTTTAAGTTCATTTACGATTGTCTTTGGTTTTGATTTCTATTAAATTGGACGCGATATGTTAACTAAGGCATTTTTTTTTGCCTCGGGTTACCATAAGTAAAATTTTACCCTTCGCCACTGCAAGGTATACATAGCCGCAGTTTATTAAACAAATTAAAATGTATCAGGATCTCATAATGACAAGTCCATCTGGTTAGGTGCCACCGTTTTATCTAATTCTACCGCCCAACAGCAGAGTGAATATATCGTTATATTGAAGTTTGAAAAACATTCTAAACAGTTCAATTACTGGGCAATAAAATAATTAACCTGTTGTCTAAGATTGATAAATTCAGTGCAGTCTTAAACTATGTAGTTTAAAGAATAGCGAGCTGGTTATCTTTCTGTTTCGTTAAATAGTAAAACACATAAAATGATTAAGTTCTTGGCCAGAAAATGAGTATACGAGTATTTTGTCATCGGCTACTTAAATTAAGAGTTCACATAAGTATTTAAATTAGCTAACCGACTACTTTAGAAAACTGTACGGAATGTATTGACCCCGTAATAGAGCAGTGAGTCCGCCATTGGGTTCATGGCGACGTGGCACGCGACATCGCCTGTCACCCTATCGACTTACACCCTGTTAAATCTAGCCCAATATTTGTACAACCTATTCATTACCATAGCTCCACTTTTATTGTTTCTTATTTTCATGGAACACCGGTAATAATTTGAGCTATTCTATTGTCTCTAGTTTCTTGCGAAAGTTTTTTTTTAGTGCTATACTCTGTTTTGAAATTACGTGAATAATTTGTAGTGGTAATTTAATGCGGTAGAATGGCGCTATTCTTAATTTTGTATAGGGACGACTGGACAACTTCGCTGCATCGTAATGCTGTATATAGAAAGGTGACGTGAAGTAACTACTTTGCTGGTTCGTTTTGTATATTCTTTTATCTCTATACCTCTCCTTTAAAGTTGGCAATGCACCTACGATTTCTTTAGTATATTTAAAATACTCACTGTTGGCAGGTTACTTCAGGTAAGGCCAAAAAATAATCATTAATGAAGTATGATTGTTTTAAATTAAAAACGGTTTTCTATTTTCTTTGCCCATTCAAAATTAAATTCGTTGTTGGCTCGCTAAAGCTAATTGTCTTTATTGAAATACGTTCCGCATACTACCAGAAACGGTTAAATGTTTGTTTTACATAATATTAACTATGGGTAGTTAATAAGAATACTTAAGTTTCCATGCTAGCCCTAATTTCCGGAGAGAACGAAATTATTGTGTTTTTGTAAAAGTGAACAATTTTAGGCTGCTTGAAATATATTTGCGAAATCCGAATACATGCAACATATGCAATTATTTTTGTAAATAATTGTTACTATATATGCTAACACAAGGAAAAGGACTACGCATTTTTCAATTAAGCGTCGCGGAATAGATAAAGGTTAAGCTATGTCTGGCAGAGCGACAGCCACTGAGCTCGGCTGCGCAGCTCGATGCCGGAAACCTGTCAATAGTGAGGCTGTGAAAGAAAATCTAATTTGGATTTGAGGGATTACACCGAGACTTGTTTCGGCCTAGTGTAGTTGCCCTCGCACCGCGTCGCGCCTCGCCACCTTCCCGTTCAAATTGAATAAGAAACGAGGATTTCGTCTACAACGGGTCTTTGGTTTCAAAATGTGTTATTTTGTTAGACAAAGATCATTCAGGTTTAAGCAGGCTTTATAACTTGAAACGTTTCCTTTAATATACACGTTTCCGAATTGAATATTCACTTTGAGTAGTTTTTTAAAGCACCAGAAATTGAATCTGCGGCGTAAAGCCTTAAGTTTAAATATCCATTATTAATTACCATTTTTACAAATTGGACTGTAGGCTAATATTTTTTTTATATAGTAAATCTGACTTGAATCTGATATGACCGCGAAAATGCTGCTAAAATTTAATTTCAGCGCTATCGCTAAAAGAATCGCTTTGTTCTTTTCGCACGATGAGTCATTGGATGCGCATATCGGACATACCTCCGTGTACCACATGATTGATATTTAACGAGATGACTTAGGGGATTTGAAATATACAAGTCATATGTTGTTGTCTCGTCATATTGCCCGTGGCGTCGGTTAAACATCACTACGCCACTATCTTTTTTTAATTATTTTTTATTATAAATCAAATAAGTTAAAATACTTATTATTTTCAATTTCTATTTATAAAATCATAGTGTGGTAATGATCATGAATTAGCTGTATGTATATTAAATATAAAAAAAATACCATTATTTGTATTACGTCTTTTTATTGATATACACAGGATAAACTATTTAAGTTAATATTTACAGGTATATTTTCTGCATATATATACATTTTTTTTTTAAATAAGGAGTTATGTTATACCCATACAATTTTTGCAATAATTGTTATTAATGTATTACTATACCGAAATTGGCACAGCCATGAGAATAAGATATTTTCTTTTTTCTGTGAATAGCAAAACTCCTGTCTCATCAGCGAACAATTCTTTCTGGCAGCATATTGTATCCGCAGCCGGCAAGATGATGGGGGAGCTAAGATTGAATTAAGTTATCGAACACCGACTCGACTAGCGTTATTTATGAGATGATGGAATGTAACCGTACCTTTATCTGCTAACTATTAATTTCGGTAATAATTAAACCTGCCCGCCCCATTTATATCTACCTAGACGGGTCCGTTATAGATTCCCATTACCTGTTGCTATTAGAAATAAAACATTATGTTTTAACGTTTTATTTTTACCTCATTTTGTCGTATTACGTAGATAATTTGTTGATTAGAGACATTTTTTCGAGTAAACTCCTACCCCAATTACGGCTAATGGAAAATTAATGGGAACAGCAATTTACGAAAGGCCATCTTCTTTAAATATCACATTCGCGATTTACGACATTTATATCTTTTAACAACACGCTCGGGAAAACATTTTTAAAACTGTAATATAGCGCTTGATTGAATGATTTAATAGTGGCGTAATCTCTTACATTTATCTTGTCCCAGTTTCCAGAAGTAACCGCTTTCTCGTTCATTCTCCATTTTCGTAGAACTATTTAGGTGCCTACTTAGTAAAATTGTCGGCCCACATGTGCACATAGAATCTGAATGCGAGTTCAATCGTAAGTCGTAACATTGTTATGTCTATTCGTATTCATCAATATGTAAATGCCAGTTGTCAAACTATTGCATGTTTGAGAAATATCAAAAATATGTACCTACTAATATTATTCGAATCTATGTTGTAGTATTACCCTTTAAAATGGAATCGGGAAATAAATGATCGTGTATCGAAATATAAAAGGTCGATCAAACAAACCAAAGCGAAAATACGATTAGAAAAATTGGAAGTCATTTCCACTGCGCCATTTAACATATTATCCCATGTAATACATTTTAGTGCACATGTTCGTTTTCCGGGTCCGTCGGCAGCGAAGATAGATAACTTCCCGATGATTTAGTTTTATTTTATTGTTATCCGCCATAGAGATGTCAGTTCGATCCGCCATTCGCAGTGACTTCGCAATGCGTGGTTCTACAACTATCTAACCAAGTTTAGTGCGTCGCCCTTAGCTCAGCTGGAAAGTTCTTTTATAGCTAAAAATGTTGTTCAGTAAAACACGCATAACTTTTTATTTACGGGTTCAATGCTTTTATAGGTAGAGTGATTAAAGCTGTACGCGACATAGTACAAGGAATGAAAAATTGAATTAATTGTTAATGTTTATGATCTAATTTTAAACAGTAAACTTACATGCTTTTGCTATATAGAATCAAATATTTTCTTATTTCAATAAAAGTGGGAACGCATCCATCATTCACTTGATATAACGGATGTATATATGCCAAGTCTATCAACTTACCGACGTAATTGTTTCTTAATAGTTTTTCAAACAGCATTGTGTTAAAATCGTGTAAAGTGGCAAATAAATCCACAAAATAGTTCTATTTCAATGTCTAATATTCGAGTAACGATAAGAAATCATAACACAGTATAGTATATAAATACTGGTGACAACAGTATTTAAATAGTATATTAATACTGATGACAATTTAAAATTATTTATATTTAAGGTCATTTAAATTTCCTTTGATCCGACCTTAAAGTATTTATTGTTGTATATCGATAGTCGGAAGCGGTAGATCGGGGCGTCGCCGTATCAACATAAACTTCGTGTCACGTTCAGCATTTGTGCAGTATCGGCCACGAGTCGAAGCGTTTCGGCAGGATTTTATTGGCTTGTACGGTCACGTCTCCAGCAAGAGATCGTCTCCTCGGATGAAGTGGCGGCCGTTTCGCGCGATACGGGTTAACAGCGTCGATTCACTGCCGGAACAGATCGTTTTATGATTTTAGGAGAACAAATTTTATGTACGCCCGATACTGGTATGGCTTTTGTATTGACATTATTTAAATTTATATATTTTTTATGTTGATAGAATTTTAACCTTTTTGTATTGACATTAAAATTCAGTGCTTTAACTTGATAATACAATAGACGATGTAGCGGTCAAACAAATGTGTAATACTTCCTCGCAATATCACACAAACATCCTAGTTTAAATGTTTCGTGTATATGCTGATACGGCGTCTTGTGGTCGGGTTTATAGAGCCCCTAATAATAGGGTAGCCTATGATATTGCAATTCAAAGGAGTGGGCCAGCACGCACCACATTATAATACTTGGTACAGGCATCTACACCGAAGTGAAGGTCGCATCGTGACCCTTTCATCATCCCTCGTCACGGACCAGTGTTAGGGGCAGCGTAACAACATTATTAAATAGCATTACTGAGAATAAATTTCCTGAGAATGAAAACTGATAACTTTATAAATACTGAAATTTTATTAAGATGTTTCAATACGTGACAAAACTTACGCTATTTCAAATCTCGAGAGAAATACATTAAAAGCTAAATTAAATGAATAAATGTACGAAAAAAAACACTTGGAGAAATAAAAATAATATTTGGAATGAGAAGAATGCATAACAATAAAACTAAATCACTAAGACCCTATGTATTGTGCCGATCCGGCGCCGGCGGAAAGCGACCGTATGTAGGGGAGAACTTGTTTCTCTCCGGAAATAATATCAACTATGTTATGGCATCATTCTATATGAAAATATGTAGATAAAAGATAATTGTCTCCAATTGATCCACTTACACATAATATCTCTTTTTACTTTAGCGAACTCTACGAAAATAATAATAAACCATGATCATGTAAGACAAAGTTCCAAACTTCTTAAATTAAATAAGCAGACTAGTTCCAAGCCTAACAGAACGCTTCCAAAAAACTTTACTCATAAACTGTGCATTCAAGTTTGGTCCGTCAGTTGTGCCAATTTAATAAATGCATAGGTTTATTTTAAAATGGTTGTATAACCGCGTTTACAGAACTTTTAAAATTGTAAGGAAAGTCTGAAACGTTTGTGACCGGAATATCGAAACAATCAATGGAGTTTGTTGCAGGCCGGGCTAAATTGAATCGTTGAGACTTGAGCGAGTCCGCGCCGGAAACCGGACGCGCTCCTTACGACCCGCGCGCTATCTTACACATTAACCGGCTATTCGGATCTGCAGGTGTTGTTTTCGCTCAAGTTTAATATTTTACTAGCCTAAAACTTAATATTTTAGTTGAGAAATATAACATATGTATATCATTTTATTCTTGTGCCTACCCCGATCACCGTTGGGAGATCACCTGTCGAAGTTGTCAACAAATACGTTTACTTAGGACAAGTAGTCCAACTAAGCAAATCCAACTTTAAGAGAGACCCCCCGAGGCAATTCTTGTGCGCTTGGTCCTCTCACCGAATGCACGCCTATGCATGGGGGATATTTGTCTCTTGGTAGTATCATCACATTGAGACCTATACAGGGCACGTGAACATTTCCCTTCACATTCTGCTCCGTCTTCTATTATTTTCCCCTTCCTTCCCCTTTGCTTCCCCTGCTATTTCTCCTCTTCCTCTCTTCCCCAACACGGCCCTGCAGTCGTTAAACCGGCGGATTCGTAGTATACCGGTCGCTTGTTTGCCCGGTGCTGACTATATATGAAAAAATAAATGAGAGAAAGGTCAATCGTCGAATTCAGCTCGGTTGAACAGCGTTCGGGAAACTAAGCAGTCTTCTCGTCCGAAAAACCTAAGTGCCTGAAGACAAAAGTCTTTACCCAATGTGTGTTACCAGTGATGACATACGGCATTGAGATGTGGCCTGTGACTTTAGGCCGCCTAAGACGGCTCACGCTAACTCAGCAAGCTATGGAGAGGGCTATGCTCGGTGTTTCTCTACGCGATCAAATCAGAAATTAAGAGATCCGTAGAACAAAGTCACCGACATAGTCCAGCGGATTAGCAGGCTAAAGTGGCAGTGGGCTGTGCACATAGCTCGCAGAATTGAAGGCCGATGGGGCGAAAAAGTGGAGACCACATACCGGCAAGCGCAGCGTTGGACGTCCACCTGCAAGGTAGAAAGACGACTGGATAAATGTCGCGGGAACACGCTGAAAGCAGGCCTCTTTCGACAGGTCCGTCTTTAAATCTTTGGGGGAGCAATTATTTGTTCAGCAGTGGACTTTATATGGCTGATGATGATGATATCTTTTTTATAATGTATAGGTCAGTTAAGTAAAGCTGGCATGTTTACAGCGCTCGGACCTATACAATTTTACACAACATAATAGAAATATGTTTAATATTATAATTGGAGGGACATATACATAGATGTTAACATAACATAATTACATAATGCTATATATTTTTTACTGACGTATATTTATTTACAGACCTTACATACACACATGCACCATGTAATTGGTGTATGCGCCAGCTTTAGATAATCGCCATATATATTTTATGAATTTGACAGAGTTATGCTGTAGACATAACACGACAGCTTATAGTTGTAATTTCTAGATACCTTATTACCCCTTTCCCTCTCTTATCCTTATTTCTTTTCTAACGGGAATATGAAACTCATAATTTGGCTTTACTGGTATCACAATTGGCAGAGTCTGCGCGGTGCCTTATAATCATATTATTATGTAATCTCACTATGATTACTTGTTTAAGTCAATTACTCTGTTAACTCAATATTGTGTTACCGACATAACATAACATAATTGGACTCTGTAAGCGAGTTACCAGTTATGACTTATGACGTCTAAGCATCCCAACTATATTGAAACTTTGCTTGTGCTCTGTACGATACTGAAAATGCAAAGATAATGTTGCCTACGTTATCTTCGCTCTAAGTAGGAACAGTTCGTTAACTTTGGCAACAGGTTGAAGTTTCCTAAGTTGGACTTGACTTCTCTTTATCCAGCACATTAAAGAGGTCATTTGTAATGCGGGATCACGATAGAGTTCAAAGGATTCGAAAATTCGAACAGGTATGAATGACCTTTTCGAATAAATTTAATACGAAATTCTATAAGGTCATTTGATATTTTTTATAAAGAAACAACGTCTCGGAAATATTTGAATTGCCATAGTATCAGCAAGATTGAAAGGTGTGGCAAATGAATCGTCGCAAGTTAATAGTATTTTACTACAAACATTACGCGATGTTTTATAGCATGATCCTGTTCAATTTAAAACTACTCAAACTTGATTTATTTTACTTTGTCTTTAGACTCCTACATTTAAAAAATGAACACGAAACTTAATGTCTGCTGCCAGGTAGATTGTACATTTTTTTTTGTACATTATAATATTATATTTGTTATATGGAAGCATACAAATTAGTCAAGTCGCTCGCTTGATGGTCTATTATAAATAGCATTCACAATTATTCGAAATCCTTAGTTACGTTTTTAGTAATACGCTTTGTATATGTTTATAAAAATTAAACAATTCAGTTTCCTCGAAATCGTCTCTGAACCATGCACTATATTTTAAAATATAGCACTTGTCTGCTATACGTTCAGATAAGACGCTACTTAAGTTACCAACGCCAAGAATAAGACTCTACTTCCAAATTTATGGTAACAGGGAATCGTCTATATATCTCAATACTTTTTTCAATCCAGACGTTAGTGATTTGTAGTTTGAAGTTTTAAGCCAATGGAATTTTATTTTTGTCTGTGCTCCTATATTATCTCGCTAAAGCAAAGTATTTTCAATATTATGATGTTATAGGTTAGTTATGTGGTCATGTTTGTATGAGTAAGTATTTAAACATATGACTTAATTTTGAGTAAAAAATTCTACCTACTTAGTTAATTTAGAAAGAAAATACCATATACGTCCAAACACGGTTGGGTCCCCTCAAGTAAGTACGTATGATAGTTAGATAATAAATATTTTTTAAATTATTTTACTCGAGTCCTTCTTTTAGGATAAAAATCCAAATTTTATTACTGTCACAAGTTATAACAAACGATATACCTATTTAAATCAACGATTTCCTTATCTCTCAGTGATTTTAGGATTTCAGCAGACATTTATTTTATCCTCACGTTTAAGATGTATAAAGTGTGTTAAATTTTAAGCAGTCACTACACCCCTATGTTTATTTCACACATAAACAATTACAATTGAATTTCCTATGGAATTCCGTACAGTTTATTTTCTGTGGTCGTAATTTATGCACACGGCTTTCTAATTCAGGGCTTTACCATAAACAAGTTACGAGCGGCATCAAGAGGTTACGACTTCGCTTACTCTTAATGACAGGAGCACCCAAAAATAAAGTGAGTTTTATCTTACATATATGGCTTTATACATTAACCTACCATTTAACTCATAATTTGACATTCAGTTATTTAATATTACTGTCACAAGCTGTTGCTGTCAGTATTTCAGCTTATTAAACAAAAAAAAAACATAATTCACTTTGACTGTGCTTTGGACATAATTCACTTTGTAATAATATAAAATAATGAAGATCCCTTTAATTATCTCAATAAGTTTATAATTGTTCAGTGCGTAAAATTTCTTTGTCTGATTAAAGTTTAAATATTCAATACTCAAAATATTTTGGACTCTTATTGATTGTGGGTTCAAAGAGCATACATTTATATAGCAACATTCGGTTCAATCTAACATTTACTTGCGAATCTGGTAGAGTTGTAAAACTTTCAAACGGATTAAAAGTCTGTTCTTCTATATCTCCTAACCACTGTCGGCGACCCGCGCCAGCACTCCCGCTTGCTAAAACCGACGTCTTTTTACAGTTTCCAAATTCTAACACGTTCCAAATGCGGTATGCACGAAAACTTTAAGATGAGGTGTCCATTAAGCCGATGTAAAATTCATCCATCAGAAATAGGATAACGTGCTTAGCCTGCACTCATAATATATGAGCTAGCCTTGCTTATTCACAGCGAAAACATTACACCATCTTACCGGTGAACTACAAAATCTCTATCAAAGTGAATCATTTAAGACAAAGAGTCACATACATATCAATTATAATAAATCAGCATTAAACGGTTTACTACGCTCATCCGAATCTGTTGTAATTAGTGGTATTTTATGATTCAGTGTGATTTAATTGTCTCGACACGGCGAGGCGGCGGAGCGCGCGGCCCAGAGGCTGGTATAAGTCCTCCTGCAGGAATTTATTAGCTCAATTATACGCCGTCCGCCCGCTTCGACCACACCTGGGTGGCTGGAGGCGTCTTTGCATTTAACCGGATTATACGAAACTAACTACTTTGTCCACATACCATGACTGAACATCAAAACAAAATCGCGTTTAAACTTTCGTGTACCCGTTTCACATTCGACATTCATGTTGCAAATATATTTTACGCTTAACTTTTAATTTACCTTTTTGTGCCCAGCGTTGGCTATTTTTCTTTATCTACAATCACATTTATTGGAGATTCTTTATCTCTTTGATATATGGTAAACAACATCTATATTGAAAAATAAATTTTCTGCTGATGGCCAATAAATTGGGGGAAATGTAAATTATGTCGTAAAGATTATTAACTTAAATATAAAACGTGATTACAATTTAGTAATGGGTTTAGTGAACCGTTCTATTTACAATACGTGTACGAATAAATTGCTAAATACAAGATAAATCTCATAGCCGGTTCCTGCCACCTAAAGTAATTCGCACAATTTCATTAAAAATTTACTGGCGTGACCTATTTAAACAGTTTTCACGTTTGGTACATCAATTCAGTATCATTAAGACTTGATTTAATTGTCGTCTCGTGCGGAAAGTGGGAGCAATAAGTTGTGATTTGGACCGTCCGGAGGGATTTATTGCTCCAATTACGTATCTATAAAGGGAACTTACAGGTGTGTGGTTGGTTCTATTTCCAAGATTGCCTCAATTTATGTTCGTGTTTAAGTTCACGCGTAAATAATGTCTTTCGGTTATGTTAGGAGTGAATGGATTGATACTGGTTTACTGTGTACACATATGGCTTTCAAACCCTTGCTTTGGTACGCGGTGAGTTTCTCGTTTTTGAGAGTCTGCCGGGTCGGGAACTACTGCGTTGTATATTTTTATTGCTAATTGTGCAAGCGTTGCTGGGCGCTTGTTTGAAAGCGATTGAGGTTAATTGATATGATGGGAGTTAATATCTTATGCCTCGCGACGTGGGTAATGCCAAACAGGGCAATAATTTATTCCTAAAAAAAAATTAAACGTATACTTAATGTTATCCTATAATTACCTAGTATTCTTTTAAAATAAGACAATACGAAATTGTTAAGCCTACTTTATTTTATTTATTGTTAACGAAATGAGAGAAAAGAGATATGTAAAAGGAAATGGAACAAAAGAAATCATAAAATAAAATCTTTCTGTGATGTTTCTAAGCTCACATGCTGGCGCACAGTTGGTGCCAAGACATAATCTGCTATGGTGACATTATCTGCATCTACTGCCAACAGTGGATCCGGCCAAAAACTTAAAACATTTCTGCTTTCAATATAACTGTCGGCTCTGGGTTTATATTAAATATTACGCTTATTTGAGTGAGATGTCCAAGCGTAGTGAAAATGGCGGCGTCCATAACGTAATATTATTTCCCTAGGGTGACATTACGGGCTGGCTAATGAAGATGTGTCGGTGAGGTCATACAGGTTCTTGTAACGCCCGCTTCAACCAAAACTCCGAGATAATCGAAAAAGTTTTTACTGCCCCGCAAATTATGCTGCGTAGGAGTTACCTAAGCAAACAAGTTATGTCGTGAGTACTCACAGACGTACCACGCGTATGGCGTATAGCATTTATTGGAATTATTCTTAGTAATTATATACAAATAAATACTTGATACAGTGGTTTATAATAATCAAATATTTTGTTCTTATTTACATATGAAAATAATTAGATACCTCAACATTTTAAGCGATTGTTTTCAATTGTGAATATTAGAATAAGAGTAATTATTAACACTACCTTATGTACACGTAAAACACTATATACCCTGACACAGACCCTGACTACACCTACCATAAGAAATTTAGCTGATACCTCAGAGTGAAATTGCCGGACGTCCAACAAATCCCCCTCGTCGATTCCCATTCCGTTCTCTAAAGGTCGGCAACGCACCGACGCGACGTTTCCTGTGGCATTTTGGGTGTTTACTATCAGGGTGCCCACTTGCTACTTTAAAAAAGAAAAAAATTGTTTTCACACATTTCATATTTAGTTAAAGACCCCTTAAAATAAGAAAATCTCTAAAATTAAAAATAGATCATACATTCTATACATTAAATTGATAAATATATCTACAAATTTAAATATCTATATAGATTGTTTTTTCAGCACTGTAAAAAATCTAGCTCAATTAGCTTAACAACGCAGAAACATAAGCGTATTCCGCTTAAAAGGAACAAAAACGTAAATACCAAAAGCATAATTTTAAACAATGTGCCAAATAAATCAGCCGGTTAAGTTGGCGTACTAGACTAAAAATGGAACGTTTATTCATACGGGAACATGAGTGGCACATACATTTCTAGTCGCGTAATAACTTGTCGCGAATTACCCCTGTGATTTTTTTATTAAAGCACGCACTTCAGGGCGCCCAATAAATTTGTTGGCGCTCGCACTTTACCACTGTGCCTATCAATTGGCGAGATATATTTGGGTTTTTGTGTTTTTTATGTTTCCTTTTATTAGCGTGTACAGTTTAGTATGCCATAACTTTACGCCTTCGCATTATTAATAATTGTAAATATTTTAAAAATGTTAAAATTATGTTAAAGGAGATAAGTAATAAAACATATTTAAATTTAATACAACATTTCTAATCAATTTTTATGCGCTATCTATTGCACTAATGTTGGACCTTTATGGTTTCGTCAAACAGCGGACGGGGCGGGACGGCGACGCCTCGCTGGCGTTCAACCGTCTAAAGCCAAGCGCAACGGCTCTATGTGACATATTTTATATTAACTTATTATTACATTAATTTAATTAACATAAGAAGTATTCGACGTCGCGTCACCATCCCGCCCTTGCCGCTGTTTAACGAAATCATAAGTGGCCGTCAATGGTAATTGTACCGTAAGATTCCTTTCGAAAAAAAGCTGTCAGCAATTTTTTGCTCTATCAAAGTAATTTTTTGCTGTTATTTCTCAACAGAAATGGAAGACATCAAAATTATTTTTGTATCATCGATTTTGTATAAGAAACTCTCAAACTGCATTTCTATCTTCTATAATTAAATGCAATTCCTTGTGTTTAAGACTCAATACAAGTTAATATTATTATTAACATACATTACAATAAGCCCAGTATTTCATTTCTCGTATTCCATAAGGTTAAAAGCAAGTACCACGTCAGAGCGGTGTAGAATATTAATGTTGAGTTTTTTCAAGAAGTGTTATCCGGGGCACCCCTAGGGGCAAGCTGTTGTGTCATCCTTCTGCCGTCTCATCTCGGACAGACTCCATTACTTACGAATTCGCATCATGTAAATATTCGCGCCCATATTTTCATACTAGACTTTTTGCATCCATAAATTAGACCAAGGAGCGAACTCATAATTTATAATGTTTCCTAAATACATGAGAATTTTTGCGTTAGCCTCAGATTTATTTATACTTCGTTTTATTTCATATTGTTAACGTAACAAAAGCCATAAACAGTCGCGTCTACACAAATTCTAATAAAGAGCGCATTTGCTTATTAAAGTTTCATTACACTTTATGAGAAAACCTTTTAACCACTTTCATTAACTTTAATTCATTGGCACCCACACAGTACTATGTTAGTGTACTCAGAATGTTAGTCGTGTCCGGGATTATCTCCACTCTGTGGAGCTTCTTAAACAAACTGACCCTTTCTTTGTACTCTACAACACAATTCAATTAAATACTTGCGAACTAGTTAGATTGTGGCGTTGATTTACTTTGATACCCATTTTATGAATTATTCATTATAGTCGATTTTCCTGTTGATTCTACAAGCCACCTATTGCTTACTGAACAAAAAATATGCCAAGGACATGGCTATAAAAGAGACACAGCTATATGTTCGGATCCATATCTTAGGTATATAGGAGGATATAAGGCAATTATATTAACTGCTTCGGTGGCGTAGTTGCATTTCGGTACGAATGTAGGTCGAGAGTTCGATCCCCAGGTCGGGCAAAGTGGATTTTTCTACTTAGTATCAGCTCGGAGTCTGGAATTTGTGCTCGATATGGCGATAGGCTCGTCCACATCAAGGGACGGAGTCCGCACGGTGAAAAGTGTGTGCACTAGTTGCGCAAACTTTTTCTTGTACAAAAGGCGTGAATTTATGTTTGTTTGTGCGTTTGTAGAAGGTAATCAATACACAGGGCACAGTAAATACTATCTAAAAATGTATCAGTTAATGAAACTAATCCGCTAAACATTAACCCCCTTATTCATAAACGTTTTTTATCTAAGGACGGAGTAAAGCTGTGATAACAAGCCTGTTTCTCAATGCCCAACGGCACTGAGAAATAGACATAGGGCCGTTGTGATTGGTTATCACTGTTGTATTTCAATATTAGCCAATCACAACGGCCCTACGTCTACGCACTGCGAAAACTGCCATGCCGTCAGCACTGAGAAACAGACTTGTTATCACAGCCTTACTCGGTCGTTAGATAAAAAACGTTTATGAATAAGGGGGTAAGACTGTTCATTAAAATAAAGCAAAATGTCAATTTTGAAGTTCGACTTACATACTTCCCTCGCATAGGAAATTTAAATTCATGATATTGAAAACGTTACGACTTTTGCGAAGTTTCGTGTCCTTTATTGCAATATTAATATCCGTTATAAATACCATGGGTTTAGTAGCAGCCAACTGCGAACTGTGAATGTGTTGAATCTCTGAGATAGATTCTTTTTCTAAGTTCGATACCCAGATCGGAGAGATTTTTGTACTTTTCAATGAAACTTGAAATAAATCCCAATAACCAATAGTTTGATGGTAACGTAATAGATCAGGAGGATATATTAATTCAGTGATTTTTTTCGGTTTTATTAATTTATCCAACTCGGTTAGTACTATCAATAATATCTGGATGAAGTAATATTGCTATCGCATTATTCACTTAATTGATTTATTAAAACATACAACCATTGCAAAAAATCGTATTGTCATATTGTCTATAAAATACACAAAGATCTAACCAAAAAGAGCAATATGTTTTATTTAGATCCGTTTCGATCAGTACAAACACGGGGTATATATTCAATTAACACTTTTTCATAGAGGAAGCTACCAGGCCCCCGGAAATTAAAAAACTGTCTAGCATGTATTGAAAGTCGAGTCGGCAACGCGCCTCTATCTACATATTATGTCTATTGAAAGAATATTTTTGCAGCTTTGCTACATTTTAATGATATTGTATAAATGGATATATATATTAAGAAGAAAACTAAGTTTCCTTATAAGTGAGCTATTTGTTACAAAGATGAATGAGGTGTATGAAAATGATCTGACTATGACATAAGATATGTTAGATACATACATATCAAAGAAACAATTTCGTCATTGTATACATCTGATAAATGGTATCTAGATGCCACGTGCTTTCAAATTTTCCCAGAAAATGTTATTGTGGAGCTAAGTAGAGAATTCAGAATACATTTTTACCACCTATGTGGTGTAGTTTTCCAAAGTTTAGTCTACAACTGCGCTAGGGCTCCATGTGCGACTCTAGAATTTTATGATAATAAACCCTAAATATTTCTAACATTATGATAAATACTTGTACAAAATGTTATAGTTATACATACACTACACGAACTATTAGACTTATTGACGAGAGAGATTCAAACAGTAATTTATCCAGTGACCAAGTCCTTTGTCGTTTATCATTCCTAGTCCCTATACGTAATATTGATATTAGTATGACAAATAAGACCGGAGCAGAATAATAATCCGACCCCAATAAACAGGCAGCAAACGACGGATTATATTATTCCGCCGGACTTGTTATCATTACACATAAATAAGACGGCAGTAATGCGGTCCTCGAACGGTCCAATCTCGTTTACATTGTTACTCCCGAGATTAGATAGGTGTGATGATTGACAAACTTTGATTGAACTCGCGTGTACCCTTTCGCGAATTCTTGATTACAAAGGTAATTGGGATGTGCAGCGCGCACGGGTCAATGATCTCTATTTGTACATAATACTCAATTTCAACGTAGCTGTAAAACAGTAAAGAGAGATTTAGTCTCGGGATAAGTTATATTTATTCGACTGTTTGTTATAACTATTTTTAACTAAGTTTTTGACTTACAATTAATAGTAGGTATTATGCAGTAGGAGTTAAAGCAAACGAATTTGAATGTTACACAATACGCATGCAGTTTGCAAGTGAGTAGTCTCCACTCCGGGCCGCAGCCATGCACGCGCCGTTAACCACAAGTGGCGAGGGCGACATCCGTATTTTAAGCTTCTGCGACTCGCTCACTTTATTTGCAAAGGTGCCATTGTCCGAATTATACCGCATGTGAACTTTACGAATCCGTGTCATGTTTGTTACATCTCTATTCCGTGCATTCAACTTGCACTGTGATTTTATAGTCTGCAGCGATATGAATCGAAATTAATGTAGGATATACTGCGTGTATCACACATACATATACATTTAGCGCTTAATTGAATTATAATATCTTTTTATTTAATAAAATAAAAGATTTTAACATTGAAAACTGCACGATTGGAAAAGTTTGCTTTACTGATCACGCGGCTGGCACGCTCGTTCTATAAATACTTAGGTAGGTTTTACTTAAAGTGAAAATATTAACACATTCTTACTTATGGATTTATCCAAAAATATAACAAAGTTTGTAAATAGTAAATAACATTGTTGTTGTCAATAGTTCAGGAAAATATATTTTTTTGTCAATGATTTCTACCTGCCTGTATCCCACCCCAATGTAGAGTCAGCGTAACATACTTTTTCAAACATCTTGCAAAAACGATTTAGTTAGTTTTTACAACCGGCCGCGTCTCTGACTTTGGGGGAGCCAATTCCGGGCAAATTGTGTTCTACACCATTTAAAAGTAATTCGGAGTTGAAACAATGTATCGATTTTCACCTAATTATCCGCTAAAGCACATTAAGGTACCAAATTGTAAAATATCAATGTTAATGAATTTAAGTTACTTTTATAGTACCGTAATATTACATAATATTGTCATTTCATTTAAGCAAATTTGCCGGCAGTATTTAATCTGATATGCTTAATACGGCTAAAAGCGTAATGCGTCAATTTCGTATGAATTTGCATTCGTCACTGGACTTAGTCCAAGCTGCCTGCGGCGATGACAGGTGTATCAGTCAGCCGCAGCCATGTACCTAATTTGCGTTAGCTTTCCTCTATACGTGAGCTATGTTAGCAGTAAATAATTGCGTTTGATATATATAGATAGAACACATTTATATCATTAACAGAACCACGCCAGCCCGTTTTAGAGTGAAATAATACCGTGACTCATTAAAATGTGTAAGACCTGCAATCGTTTTTTTAGTCACCTAATGCTATGTGATCTCCCCTGTCCATAAACGTCAACTATGCCAGAAAAATTATAACGCACCACCGGCTGCGAAGACAATGAGTTGGGATCAGCAGAGAGAAGTGTTTCGGCTTTCAAAAATCACGCTGAGCATACCAAACACAACATCAATCTGTCACTTCACGTTGCTTTTTTACAAAAGGTTGTGCCGCAAATAAATATGTCTACGGCCTGGTTCCACTACTCTTGATAGTGCTAATTTTAGTTAAATTGAAAATCTCAATTATTTTTTCTTTATGCAATCAACCATGGTTTCTTGTGTTGTTGTGGTTTCATGATCTATAACATAATGGTATGATCATCTTAAATATTCATGGACTACCTTTAACCCTCTCAGTAAATTTATTTTTATTGCTCTGACATAGAAACATCACACTACACAGTGATAATAAAACGCGCTCAAAAGTCTTATTCGCTTTTGTGTAAGATCACTGAACCCGAATTTTTCCGAACGTACCGACTACCGACTGAGTAACTAGTTATAACGCACTTAAATTTAACATATAAAAGGAGTTCATTCTTTTTATCGAGACAAAGCTGGAACGCGAAGGAGCTCTCGATACACGAGCCAAACGCCAGGCTTTATTTAGTTTAAGGCGCTATTACACGGGTCATATAAACTGTCAAAGTTCAAAGTAGCGGGGCGTCTCGCGTCGTCGCCGCTTAGATTTCCTCTGCTGGTTCCAATTCATCGAAATCTTTTTACTTCAATTTATGCTTCAATTCCTCCTCACCCTAACCTAACCCTTTCCAATGCAAACGGCTTAAATTGAATATTCGGCGACATAACTTCGTATTCGCGGATGGGCTTCATCTGATGCCGTTTTATACGTACGTGAAGTCGCGGGGCATGAGTATAATTTGGGACGTGTTCACCGAAATATTCCGTGGCGTAAAATAAGATGTCAGCCGCTAAAAAATAGCAGGCGAGAAATGAAAGATTAGTCGTGGCGGCGTACAACCCTGTGGTGCAATTACGGCGTCTGTCGAGGAGTCGTGCAGCGCGCGGTTTCGACGCCGAGCCGCGCCGCGCCCGCCGGTCTCGCCATTGCTCATTGGCTCACCTTATTCCATACGAGGTACATCTTAAGTAATTCGTTTTACTCATACACGTGCTGTTATTGTAAAATATGTCTTCTCTTTGTCACAATAGGAATTTTTCGCACAGTATTTACTTTAATCACACGACAAATTTATTTACGAGATTTCAGTAAGTACTAGAGTAAACAGGTTCATTTCCTTTGATTTTTCTTTCCTGTTTGTTCCTGTGTGTTATTTCTGTATTTTTCGTAGTCAAGTTTAGAAGTATTCTTTATAGTTGTTACTATTTAGTGTATTAGATCATAAGATCTACATATAAATGTCTTAGATATTATATCTCGTCACGTTTTAACCACTGCGACATTTTTCGATTTTTACAAAGTATTAAATATCATGAATAAATTATTTATATGTAGTTATTTATACTTTTATTTAATTTACTAAGTATTAATTATCTAATATAATATTAAAATAAAAACGCAAACAGCAAAAATAAAGATACAAACATTGGTATTTCTTTTAGTGATGTTCGATACCGCGATGTTTATTTACTAGAAGAAAAATGATTTGTTTTGTTTCCCTTTGGTTTTTGTCAGCAGCTAAGATAATAAGTTAGGGGTCGCGGTTTTATATAGAAGCTACGTGCAACGTAAACAAACAATAGCTGTTTTGTATTCGGGACATATCTGTCCATTTGTGTATATAATTTTAGTACCTTTAATAAAATTAGTTGTGAGCACCTAATATATTTCACGGTGACATTTTGTTTGGCTTCAAATAAACACTAAAAAGTGTATCCATTTTGTAGGACTTTATACCATATAAAAATACTATTGAGTGACTTTCGAAATCGCATTCAATTCTCCATTCCAAGACTGATAAATATTTAAATGAGCATTTTGTGCGGGGCAAGGTTTCACTTGACTTAAAACAATCAACAGCAAGCCAGTTAGGGCGACGTCTAAATAGTTTGTCAGCGACGCCATGCCGCGCGGGGGTGAATAACAATCAGACCCTTTTGTTCCGACTCGATTCGGATGTATACAATCTGCTTGAGACGTAATCAAGACGTTGTGGGGTGTTCGCAACACCAACTTTTGTCATATAAATGTTTGATTGTGATAGAGCATTCGCTACTTTCTTTGTTTATAATTTATGTCTAAGGCTCTGTAAGTGCAGTTTGAATATTTATTTTTATTACTCACCAAAAGTTTTATTAAAACGACCCCGATTTTAATTTAAACTTACAAATGGGTTATGACACGTTTTTATATCCATTATGAAATACGAGAGTTTACTATTCATTAATACCAAGATGATACTAATATATTCCTCTCACATCTATAGGTAGAGGAAATATTCCAAATAGCGACTGTTTTTAGTAGTATTAGGATTAATTCCAGTGCATAAGCACAAAAAGCACTTAGTGGTGCTGAAATCATAAAACGTCATTAAAAATAACCGCAAACGCTTAAAATATCAATGATAGTCAATTATCGTGGGCCGAATGATAGCACAAGCAGTAATTAACAGTCATCGGACGAAAACCGCGTGCATCAATTTTGAAATGATTGGCATGAACCGAGAGTGATCCAAATGGGTGGCTTAAACACTCATTTGATATTCACATTCGGTGCAAAACGACCGGTGCGCTGCGACGTAAATTGCCTCTAATTTGTCCACATTCAACGCATTCTAGAGACACGCTCCATGCACACAACTTTCGATAAATTGCATCGTTCATTACCTATTATAAAAATAAAATATGTTCCTGAAAAACTTCATAATCCTGCAATGTAATACAGCTCAGTTTATACCATCTTTATTCTGTCTAGGTTAAACTATTATCGTTAGTATTATATTATATGTAATATTACTTAAATAATTTAAATGCTTTTCCAGGTTTTTGTTAATATAATATGCGTATTCATTGCTGAAAATGCAAATATTCTTCGTAGGGTCTAATTACCAAGTGGATTACAAAGTCTAAATTTTTTCCTCAGAATTTTTGTTCCTGTGGTAAAAAAGACTTACTCCCTAATACTTTGTGGGATAAAAATAAATTCAGCAAACTATGGCTAATTTTATATCCCCTGTTCTGCGACGTATTGGGATATCCCGAATGATCTTGAGCCTATATATTTTTCTGGAAAAGTTGTTACGTAAACGGCCCATGGAGCAAGCAAATAGAGGAAGGGAATAACTTGGGTGAACTATCTCCAAAATTATATATGGATTTAACAATAAAATATGACTCTTCCGATAATATTGCTTATTAACTATCGCCTGCATGCTTATATACCAAATAGAAACGGGGACAGTGGGCATAAACACTTGTAAAGTCCGATGTGTTAATTATAGGGTAATTATTTTTTCTTACCTCCAAACACCCTTGAAACTAAATGGTCGCATTATTTCTTTCTGCCAGTCATAAATATATTAATGTAATACTATGTCGGTTTCATATAAGTATATTTTTCAGTAATAAATTGACAGCACCTGCGCAAAAGTAAATTTTTTCCCAACTATCAATCTCATGAATTCATAAAAAATTTTAGGTAGATTTTAAACGCTTGGTGCTCCCAAAATTTCTTCTTTAATTATCAGATTTAGCACAGTTACTGAATTTTTCTACTTTGTCATTATAAAAATAGCCGCTCTGTATTAATTATAATATATATATATATATATATATATATATATATATACCCTTAGCGGTATTCATGGGTTATGGGCATGGGTCTCGCTTACTTTTGAAAGTGTCCTCTACAGTAATTTATTAAGCCTTAATCAACATCACTGACCTATTGCCGGTTGTACGTTGAATTTTACTTTCATATTTTTGGTTGGCCTGGCCGAGTACAGTCCCCATCAAAAATCGATGATCACATTCAATTCTTTATTAATAATTATCTTGACGCTAATACTTAGCAACAGCAAATATTTTATATTGTATAAAACTACAAAGGAACATGAAATCACACAGAAAAATGTTATTCAAAGACAAATCCTTTTTTAGAATGTAGAGTGAACTAGGTTTGAAACATAAAAGACAAGCGATACCTTCACAAAGTACAATACAATAATAATAGTAAAAACAATTTTCGCAATAGTGGCTTGAAGTGTTATTGAGGGAGAATTGCACCTGCACACGAGCCACGAAGCCGCGTGTTGGCGCACGCCAAATCCTGTGACCTACATCCCATCCCATATTGGGTATTGTTGGCTCGGTTTCGGCATAAATTGTGTATTATCTTTGGTTTCGCGTCAACGACACGGTCAGCAGATTTGATTATCTTTTTATGAACCTTTTTTTAACATAGAAAAAAGGATTATGTTACAGCCATACCCCCAGCAGGACGGCGCGCTAACTGCATTCGCAGACGCGATGTATTTTAAATTTATACAGCATAGAAAAAAATACGACGTATTTCTACATTTGTTATCTTTGGTTGTTTAATATTTTTTTATAATGTGGATATAGTTTCATTAAGAAAATGCCAGTAAAATTGTTGCTTTTGTGCATCTCCCCCCAAAATCATTTTATTTCGCAACTACAATTATTATTAGATAGACAATTTAATATGGAATATTTTAGTGCTTTATAATTTTCAAAGAGCCTTAAAATTTATATTTAAAGATTTTTTTGGTAAATCTGCATAATCCTTCCCGTAACTCATGCACCGAAAAAGTATGGAACGAATGCTCAAGGCCGTCTGCCCGGACGAGAGCCTTAATGACGACGCGCAACAGCAGCATTGTTAGGCAACAGTAACGCTTATACAAGTTCAAAAAATCATTTTTTTTTAACAAGTACAGAATTTATGATATCGGATTATCTATAGAGCACGATATTTAGGATTATCTTGTGTTAATAAATTCTGAACAAAAAAAAAATAATATTTACAAGAATTTCTTTAGTGCGCACTGCACTTTGGTTAAGGACCAAACCACTATAATCTACTCATAAGTGTTGAATAATATGTTATTAACATAACTTTATTTATTACATTATATTTTAATATTTATGCCGTGTTAAAGCAAAATGTAGAATGTATACTTAGAACCACATTCTTAAATTCTTCAGTAATTGTTGTGTACATTAATTTATTAAACTGAGATTCATTGTTAATAAGAATATTTACAATTGTTACGTATTTTCACGCCACGTTCCAAAACTTCTTAATTAAAACTCATCAAATGCTTTATTTCGACTCTAATTAAGAAGATTCACAATTTTATTTGAAAGCCTAGTTCTCTCCGTAAAATGGTTTTAGAGATGAGCAATTTTAATAATTAACACATTAAAAAGATGGAAGGTAAAACTATTTTATATAATTTTATCTCTTTCGGATTTAACGACACATTATGAGTAAACGTGTACCTACTTTTTGGACAAACTTTTATTATGATATTTTATGATTTTTCATTTATGGACTACCAATTTTAGATTAAGATGTTGCCAGAACCTGCAATATCGTAAAGCAAATGTGATTTAATTAAATAAACTCTATACCTTCTATACCTACCTATTTATACTCATTACCTTCTAAGGAGGGCACATCGAATCAACTCAGCGCTGGTTGCCATTTTTCACTACCGCGCCGCGCCGCGCTTCGACCGATGTGACGCCACGCTACGACACTGATAAAGCCTTATTCAGCGAAACCAATGCGAGATAATCGACTTATCATGGAATACACATCAAAGCGGTGCACCGTGGCGGTGCTATAATATTCTCTACGCCGCACAGTGGATCGAAAAGGCAATTTTAGTGACTTAGGAAATAATTTTGTGTTTTTCAATTTTTTTTTCCGCTAATCGCTAGATATTATTAGCGCTTATAATATTCATTCTTAGTCATTTTTTGATAAACCTTATAGTTTCGGCTAAAAAAAATATTTCATGTTTTTGATGTATGGAACTCACTATAAAAACCTACATTTCTGCGAAATCTTGAAAGGTCTTGCTTTGAAACTATTTTTTACTTAATCCTAATCTGTTCTACTATACTTTTGCACTTCGAACGTCTGCATCGACCTGCCACTTCTCCAGTTATACGAGTTCAAAAAATTGTGAAAATATGTAAATTTGACACAAGATGGTAAGAAAAAATGTTATGGAACTATAAATTATAGTTTTAAAACCTAATGGAATATTATTATAAAAAGTAAATAAGTAATTATTAAGTACATTGTCATAATTGTCTGCTGTGCCCAGAGCATGTGGTTCCATAGTAAACTTATAAATCATAAATGCAATAAACAAGCAAGTGGATCACCAGATGGCAAAGGATTACCGTTGGTCATCAACACCAATGACATCTGGAGATTACAGGTCCATTTAGTTGAATGTATTATAACAATTGTTTGTTTATAGCCATTCATTAACTGAAAAATAAAGCAATAAATCTCGTGATGCAGATTGCAAACATGTGTTGTCATTTTACTTAGTATTGTCATTTATTGTTTTATGAGTGCATTTAGGGCAATAAAATTTGTTTATTACAAGTGGTATAAATTGACCTATATTTTGAAATAATTATTAGTGTACATTCATCCGTACTACTATCCACACCGTTTAATTTGGAAACGTTCTTTTCGACGTTATGGAGAGTCTAGTTACTAATCTAGATTTGTTTGTTGTTTTAAGAGACCAGGTTGGATCTCTATCGGACAACAAAAATCTTTTTGATTTTCTGCAATAGAAAATAAACGTGACAGAAGAAAACAGTGAAATACTTAAAAAGTTTTGTGTGAAATTCTGTTCTAATATAAGTATTAGATGGCAGAAATCCAATCGCACATTAGCTCAGTTTATGAGAACAAATGGAGACTGGCTAGAAAGTGTAATAATTTGGCCTGAAGGAATAAAATTAAACGAAGTGCATGAAGAACCTGACTTTATTAATCTTGAAAATCTGCCTCCATCTACATCAAAAGCTTCTACTTCTATTATTAGTCCTAGAAAACCATTTGAGGATTTAGGCTGCAGACAAAAACGAAGACGAGTAAATCAAATTCAAAAGTCTTTATCTCCGGAGGAGTTAATTGCAGCTACAGCTAATACTTTAAAATGTTCTGGACAAGAAGACATCGCAAATATTATAAACCATTTACTGAAAAATCCAGAGGATTTAACTAAAGTAAATAATTGTTTGAATGCAAAAAAAGATGTTGCGTATACTCCTAAAAAAGCGTTGGCACTACTAGTTTCCCTAAAATTATCGAAATTTCAATATATAAACCTAAGGGAATCAGCAAGAGAAAATGGTTTGAAATTATATCCTTCGTATTATAAATTAAGCCAAGTCAAATTGAATTGTTACCCAAACAAGGAAGACATGACTTTCACTGATAGTACAGCATCTGTGAAATTGCAAGCGCTGCTCAACTTGACAATATGTAGGCTTTTAGATACAATTGAGTTTGACTTGGATTCTGCAGATGACTTAAAGCTTATCAGCAAATGGGGTTTTGATGGATCCTCGGGGCAAAGTAACTATAAGCAGAGCTCTGAAGTGGACGTTGATGATTCCAGTGTGTTTATGGCAAGTTTAGTTCCAATAAGACTACAACGGAATGATGGAACAGTTCTATGGGAAAACTATCGACCTTCATCTACATTTTATTGTCGTCCTATTATGTTTAAATTTACAAAAGAAACTCAAACTACTGTAGCAGCTATAAAGGCCGATATATCAGGAGAAATCGAAACACTACAGCCAACTACATTAAAAAAAGTAAAAGTAGTCCATGAACTAATGATGACAATGATTGACGGCAAAATAACTTCATATTTGTCTGAGACTTGAACAGCAGTTTGTGATATTTGCAAAGCCAAACCGACGCAAATGAATAATTTAGAATCGCACAATCTGCGAGATAATGATGAAGAAATGTACCAGTATGGATTATCATCGTTGCACGCTTGGATAAAATGCATGGAGTGCCTACTCCATATAGCTTATCGTTTGGAAGTTAAGAAGTGGAGCTGCAGGGGTGACGATAAAGATAAAATCAAGAACAGAAAGTCTGCAATACAACGAGCATTTAAAGAAGAATGCGGTTTATTAATTGATGTAGTAAAGCAAGGAGCAGGCAGTACTAACGACGGTAATACTGCCCGAAGATTTTTTAAAAATATAGCCACAACAGCGCGTATCACTGGCATTAATGAGCAACTCATAGAAATTTTTTATGTGATTCTTCAAGCCATTGCATCTGGAGAGCGTGTTGATCATACTAAATTTTCTATTTTCTGCAATGAAACCGCAGAGCTATATGTTAAATTATATCCTTGGTATTATATGCCGTCCAGTGTACACAAATTATTAATGCATGGGGCTGATATAATTAAACATTTTGGGGCCATACCCATTGGGAAGCTGTCAGAAGAAGCCGCAGAAGCACGTAATAAAGACTTCCGACATTATAGAGAAAACCATTCCCGGAAAATAAATAGGATAGCGACAAATAGCCTTAGACCCCGCATGACAAAACAAAATGATACTCTCTCCAAAAGCCAAAGAACTTCTGCATTTGCCAACAGAACCAGAAGAGCTAGAATTTATTAATGTAGAGAGTAATTTAGAAAATTTACAAAATAGTAGTGATAGTGAGTAGATCCCAAGGGCACACACCTCTGATTTTTCAAAAAAATTATGTGTGTATTCATTGTGAGTAATCGCTTGCTTGAACGGTGAAGGAAAACATCGTGAGGAAACCTGCATACCTGAAAAGTTCTCTATAGGAATTTTGAGGGTGTGTGAAGTCTACCAACCCGCACTAGGCCAGCGTGGTGGACTAAGGCCTAATCCCTCTCAGTAGTAGAGGAGGCCCGTGCCCAGTGCGACAGTATATATATACAGGGCTGATGTTATGTGTTGTGATGAGTGAGTAGATAGGGATAATCCTTTTCTTAATTAAATTATTTGTAGTAATTTTCTCCCAAATATTATTATTAGCTGTAATAATGATCAATTTATTACATAATTTTATTTAGTAAGTGTTTAATTTGCTCAAGATAATCATAAAAAACGTTTTGAAAAATATAAAATATTATCACGCTTATCATTTTTCAACTCGTATAACTGGAGAAGTGGCAGGTCGATACAGACGTTCGAAGTGCAAAAGTATAGTAGAACAGATTAGGATTAAGTAAAAATAGTTTCAAAGCAAGACCTTTCAAGATTTCGCAGAAATGTAGGTTTTTATAGTGCGTTCCATACATCAAAAACATGAAATATTTTTTTAGCCGAAACTATAAGGTTTATCAAAAAATGACTAAGAATGAATATTATAAGCGTTAATAATATCTAGCGATTAGCGGGAAAAAAAATTGAAAAACACAAAATTATTTCCTAAGTCACTAAAATTGCCTTTTCGATCCACTGTGCGCTGGCGACAGGTATAAGCATTCCGTCACTAATGACAACATATTGTTATCATATGCAGAAAAAAGGTATGCAATTATCTACTGTTATTATCATTTTCAGTTTACTATTTTTAAAACGTATTCACTTGCACGGAGGACATATAATACAGGGTAATAATAATACATAAAATATTGCTCTAACTTAAAAAATCTTTGTTTACATTTCAAATTTTCATATTATAAAAATATAAAAAGTGTCTTCAGTCTTACTGACAGCGAAGTCTAGAAATCATTCACAGGTGGTTAAAACTGCAGAAAAAGCGAGAAAATTACTTTTTTACAAAAAAAAATATTGAGAACCAATTATTATTATTACACTGAACAGGCAAAACTCCTAGAATTTCTTTAGTTTGTAGGTCGGTACAGACGCCGTAGGATAGTGTAATTAAGGAACACAACTTCTCATATAGAATATGTCTCCGGCCGTCTTGGTGGGTTCTCTCCTAATTACGTACATGTCAGGGACACACCAGTGATTGATTGTAACGCTAATATCTGAGACAATATCCCAACAATAGATGATATGTGTAACGTCGGGCCTATTCGCGATATTTTGCTTTTATTTTCTCCTCGCACAATATCGTTTGTCGTTAAATTCCGTTTCTTTGTTCTTCAGAAATTGTTTTTGTTCAAAAGTCACCCTGAAAGAATACGAGTCTGTAAGTAATCCTTTTGCACGGTTTATTTTCATTCAAATTGTTTTGGAATCACACACTTGAATTTGGAGAATGAATAAAGTAAATAAGCTTAACAAAGTTAAAATAAATTTTATGACAAGATTCAATACGGTTGATTTACCTGTAACTGCGATTGAAAATAATTTACACTTAAACGTGTGCATTGTTTATATGTTTATTCTAGCCCCCGTTTAATTTGAACATTAAAATTGGTTTTCGTGGGAAAGGCTTTTTTTTCGGGAGAAAATTATCCTTCAAATTGCATTCAGCTGTTCACGCAATTCAAGTCATACCGCAGTATCTAATGCTCCATTTGAATGATTACTTAGGTCACCGATTTGTCGTCAACTGATCTCTCAGAATACTCAATACTATTCAACAACAACAAAACACTTCCTGAGGGTCCACATATTTTTTTTAATCGCACTTGACAGGACATCCTTTGCCTATACGTTTATTCAACGGTAGACAAGTTTTTCAATATTGAACCGAAAAAGTAGATACGCCGATTTGAATAAAACCGGTGCGAATTAATAAAAATCCGTATTGTCTAGTTTCAATGAACACCATTACCCTACAAACGTATTCACCGGCTGTACACAGTGTGGTCAGTGCGGCTGCTAGTGGGAGGGTAGTTTACGTATGTATTCATTGTACATAGCGGACATTGGCACCTCGGCAATAGCGGTATAGCAGTTTCTCCCCGTGCATAAAATATTTGTCACGTATCGGAATACGAATGACCAATGCACCCCGGACAAATAGACCTGTCAGTGAAATAATGCCAGTAAACCTTTCAATTTAACCCATACACCGAACCAGCTCGGCGCGCTGTACAAATTTATCTAACGTCCAGGTTTTAACAGCTAACAAATTGTTTTTATTCGTGCTAACAGATATTTAATTGAGTTTAAATAGCCGAACATCAATCGAATTGATTAATTCTTACCGAAGATAGGCATTTAGATACGTATTATTGCTGATAATTAGTTATCCGATAAAAATACAGAATAAAAATAACCCATTCTTTAAAATTTTGTAATCTATGTATTTTATTAGGGTTATGTCAAATTAAAATGGGATTTCCTAAAAAGTTGATATTCAACTACGCTTGAGATAGTGTCTAAGCCTGACATAGTGGGTAGGCAGTTCTATTAAAGTCTAGGACGACAGCACGGTTGGACCGCAGTCGGCGGTTTGACATATTATCGTCGCGCCGCACCACTTAGTGCCTGTATGGGCTGTCAGACACGCGAGCTCTGTCTACTTGTCATACTATAAAGCTATATACTTCAAGCACAAACGTATTCGTCTCGATCGAGTCAAAACTCAATAACTACAATAGATTCTTAAATTGTGCATACTTTTTGTAATCAAACTTATGTTGTAACCAAAAGCAGTTACTGTTTATCATTCGAAAGATCAATTTAAAAGTTCTATTTTAATAAAGAAATGGCGATCGTATGTTAATATTGTAGATGTAACTATAGTGGCCATTAAAATAAAACTATTTTGCGGATTTGATCGCTGTTTTATATTATATATTTTTTTCTCGATGTTTCGAAGACTTTGCAACCTTCATAGTCACGCGGTGGACTGAGGTGTTGGTCATCCGAAAAGTCAAAATTTCTACCTCAATTTTACAATTTTTCATTTTTTTTAGCGGTTGACGATACGATTGTTGTAGGCAGCTTTCATTAAAATGTCACAATCTTCTAAATTATTTTTTAATTACGTAACATGATCTTACACGGGATATCGTCCCATTATCGACATACTTCCGTTTATCCACAAATCGCTTGACACCCTGTATAAAATATCAGAGGAATGGAACAAATCGATTTATTTAATCTTTCCACACTATGTTTCGGGACACTAATCCCTTAAAAAAGTTATCAAAATTACATTCACCAGTAAAAATACGTGAGTAACATATACGAAGACATAATAATGATATATAATGTGAAACTGGCTTCTATTTATGACTGTACATTTCTAAAGTGTCAGGCCAATTATTTTTCAATTGCTACCGCAATTATATTCAAAGGAAATTGTTATAGTTCCTGTTTTGCTTACTAATTGGCATATGATTGATCTAAATCTGCAATAAAATATGTTCAGGTATGCAAGTTTATTATCTTATGGTGTATGGGGCGGAACAAGCAATAAGATTTAAACTAGGCATATGGATTTTGCTTCCTGTGATCTAATTCCGTGATGGTTCTCTACAAATACACACAGTATGTATATTAAAACAGTATAGTTTACACTTCACAATTCCCTACGTGTAGGACTCGGGCTTGGGCCTCCGAAAATATCATTCACTGTACGTAATGCAAGAGTATTGTCATCCCACGTTAGTTTTCTGTAAACCAGGAGTATAAGCCCTATTGAGCTACACCATTCATATCTGTCTATAGCTAAGGTCTACGGCTTCTAGCCTGCTAGGAACTGAGGCTAAAGCAAGATTTATGATACTTATGTATGTCGCTTTTATATGATAAAAAAAACTTGATTTATACGCTTTTTAAGGTTTCGTACCTTAAGGGAAACCTTATAGGCTCACTATATTGTCCGTCTATTCCGCAAGACCCTTTTTCTCAAAAATACGTAGAGGTGTCAAGGGGAAATTTATATTAAATATACGAGACTATGATCTCTTGCAGCTATGAAAAAATCAAAGTTGTAAGTTGACAATATCAAAAATATGACCGTTTTAGTCGAATAATTTTAGATATTTTCGATTTCACAAGGGTATCAAAACCGACAGGTTACTTCCCATTGACTTTGAATCATGAAATTTGGTAAGAAGGAATGTTAACATATGTAAAAGAAAAATTTGCAACCATAAATATATACTTTAATAACAAAAAAAGCGAATCCTATTGAAAACTAATAATTTACTGTTGGTGTAATAACGGTGTTTGGAGATAATGTTGCAAAGATTAATTCATCAAGTTTGAATTTATATACTTAACAACCTTATTTACAAGTTTGTACGTAACCCTCAGAGTCCAAGTCCAATTCGCACTTGTTCAGTTTTTTCTCAGAGATACAAGACTATTATGCACGAATTTTAAAGAAGAATTCATTCTATTTTTCTCATTGGTTGTTACTTAAGCTACTTTTCCACGTATATGTATTGCATAGATTGAGCATAAATACGTTATTTATAGTAGTCCGATAAAAAGCAAACAAACTGTTAAATCCCTTAGCAACGAAGAATACATTTTACACCTTTTTGTGTGCAGACAAAAAGCTCTGAGACTCGAATCGGGTTATACAACATATTGCATACAAAGGAATATAAAAGGTATAGGTTTAATGCTTTAGCCACAAGCACGGAGACTGGAGGATCCGGCCCGCTCGTGTTTCTACAATATTCATGAGCGCGGGCGGGCGCCTATCAAGGGGCGGCCAGGCCCGCGAACACTATCGCACATTCGGCCCGCTCCATCAATAACGAGTCGCTGACCAGAATCGTTTAATAAAACCTTACCTTTGTATATATTTTGTCGCCTATACCTCGAGAACGTGCTTTATTTTATGATTTAGAACAACGGTTTCGTCAACAAATCGATTGGTCATTATAGAGTACTACGACTTATGTATATAAGTTTTAACTTGAGTATTACTTAATGTAGACTTGAAGACCTGCTAGGCGCAATAAGTTTTTGTTTTGCAGTGTTTAACATTTAAATAGTAATAAATATTCGTGCTCGTGGCTCGTGCTGCCGATTGAGTACTAAGCGCAAAGCTGGTTACTGACATATTTCGGTATCGGATGTAACATGTGAACAAGCTCGTAACATTTACATATAGGCGTCCACATCGGTATCCACTAATTAGTATGTAGAGCTGAGTGGGGATGAGTGTAGTACTGAAAGCGCCAACCCACAAATTTGAAAGTTGGCCAAGTTGTATCGACAGAGGGTGTTTGCGGTCATCGCTTCACACCCGCCACCCTTCCGCTTGTTTTTCCTTCTGCTATCCTTTTACATCCGACTGTGTTAATACTAATTCTTATACACAAGCGGAATGATCTCGCTTTTTATAACTTTAATTAAATCATAAATGGCGTTTCTTTTTCTTAAATTCAAGCTTTGAGTAAATTTTAAAAGTTTTAGCAAATTTAAGTTTTCATAATTTTTAATCTCATTACAAATATTATAAAAGTATAATGACTTAAATGTTTAAATCGGTAAACAGACATGAATTTATTACACTATCATACAAAAGTTTACAAAGTTATATCATTTCGATTACACAGATCAGTTATTTTAGCAAACACTGTTCTTAAGAAATAAATGGTTTAATCGAACGTAGCCATCCAGACTGCACATAAAATCTCCCGTTTGAAAAAAGCGAACGCTGAATGTGTTGCAACCTGAGCAAAATTTAGTTGTTGGCGTCTGCGCTCAAGCAAGCGTAGCGACTCCGTACAGGGCCTGGGTAATTGAACTAATAAATCTAGTCGTGTAACTGCACTCCCGGCTCGCTCAGGATCAAGGCGAAACCATTAAACCTACGCTCAGATTTCGACTTGACTCCAGTTACATTTAGTCACACGACACTGCCGTGATGTAAGCTTTCACAAATTACAAGTACAAATAATATGTATTCCTACTTGTCATACTATTTCACTTTCGCACTATAATGTAGACTTATCTTTGAACGTTAGTGAAACGAAATACATTTGTTGTTGCTATAAAACGCGACAAAGGAAATGAAACCTTATCATCATAGGTTGTTTTCGATTTAGTTTCTCGATATCTTTCTACAAACGTGTAACCACACGTCGCACGCGCTTGTATTTCCATGTTCAATTATAATTCTGATTGTTTTATATTTACCTACGCTGTTATTATTGTAAATATATTTTTTCAAGCTTGTTCGCAGGTAATTTGATTATCCAATATAACTATGATAAATATCTTTAAAACTAGCTGGTAGGTAATGCCATCAGTATTCAAGTTAATAATAAAAATAAATATTTATCACAGATAGCAAATGTCAAAAGTCAGCCGGATAATGTTGAAGATATCCTGAGAATGATTTACAAAAATAAAGAACAAGTCAAAGACAGATATTATGATTATAATTCATACGTCACCACACAACGCTACAGAGTGTCACGCCGAAATCAAGTAAGTTTTCCATATTATCATAAACTAAGAGGTTTTGAAGGCGGTTTATTTTAAAACGCGCACTGTATAGACATATTCAACTTGCACATAATATTTATCCTTTTTCTGTATGAAAGGACACTTCCCAAAGGTATTCCATTTCCTACATGTTTAAAGTAACGTATCACCTCATTTCAAAAACGCATGCGAAATCTCTGTGCAATCTCTGAGCTACAAAATATACTTGATTTTTACAGAAATGACCTTACTTGTTTTAGAATACGTGGAACACACAAAAAGCGGCTCTGAGAGATGTCTTAATGATGAAACTCGTATCTTACTATGAGGACAAATATAAACTTTCTCATCGCGATGTAACTACTGAAATTATAATATCAACTGGAGGTACAAGACTGAGTGACAACGATATATTTAATGAGAAATCTAATTATTATGATGACTTACAAGTAGCAGAGGTCAATAAACGGAAATCCAAAACTGTCGATAAACAGGTAAGTCAGTATAATTCTTGAGTTAACTATAATATTCTCAATGACCTATATATTTAAAATAAGAGTTTAATAACACTAAGATTTGAACCTATTTATTTTTTTTGTTCCATACATTAACAAAAATATTTCTGTGAGGAAGCGTGAGAGATATTATGAATGTATAGAGGTCATTGTGATATAAAACTCTGCTTATGTGTCCGTTTTACTTTACATTTTATAACGCAATTTGTGGAAATTATAATCAAAATATCATTTTACGAACTTTCTGTTAAAAAATATGAAGGGTATTAATATCTTGAAATATTGTTTTGTTGTAGTCTCTAATTAACAAGCTGTGCATAAAACGTAAACTACTTAAAACACATGCCGCCAGAAACTTTATAATTAGGCGAAACTGAGTCTTAAAAATTAATAACTCGCTTGTCAAAACTCTTTAGAAAGCAGGATTTAGCTAAATCCACCCCATACCACTCTCTTTAAAATAAAAAACATAAGTTTAATTTTATAGCGTTTAAAGAAAAAAATATTTTTTGTTGTCGTTATTTTTTATATCGATATTAATCGCTGTCCAATGGATTAGATCACGCAGGGCATGAATTCTTAAAATTTACGTACACTGTAAGAAATTCTTTTGTTCTGCAATTCATCCGTTCTGCATATGCAATAGCATTGAGCGGTTCATTGTGTCTATGTTAAGAATTTTAATAAGTAAATATTTTTTCTATTTTTAGATTGAACACAAACCTGTAGCGGAAGTAGTCACTATATGAAGAAACAACAATCTTAACACGAGCACGTCACATTTGTGATGAGCATAATTACTAATGTTTTGTGTTAATTAACCAAGCAATGTTATGTTTAAAACAACGATATAAATACAAAATGTTCCGCGTTACAATGTGTTGCACATATTTTCCCTTGAACAGAAAGCTCAATACTCAATTATGCGTAGGTAGAAATTCTTATTTTTGCCGATGTTTTTGCAAATTTTCTCGGAGATTGGCGCGCATTGGCACTTGTTCAACGGCGTGGAGCAAAAGGCACTCCCGGGGACAACTCCATCTGCACTAAATGCTATCTATCAGTGGCGTATGCCGGATTTTAGAGAAGACACCGTGTCCAACGCAACTCCCGGGATTAAGTTCTTTGACTAACAATATTCGTTTGGAAACGGTTTCGCCGTAATAGAGATTGGCTTCGTGGGATATGAACAGTGAAATATATTTAATTTTACAGTTAGTTAAATATACGACTGCATCAGGAGAATAACATATTTAAGTTTTTAGTAAACATATGCGTGAATTAGTACCTATCAATTACTTAGATAATATAAGATTGTAATTAAAGTATATAGACTTATCATTCATTATTATTGTAATTGTGTCATATCGCTTTCGAAATTGTACATTTATTGTAATGTTTTTTTTTAAACTAAATATTGACGTTAATACTTGTAGTATAGACCGTGCATGTGTACCATAAAACCTTGGAGTTGCGTGTTTGACCGAGAGGCCATCGTAAAATGCATCATAAACTTGCGCAAATAAATTTAGAAAATTTACTTACCTAACACTCAGAACTAAAATAGAAAATGTGTTTGTACAATCCTTTTATACACCATAAACTTGTTTCGCTCGAAGAATACCCCAATAAAAAAATAACTAGGTGTTATTTCCTTGCAAGAATAAGAATACTGGTAATAATCATCGAGTTCAGCTTTGGCGATGTGCCAATAATGCAATGAAGTTAAATCTCTGTGGGCAACAGGCCCGATCCGGAAAATAAGGCACGGAGTTTGTTATGATGCTGCTCCAGCAAAACAATACCCGAAACATGTCTCTCATATATAAAAATAATACAGCCGCTTGAATAATATTTCCTGCAGATATGGCTTTCATTTAAAATGTGTTCGGTCAGTGTTTTTTGTTCATACAAAATAAAACCCTTTCGGTGATAAATGGACATAAAATGGAATATCTGTTGAACCCACCCCAACTCGGCGGCAGTCGCGTACACTTTGTTCCAATCGCATTTCCCTTTGGAACGATCTCACGGCGGAAATTAATCCATCCGGCAAATGAATAGACTGCACTTGTGCGTGAGGGTGCGATTTGTGTATGACTGACGTTTTTTATCAATTTTAACATTCACCCGACACACTTTCTTTTAGCATATTTTGGTTTTCTATAAACATCGTGAGGAAACCTGCATACCTGAGAAATTCTCTATAGGATTTTGAGGGTGTGTGAAGCCTACCAATGCACATTAGGCCAGCGTGGCGCACTAAGGCCTAAACCCTCTCTTTCTATTTTAAGTTCCCTAAAATCAATACTTTGAAAAGATGCGTCAGTTAAATGTTTATTGGTAACAAATAAACTTCAAGTTTTCTGTTCGATGTTCCACGCAAACGCGGGCGATACGAGTAACTTACAATAGCAATAAAAAAATAAATTTTTATTTAAAACTCATGATATATTTACTAGGATTTGAAGGGAAAACAAACAACGTTTTACCTTCCATTTAACATAAACATAGAAAATAATATTATACATTGATTTATACAGTGTTATTTTGACATTGCGTTAGTAAAATAAACTGCTTGCGTTAGTGAAAATTACACTGTACAATATATTACTCGACCCTTAGATGTAAAATAAAAAGTGTGTTGGCAACAAAATAAATGTTAATAAAAAGTATTTTAATTTTAGACGCCCTCATGCCACTACTGTTATCAACAGATTTCGTCGCAGCGGCAACATTTGACTTTTAGTCAGATGTACACTCACGTACACACCGTATTCGCACTTATATAACGATTAAAAAAAAACAGAAAAATAAAATCGGCATTTTCGGTATAAATGTTATTTATTCATGCTTTATTTTTGGCAAAATGCTAGCCTAGAGGTAAAGACGAGTATGTGGTCTCATTTTTTATTAACGTAATATCAAGATGACCCTATAAAAACCGTAGACGTACATTATACAGACACGAACGTCCATATAAACATATTTGTCCAAAATCTGAACTAAAATGGCAACCAAAACGTCACTTTTATAACCTATTTATTCACTTGAAATACAAATAATTTTATTTATTTGACTAATAGTTTTTATTCAAATTAAGGTTTACATTTAGACTCGAGTTTTTATATCATGAGCGTCACTCCGTACAAAACTACAAGCTGTCAATATTGACCATACTAAAGTCTGTTTGAATAGATTTCAGTACAAATCAGTTGAACACAGTGAATGTTCGGAACGTCAAATCTAGTACGTAGTACATATATATCGATGATAAAAACTAAACTGTGTAATTATGTACTTATTAACAAACGTTAGATCACGAACAGTTAACGAAACTGACAATACAATACCAATAGGTACCGTTCTAACGCTGGTATGTATTTTCAACACATTTTTGTCTAGGTGCGATAAAATATAAGTATGTTCCTTGAAATACGTTTCCTTACACTGTGGTTGAAGCGTGGTCCGTCGGTATCCACTGCTTTCTGAACGTAAACTTGACTGGGACCACATTTGAAATATACCCTCACTTCCAACATGCGGTATCCAACCATTTTATGACAAAACAGCCGTCTGAAATACAAAATTGAAGTACTTTTTAAGGTTTTTTAAAATTGATAGCCAATAAATATCCTTTTAAAATTAATTTATCTAACTTTTTCATTGTTTCAAAATGAACGCAAGATTTATTGAAAATATCCTAAAAAAGACAATCATGTGTTAATGAAAGTTAGATCTGCTATCATATAAAATTACACAGCATTTGGCCATATTAACATACAGCCTGTTGACCTCATTCCACCGCACCACTGTACCAATACCCCGTGGGAATCGTGTATAATCAGAGTCCACTATGGACAGGAACGTCTCGAGGTGCTCTACAAACACAAACATTCCGTCTCCTCTATGATTGAGGGCAGATTGTTAATTATTATAATGAACTCAAGTGGCATAACATTGCTTCCCTGACTCCTGTCAAAAGTGTAGAACGCTTGTCAATGTAGGTTTAATAAATGGTTAAATTTAATTAACACCTTATTACATTTTGTACTGACTACATTTTATATTCTTTTGTTGGTGACAATATATAATGTACATAAACGTTATTTCCTGCATTAAAATCAAATACATTGGCTATTATAAATAAACATGTCTTGAGAAAATACGTAAATAATCCGGCTATCCCGCTCAAATGCTCACCGGATATTCGGTATCCGGTCAAATCACAATTTGCCATATTATTTAATTATACTTTAAAGACTTGTTCTACAAAATATTAGTACGGTATGGATGCACCATTCATTGTATCATAGTAAAATAAAAATCCTTTTATTCCACAATACATTAATTACAACTATTAAAACTATTACAATTACTTAGAGTATGTAGCATGGTTTTCTCCTTCTACGATTTAAATGTTTGCATTCACCATTGTTTAGTCGCCGATCGATCAACAGCCATTGTTCGCCTTATCATAATACATGTTAGAGTTAATTGTTACGACTTCTTCGAAGACTGTTGGCATGTTTAGAATGTTATTCAAATATAAGGTTTTATATATGTATACACGTGTGCACTAATTTATTTATTTACACCTTCCGCTAGTCCTATTTGGAACAGTTACTTATAATAAAACATACGTAAAAAAATATCACAATCAATCTATCTTATAGGTTTATTATACACCCGTCACGAAGAATGAATGTCATATTCAGTCTGAGAGAATATAAATCTACGGAGAAAATATATATCCTACACTAAACGAAAAATTGAATTTTCCTCAAATAGAGACGTAGCATATACGATACGGACGAATGTTTCTAAACATCACTATAATTGTTTTCGTTAATAAAAACTAATTTGGTAACAGTCTGCGTATTGGTTGAACTAAATCATTCAAATGCAATTGGCTTGGCGGAAGAGAAACTTGCGATATTTGTCCAGTGCATTAGTGGAATTAGCAATCTCATATCTGTGGAGCTAATATTTCTGGTTTTCGCGCGTCGGTCGTGAATTAATCAGTTTGCACTGACCGTAGCCTGCGGTACGAACAGCATTTCTTGCTTAAATGCTCTGTGATAAAGTACGCTTTCACAATTGCACGAAAAATTGAATCTATTTTGAACCGGCTTATGATCATTTACCTACTTATTACGTACCAGCTTGTTAATATCCATAAGTATATAAAATGATTAAAGACATTTTTAAATTGTTCACAATAAAGTAATACGTATGTATAGAAACCGCTCATCTTATTTTGGGAATTAAGTAATTTTATTTATTTTGCATAATATTTGAAAATGGAATATAAATAACCGGAATAGCTACATTATTTAACTTTATTTGCTCGTCATGCACAAAAGGAGGTGGAGGGTAAGGACATAAACTTTGTTGGATAAAAATTGTTTTCATCAAAACATAGCTCTTGTATTTATGGAGCTTAGGAAAAATTTTGCGCATTTATAAGAGAAAGTAATTCAATTTTGCAGAATACTGTAATTAGCTACTATTGTCCAAGTTGGAGACGTCTGCTTATAAATTATGCGACAAAATAAATATAAGTTAATGTGATTAGATTAGTGGCAATTATATATGTGCCTACACAGCCAAAATGTATGAGACTCATTCGACTCATAGTCGGCTGTCGGCTGATTCCGTCCACTGTAATTAGGTCGCTTCGAAATATTTTCTTTGCCAACATTGTATTCGTCTTATTTTTAGATTATCTTTCTTCTTTGGTTAGTGTTAATAAAGGTGAATGTCTATAGATATTTGTGTTAACTATAGCGAGTATAAACTATTTTAATTTAAAACAATACTTTAAAAACGTCGACTGGATAGAGTTAATAACACAAAGTTTAATGAAAAGGCGGAACTAGAACTGAATGTAGAAACAAACAAAAACCATTAGGACTTAATTGCAACCACGTCGGGGTACCATAACTCTCGCAGAACACATTTTATATTCCTATTGTATGTGCGTTTATATAACTAATGGATCTTGTTCTTACAAACGTGTAATGTTATTTTGAAACAAAAGGTTACAAGTATCAAGACACAATGAAGTATAATATGGATAGGTATTGCATATCAGTTGCAGTAGGAGAGTTGATCGAGGATTTTGAGTAAAGGTTTACATGAAATTGAAAATTCTATAAAATAGATAAATGAAATTGAGATGCATAGAGATAACTACGAAATTTTGGGTAGTTTGTGATAGCACATTTTTTTGTATAGAGTGGGACGTCAAATTTAAATAATTTCTGATTAATAATAATTGTATGAGGTCCAAATCATCATATTAACACTCCATACCTGTTTTCCAACGAAAAATATTATATTTCATATAAATGCCGTATGGCAAATAACAAAATTCACAATTAAATGTCTCCTTTATACGTTCGTGAGTTATAATTAAAGCGTTCAAATTTAGTTAACCATAATCCATATATAAATATAATTTGATCCTTATTTATGTCATAATCAGTTTAATACTAGATAAATTCACAAATATTTTAAATAAAGTAAACGCAAATTTTGGTGTTGCAGAACTAAACTCTGTGCGTTAACTATATTGCAGTCTGCTTCAGCTCACACAAACTGTTAACTTCCGAAAATATTGCGAGCAATCACATGCGTGCACGTAAAAATATTACTACTCACTACTTATTCCAAATGGGGGTAACTAGGTACCTTTTTTCAGGTTTCCATCACTCCAAATGATTATGGCGTCGTTCTAATGAATTTTGATAAGTAGTCTAAATCCAGAAAAATAAGTCTTTTAGGACTTCTAGTCTGTATAAATCCGAATCGAGATCCCAAGTCGGCTAAGTACTTACTCCGTTTGGAGAATATAAATCCAAGAAATTTTCCGAACTCAGTTTCTCAGTACAGCTCTTTCTTGGTAATAAATCTAAAAATACTAAAAAGAAACTAGGATTAGGACCAATCATGGACGTGGGACCGACTAAGCCAACGCCACCTAGAAAATAAAACTGTTTCTGTTTACAAGATAATTTTTTTCTGTGTGGTGCTTTCACATTTATGAAATCTGTATTGTTAGATAAGTTTATATGGTATGTATTATAATTATAATGAAAGCAATCGTGCGTTCATAAGCGACATCGCAACACCAACTGTGATAATGCTGAATAATCCCTAATGAAAACAAAGCTTAACTGAATTATTGATTCATAATGTAAACGAAGCCCGGCGCGATCCGATATTCAGATGCGATACACATCGCGTGCTAAATCATGAACTCATTTGTTCCCATTCAGTTAACGAACAATGTTCAATGATGTCTCGTTTCGCTTGCTTCTGTTCCGATGGATTTCAACAGCTTACCGAGATTTTCAATCGGTCAATCACAATCTAACTACCGTATTCTATTGTATATAGAATTTATATTATATAAACAATGTATAATTTTGCCTTTATTCAAGTTGATTCCTTTTTAGTTGTCATACGACTAATCAGTATACTCCACGATGGGTCGTTCCGACGACTAGCATCTCTCGGCCAGCCGGTATGTCAGTTAGAGAAGACAAGCATAATTCTGGGGACTGCAGAGAGGCAGCGCTTTTCGTTGGAAGGTATTTACGCTGCACTGTATTTATCATCAGACGAAGTGAAGTAATTCAACCTTATTGAGAAATATCTGTTAGAAGATATTATTGCGGAATGAAGTCGCCTAATAAAAAATACCTAAACAATCAAACCGTAGCTGACTACTTTAAAAAATGCGTTTGAATGTTATTCAAATACGATTTATAATTTATTATATAACAACATATTTTTATTATACATAATAAATAATATATAATTTAGAACGTTATTACATCGTATTGGAAGTGAACGAACTTAAGCGTTACTAATTTAAACCACACTCCAAATCCATTCGTTATTGTACATTTTAACTTTTTAATTGAGCAAAGGATAAATATTGCTCTAGATTCGTTGTTAACCAATCATTTCCGTTCTTCATTTCCACGAAAATCTTTAATACCAAAGTAAAGTCCGGCTGTAATCCTCCAAGTTCCCAATTATTTCTGTCGAGGGCAGTAATTAAGCTGTATAAAGTGCTTGGCTGCCGTAATCCAACCACTTTTGTGATATTTAAACGAGTTTCATTACGCTTCGGTTATAAAAGCTGTGGCTATTACGAGAAATGGACTGGAAACATCACGCTCGGCTTCGAATGACCATAATTGTCGAAGCTGGAACTAAATGTGGCCCTTATGAAATGTATTACTATGATCTAATTTGCCGCTGTAACTCGCGCGAACAGCTTGCGAGGTAAATTCTTTCTAGAATTGTGAAAAACTAGGTTTTACGTGGAAATTTAATGTCGAGTAAATTATTTAATGTAATTTGTTAAAGTTATCGCGAATACTCTACATTTAAGAAGAAAATGGTATAAAGCACTGGGCTAATATTACATTTTCTAACAATTCCTCATTTCATTGTTAATCAGCTTTCTATGCCTTACTAGACAAAGGATTCTGTACTGTTAAAGGGGAATAGGGGGGGAGGTTGTTGGGTTCTACTAAAAAATCTACTTTCCCTTAATTCCCTTTTAAAGTATCTAATATTGCTACTTATTATATTATTATTAAAGTTAAACATATAAATATAGTTCGTAATGGCGTATCTTCTATCCAAAAGGTCCGAATGCGGTCTCATTCCAACATTAGCCCCAACAATAAACATAAATATTTTTGCGACGTTATACTGGGCCAAACACAATGTAATTAAATTCCACTGAATCACACAAATCTTCGCCCTACGCGCGCACACTGCCTATTTACACTGAAATTCGTGGGTACATAACACGTTATGGCATAAGTGTACGAAATAAGTTATATACTTACCCCCTTATTCATAGACGTTTTTTATCGAACGACCGAGTAAGACTGTGATAACAAGTCTGTTTCTCAGTGCTGACGGCATGGCAGTCTTCGCAGTGCGTAGACGTAGGGCCGTTGTGATTGGCTAATATTGAAATACAACAATAATAACCAATCACAACGGTCCTATGTCTATTTCTCAGTGCCGTTGAGCACTGAGAAACAGGCTTGTTATCACAGCTTTACTCCGTCCTTAGATAAAAAACGTTTATGAATAAGGGGGTTAACCTTTATATTATATGATTCCTGTGCAACAAAGTGTTCAAAGCGTGGTATAATATTCCAGGCGATGTAGTTCCAGCACAAAATATCAATAATTATTAAGAAATATCTATGTAATATATAAATCTAAAAATTTATTCGAAAACTTTTTTATTATTGTTTTTACAGGATTACTTACTTGCATATTTGAGCAATAACATTTTGTTCACAATAAACATTCAAGAGAATATTTTTAAAATATCCCTCAACAACATACCAAAAATATGTGGTGATTATTCAAGGGCACCATAACAATGTGGCGAAAATATGAGCCATAGAAATATGTGACGACACATAAAAGAATGTCTTTGCATATAAATATGTACCTATAATTTGCAAGTTATAATATCATAATTTGAGCAATCCTAATTTATAAAACGACCCATTTTCTTTCACTTTCGGTACTTATATATTATTATACTAGGTTATATTACTAGGATTATATGCATTGACATAAGAACTTATTATAGACTCGTAAAAAATCTTGAATAATTATAATAGCTAAAAAATTTATCATAAAATTTACGATTTATTTAAGACAGATAGCTTATTAGGAATATGTACTCATTATAAAGTTTTTAGCTCAATAGATTACAGCTATTACTGGGCTTTAAACGAATCATAATTCCAGGTCTTGGCTCAGATTATAATTATTTTATATTTTATTTTTTCAGCGTCACGAACAACGTTTTTCCAAAAAAATTGTATTTGTGTATTTTAATCAGGCTTGCCAGCCGTCTAGTCTCCCCACACGTTTTCTTTTCTAAAAGTTACCGTCCCTTGCTCGTTAGCGGGCTCTTCCTTATTATTTCCTCCGCGACTGTAATCTGGCCTTTCAGCTACTTCAAACGACTTGTTCTTTTTCTTATGTGTAATTGAAATATATTGCCGTAATATCCGCCGGACCGAGTGGTACCTCTCGAGCGCATCAGCTTGAGTTTTCATTACTCGGGAAAGTATTTTTTTCGCGAGACAGTATAATAATTCATTTTGGTACCCTTCGCTACAAGTGCTCTTAGAAAGTTCAAGTCGGTGCCTTCACTTCAATTACTTTTAATTAGCGACCAGACACTTTTTGGGATTTCCCATTAATATTTACTACTTGTTTATAAAAATATAAAATTAAATATTTTAATTTTTTATTATTAATTATCATAGAAATTTGTGGTTTAGCATAATTGTTGTTACTTGCTACTATTTAGTGTTTTGTAATATATGCGCAGTCACATTAAATTGGTCCAGAAGTTTGTTTTAATTTGAGAAGTAAATTAATAATTTGTTTATTATAATATTATCTCTCATCCAAATAAACAATAACAAATACAACGATATAAATTATACGCTGACATGTATTTCTAAGGACATCGTTGCAGTCAATAATCTTGTACTGTGTGCATATATCGCAGTGATGCTGACCTCCGATATATGATCGGATGTTCCCTTCAGCATTGTTAATTTATAACCGTCATTCACATTTATTAATGTGAAACATTTCCATTCATTTTTAAATCCCGATAGAAAAAGACGGGTGTCATCATTTTGAAGTATGTATGTGTATTTGAATGTGACATCGTAGCTTCAAAATGAATGTACCGCTTTAATACTCTTATTCTTTTTGCTGAAAAGTGATGTGATCGATGTGGTTCTTAGTTATAGTGTAGGAAGATCTATTCAGGTGTTTGAAGATCATCACCTGCTTTCCTCCTTTCACAGGTCCAATTGATACTATTACTTCGGTAGTACATATTTCTAACAAATGTAGTTTGTGAGTCCAAGACCTTACAGTAAATATGATATATTGATAAACGATATGTCAGTATGATAATTTAACTTATTATTATAAATACTGTAGCCTTTCAACTCACTTACTGTACAAATATTTATGTATATATGAGTTAAAATCATTATATTTGTCAGCATTCTCAGATAAACCGTGAATGCTAGCTCATGTTCGTTTGAAAGCTGATCTTATTGAGCCCGATATCACCGACATGCAATACAGCGGACAGGAGATGTGACATGTCAGCACAGGGCTACTCGCCTGAGCCGGCCTGTTGGCGCCTCAGGAATTTTGCATGGAAATATTTTGCAGTAATCTCTAACCATTGCTATTCGAGTCACAAAGTAGCGTTTAATGATAAATATATATGTTTTCGATATTTAATCTACTAATCCTCTATTTGATAATATGTTATTTGTTTCATTTTTAATCTACTTCGAAAAAGAAGGTCCTGTATTCTACCCGTAAGTATGTAAGTTTGTATTTGCTCAAAAACTTCTAATTCAATTTGGATGGGGATTTCTTTTTACACAAATTTATTATAAATTAAAAAAATAGTAGGTAACTACTAATAGTATGATTATTTTGAAGATAACACATAAAGATTGTGATAATAAAACAAAGAGTATTCAGAAAAAACGGTTAACAGATAACTTTAACAGTAACATCCATTCAATATGTTATGGATTTTAATTTCAAGATGAAAAAATAATAGTTTTCATATAACCATAGTTATGACGTACCTAATGTTTCCGCAAAACTATAATTATGATGTTTGACTAGTTCATAAGTATTCGCATCCAGAGAAAATAGAACCCGAGTGACTCATTGGTCTTGCATAACGTCGCGTCTCATACTATTAATCATTTATACCCTTTCGTAAGTAACTAACCATAGCTTTACGTTTCCTTGCGACCCAAATTTATGACTGGCTCCTTGGTCTGGCAACTCCGTCGAATTTATATGTATTTTATTGATCTCTACCAGTCCTATCATATGACTTACTATGTAACCAATAAATACTGTAATAAACTGCAATAGTGAGTACACCAAAATAATAGAGAAGTATTGTGATTTCAATAGATATTCGATCCCTCAGGGTAAAAAAAGAACAATTTATAATTAAAATAGAAGTACACAGTCTTTACAAACACTTATATCATTTTCTTAATGCATTTTTACTCTGGTCATATTTCTAAAAAAAGGATATGTAAGTATGTGCTCGGAATTCTCTTTATAAATTCCTATTTTAAAGCGCAAGATGTTCAAGCTCTGAAATCACTAAGACTTATTGAGACAATTCATGGTTTGCGCTCAGGTATTTAATTGGAACTATAAATCAAGGAAGCGACGAGATTGTCCAGTTAACGGTGAATAATATCTAGGAATGTCACACCGATTTGTGTGTTATAGGAGATTAACTGATAATTTACAACATAATTAATATTAGTGTTTCGTTAGATGCATTGCTGTGCTGCACTGATAGTAAATTATACGATAATTATCTGTGTAGGATGTTGTAATAGCACAATAAAGATTCAAATTTATAGAATGGTGATAAAGTACTAAAAGTATAGGAGCACTGAGAATTTATAGGTAATTTTAATTTTATATATTAAGTATATACTGTTTATGTATAATATATTCGCCCAAACAAATGGAATGGATCTTTTACACCATCATATTAAGAGACTGTATAATGTTACGTTCCGGTATGAAAGGTAAATGAACAAATTCAGAGCCGTCAGTTATACCTCGTAATATATGTCTTCATTACACAAAACAAATCTACTCAAAAGTAAAGCCAACGCCAACTTTTATTGTCTTCACAACTTGGAAAGTAAATTACCCGAACAAATTCGCTCAGCGCTAAATCTGGAGCTTATCAGGAGGCTTGGCTGAGATCCTTAAATTGTGAAAGAGCTATCTCGATGAGACCGAGCGGCCTCGACCCGTCGACACCTTACTCTCAGCGCACAAATTAAAAAAAGTTTAATTAACAATTCGAACATGTTTCCTATTACAAACGAAAATAGTTGTTTATAATTTATTATACAACGCTGTGGTTTAATATTTTTTTTATTTTGAATTTTCAGTGATTTTTGTCACAAATCAGTTTGAATAAATCGTGCATCGTTGAACCAAACTGTCCCGTGTTCACAATAACTCTGCTTAGACTAGAATTGTTGTTCATAATTCTAAACAGATTGAAGCCTACAAACCCATCTCCTATGCTTAATTTCCCTGTTAACAATCCGCTTGTCAATTCCAATTCATGAAAGCAGAATAGGAATTCAAATACACGCCGTTCAAACAATATTACTAATGGATTCATCCAATCAAAGCTTCGCAAACTAGAAAAGAGCACACCGCAGAATGTTAGATGACCCATCTAGAATTGTGTCCGGAAAATTCTAAAATTATGTCGCTACATGCATGATATATATTGTATTGTTCTTACCAATAATATGGGTAAATGTGAAAGTTTGTGAACAAATTCGGGTGTTTATGAGAAATTTAAGCAAAAATTGTTAGATAGTTTTGGATATTTATGTCCTAACATGGAGTCGAACATAAATATACGTCTAAAATAGAACATCTGTATTAACTCCTGAAAAGGGAAGAAGGGTGTGACAATAATTTCGTAATCTAAAGAGTGGCTCACAATCAAATAACATGAACAAAGACTATTGTCTATAAACCGGAGGTCTCAAGTCACTACATTCACATGCACGTAGTGCTATCTAAAGTCCCTATAGACGATTACTTTAGTTCCGTTGTACGGACCACACAACAAGACATCTATTATCACATCATATATATTATCAATACCTGACTATAATGTGTCATCTGCTATTCAGTTCGCCTTATGGTCTGCGATTTTTTGAGTACATATTCGCGATTATAGTACAAAACTTCCATATTTATTATCTATGGGTAACCTAACATGAAATAAATTAACGAATATATTTAATAAACCTTGTTATTAACACGCGTAAGAGTAGTACAAAATTTCTACCTAAGAAGAGGCGTTTTCATAGAGCAACCCAGAAGCTCAGGCGCTTGAATAAAATTATTAAAAAACAATTCGTAGCTAAGTCAGTCCTGCCGCCGATGAACACAACATCTTTAAAAGATCGCCATCCGTTTTCAAAGATGTTTTTCTAAAAGTAATTTCACTCAATATATTGATATAGAGATAATAATTTTATATCTTAATTTGTTTCAGTGACAGGCAACCAACACAATCCAAATTAATATAGTTTCAGAGTTGATCATTACGGGTGAAATCAGAAATCGAACAGCATAAAATTAAAAAGGTACATAATTTATAAACGAGTAATAAAAATGAGTATCCTGCAATCCCTAAAACAACAAAAAACATTAATAGCGCAACTACTTATATTTGTGCGAATAAACGAACAAAGGCTCACCTTTATCGCTACATGTGGATTATAATTATTATTGGGCTCCGCGGCGGTATAAGTCCGGATTAAATTTGTGTCAATTTGCATTTTATTATTACAAAACAACCCTTAATCTTCAACTATTAATACAGCTTTGTTCCTCTCTATTTATGTTTAGTTTCTAGCAGGTATGTGAAGATATTCGATAAAACATTTCTAAATGCATCTTTCAGTTTAAAACTGTTGCGTCGGATATTAAGCTTACTGTCGTAGGACATTAGAGTAAATAAATAAAAAAAACATGGAACGAATCGCCGGAAAGCTGTAATTTAAGCGGTTCGTTGAACAGAAAGTGAAATAAGAAACCGACATTTACAAGGTAGGTGGTACACATGTTCTCGGTACTGTAATAGTGACTACCTTGGTGGCGTAGCTGTAATTGTACACGGTACGATTACGACTACCGCGCTGAGGTCTTGGGTTTGAATCCCAGATCAGGCCAATATAACTGCCTCAGAAAGCATGTAAAGCCTTTGGTTCTGCGCCTTATCTCTTGCCGGTTATGTCAGATTGTCGTATATGAAAGTGTAGGAATAGAGAGTGCACCTGTATATTGCGCAACACACTTGTGCTATATAGTATCTCCTGCGTACTTAGCTGATATTCGTTAAGATTGGCCACCGCGCCGTGGCCGAAATTCGGTTAGGAAGGAATCAATCAATCAAACTTTAGTAGTGGACTACGTAGAGTATGTTTTTTCATTTATTAACGCAATATCAAAATAATCTAAGTATCTTGCTATATACTTAGGATTACTAAGAATATTATAATCATGGTTTTGATATAATCATTTTAATTAGAAAGGCTGGTCTCTGATCACTTAGATGGGATAGTGTCCTGTACATTTTATACTCAACTGGAAAGATAAGATAACCCGGTATAACGGCTCGTTCTAGCGAGTTGTTCCGGGGTCACATCAAATAAGCGAGACAGGTATAGTTCTGGCTATTGCCGATGGATGTAACGTATTTTATTAGTTGCATCATGTTTGGACATTTAATTGCAGTGTTCACTTCGCCGTGTAAATTAAGGAACTTATTCCGTTTATTTGTTTATTAATAATTCAATTAGTCACACTCAGGGGTTGCATTTTGTATGCAGTATTTTTATGAAGAACGTTAAGTGTATCATAAAGATTAGGGGCGCAAGCCATCAATCATATTGATATTAGTAGCTGTTTCCACAAGTGTAGACATAAAATTCGCGGGACTCTTGCGATGAATAGCCTATTAATATTATCAAAGCGTATTAGTTGGTCGATTTCAGGTCAGTAATTAATATTAAATGAGTTCAGCGGAGGTTGAGCGGGCCCACAGCGGAAATCTATTAATTTGGCCGTAAACCGTAGCCATTACAGGCGACTCCCAATTATTCCAGTCTCCCTCGATAATTAAATTCTATGATGCTCGCCAATTTAAGACTGGCACCGTTTACGATACTCAAATTACGACTTCGTCGACCATAAAAATATATTAGTGGACTAATGCAAAAAATATACGTTACGTACTAAAATATATTTTTTTAATAAATTGCTTCTATTTTTTAAATTGAAAATAAATTAAATCTCAGTACTATTCTTGTATTTGGCCATATTATATTTGTAAATAGCCAAATATTTTAGCGACTCGACGTGGCTTCCGATTTCTGATATAAATTTGTAATAATAATTTTGAGGGAGTAAATTGATCTAACACCAAAACTACTAAAAAATTACAAAATTTAGAGATGTACATATAGAATTTTGGGGTATTTTATGATGTACTTAATACTTAAGATGCTACTTTTTCATGTCTTAAATATGGGTGTACACAATAAAAAGCAAAATAGCTCTAAAATAATTTATTCTTCGTGTTCCTTTTATAAAACAATCGCTTATTTTTTAGCCTTAAATTATTATAATATTTTACAATAAACATAATTTTTAGCAATTTTTCTACTACTTATACTAAATAATACTATTTACAATATTTTTTTAACAAATAAGTATAAGCAATAAGCTGACAAATAAATGCATTAAGTTTAACTCAACGTAATGTAATGAAACTATTCTAATATAGTTTGCGCATTGTTTTGTATAAAATTGCTTTCCAACAGGGACGTTATATAAACAATCAAACATTAAACAAACAAAACAACTTGTTTAACTTAAAAACATGACATTATAAAATACATTTTGCAACTCCTATGGCTAACAATTTGTCCTTATTACAATCACTATCTACTTTCTCATTTATAATTATAATACTGGCGACTTTTATTTCAGTGGAACATTATTGCTTTTTTTACGAATGAAATAATCACTTCTTAAGGTCTACATGTTATCTTTTTTACATAGTACACAAAAATATTATCTAGTTAATAATTTTAATTACATTGTTATTATAGTGTAAGCATGCTTCACAAGGCACTATTCTAGCGAGATTATTAAAGAACCCAACGGAAAACAAATCAACTTGAATTAAATTCGGTTTTAAAATCCGAAGCCGGATCTAAATTTATAATTTTATGGCAACAAATTAATAATATTAGTTGGAACGTAATACTATAAAATGGAACATTATTTTAACTCACAACATTAACCCATCGTCACATTCATAAAACTGTTTTGTTTAAGTAAATAAATGCTATAATGTCAACATTCGACCCCCTCAATATAAGCTTTCCTTATATAATTACGCTTATATCTAAATTGGCGTTTGTATTGCTCATTATTCTTAATACTCCCCTGATGTCTCATAATAAGATTGTAACGGAAAAGTAAACATGCGAATAAAGTCTGGAACACAAAAAGTTAAAATACCTTTAAACAATTCTTATGCCCTGTGGGAATTGTACACGATAATTTAAACATTCTCTTTAGATTTATATTTTGTAAAGCAATCGTTTCTGATAGGTATATAAAAGCATATCTTATACACTGTAACTGTAAATAAAAATACAATTGTTTAACATTATACTTTATAGAACATTAGTTACCCAATGAGAACTGATATCACAGCATTTTGTTGGTGGCATAATACCTTGTAATTTTGATTTCAAATCCTTCAATATGTACAATATAACGCGAAGCCTGTTGGTAACAACTAGATACATTTCTGAAGTGCTAACGGACTTGGGCAAAACAATTTCAAGGTACACTACATATACTCAGTCGCTTTCATAAACAATAATTCATCTTAACGATTACATTAGTATCCGACACAATTATCCGATATAAGAAAGAAATGGTAATATTATACCCTATGTTGTCCGTCACGAAGATAAAGTTCCCGGTGAAAGTTGAACCGAATTCAGTCATCCATCAAGGCGTTCAGTCTTCGGAACGGGCAACAAATCTATTTTAACAGATCATCCCCTCACTACATTATCGCTCCCTTTTCGGTTTCACTTCCCCAACCATGAATACTTACTGGATCTTTGACCCACAAATTACAACCAATAACGATGCTGTTTCATTTGAATAAACAATGAGGTACATCATTATTCTACTTCTTGATTACTTTCGAATTTAGTTGTTTTAATTCGTCTAGACAACTCATTATATATTTATTGCTGTATGTCACTTTTCACGACTCTTTACTTTGTGTACCACTTGTTTCGGAGTATTAAAGTATATCTATTTTACATTAGTCACACTTTAATACAAATAAATTATTGTTAAACTGATTGACTATTTTCCATTTTCGGATAATTCTATTGGACGAATATCTAGATATATTCATCATTGAGAAACACTCACGAGGTCACAGTCACTCATTTAATAAAAGTTATTCAACTATTAAAAAATCAGTCTCGAGTACACATTATAATCAATTCCATTCAATCAAAAAGTAACAGCAAACAAATCGTGAGAACATACTAAAATAATTTACTATGTTAATGTTAAAAATAAACAAAAACACTTCGAAACGAGACGAGATCTCGCAGTTAGAACGGTGTTGGTAAAATATCGGATAGTTTGTGTCAGTGTGGGTCGGTATGTGTAATCGTTCATTAATCACCGCGGACTGTGCCCTATCACCGTAGCGACGCCACGATCTCGTTCGTCATACTGTTTTGTTGGCTCGATGCATTATTGCTTTTGGAACACTGCTGCAATAAACATTTTTTTATTAATTGTTGAATATTTTACCTATAACGGTAAAAACAAAGCACAAGTTGGATGGAATTGATAAAAAAGGGAGTTGATATTAATAAAGATATAATTCCTAGAACCACGCTGGAGATTTACTTGCCTCTATATTTAATCTACTCGTTCGAGTTCGTCCTAACGTAAGCTCGAGAAGAAAAACGGCATGAATTATCAATTTAGGTTATCAGTTGGAATACCAGATGCCAAATAAACATCTGCAGCCTATCCAATTCCCAGTAGGTCCTAGTTTTAAAAGTTCTGCAACGCATTCGCAATTCCGCTGAGTGTTCACGAGCGGTGTAAATCACAGCATCAAATGACTCGCCGCCTCATTTGCCTGCCCTCTAGTATTAATAAACCAGATCTTTATTTTACAACCCTAAATAAAGATAATATATTAATATGATACTTATTGATCAAATATTCTTTTCGTTCTCTGATTATTTATCAGCCGATTTAGATAGAATCTTAGGTTCTGTAAATGTTTTATAAGTTATACGATTAACTTTATATAATCTCACGAACAGGTAATAAAATCTATTTACAGTGGAATTCAAAATGTTAACTACTGCTCGTTTGGAGTTGTTAACGTGAAAATAGGTAATTGGTCGTAATAAAAGAAATTGGAACTTGATAATCGGTATAACCTACATCAAACCTATAAAAATGTTGGACATGTTTTGTACTCTATAATTAAAACAAATAACTACATAACAATATTTAACAATAAATAATTTAGATTGGTAATTATTTTTATTTATATATATACTAGCTTTTGCTCGCGGCTTCGCCCGCATGAAGGTGTTTTCCAGGATAAAATTCCACTGTTTGATAAAAGTCTTGCTACATATTTTCCCGGTACTTATAGGTTCAAACTAATTTTATCCCCAATCTATAATTTCAGTTCAATCAGTCGAAAATCTAAGAACATTTATACAAACTTTCATCCCCTATGTTATCCCCTTAAGGGTAGAATTTATCAAAATCCTTTCTTAGGGGATGCCTACGTCATAGTAGCTTTATGCATGTAAAGTCTTAGCCCGATCCGTCCAATGGTTTGGGCTGTTCCTTGATATATACCTGTCAGTCACCTTTGAGTTATATATTATATTAACTGAAGTTAGCTAAAATTGAGTTTCTCGAAGCCGACCACTATTTATGTACTATGTATTTTGAGACTATGCAATTTTGTCGCGTTCGCGATTCACTTTCAATTTTGTTGAGTTTCAGAACGCGATATTAGATCCTCCAACGCGCACGCGAATTTGAACTTTATGCAGCGGTAATAAATTACAAATTGACTCTCCATTTTATTTAGAAAACGTTTGTATGGGAAATAGAAAAATGCTGTTTTGAGGATTTTCCCGGCAATTATTCGAATTTTTCTCACCTTTTAAATCTTCCCTAGACCTCCACGAATAATTCAAGACCAAGATAAGATAAATCCGTTCAGCCGTTCTCGAGTTTTAGCGAGACTAACGAACAGCAATTGATTTTTATATATATAGATTATTATTTATATATATATACTTAGTATTTGGACGATGAACTATGAGGAAATATTTTTCGGTGAAGGTTTTAAGTTAAATATGGCGATAGGTTCGTCCGGTATCATAATATTGCAGACGACAACGCGTATTTAGAGGCAGAGTTTCATAAATGAAGTACTTATTAACTATCAATAAAGTCCTGTTCTCGGTGGACAAACAGTATATAAAAAAGGGCATTTTTTTTAAACAATATATTATTAGCACTGGCTTTGTTAGATAAAATAACGAATTCAAAGCTCTTTTATGTAAAAGTACCGGTTAATAGCCTTTTAGTGCCGACATAGGTAATGTGTGCTCACCATTTGGCGCGACTCCCAAGCTTTCATTGCGCTTTTATATTTTTCAAATTCATGACACCAATCAGAATACACTTGCTTGTATTCCTGAGATTTACTAGGCTGTGTACACCTGCAAGATAATTAAAATAAGAATATGTAAAAATAATACCACAGCATAAAGCTTGACAATGAACAAACTTTAGCGATCAATTTTCTATCATCCTAAAATATATATAAAATGAAACAGATACTTCAAAGTGTAATTTGTGCGAGAAAAATGAAATTATTGCTGTCGTCCGTCCCCATGGGAGACGAGTCGTATTGTAATGATATATATAAAATACCTGTGTATATCAATGTCCAGATTATACGAGACAATAAGCGTTGGCCCAAAATAACATTCGTATCGCCCTCGATCCGAATCAGTTACGGAGAGCAGCACAAGACCTCGTTCCGACGTTTGCAGCACTCGCTCCCAACTAGTAAAATAAAAATGAAGTCAACTATTTTCAATATTGACCTACTTGTTATACAGCTATGAAAGATGTAACTCACTTATAATTTATTTTGTAGCGGCCTTTCTCTCTCGAGTGATGGTACCACACAACATTTTGGTCCTTTAATGCCTCGGGTGTTTTTCCAAACGCAGCTAAATGTACACTTTGTCCGTAGCCCGCTCGAACGGTCTTCAATGGCGCGCTAGCTTCACATATTGACGGGGTAGAATTTGTGGCGTCGTGAAGTAGCCCGGGCGTATATGGCCGGCACGCACCGACTTCTTTGTCCCACCCACAGTAAGGGTCCAGGACACAACGCACGCAACTGTCGTAACTGTTAAAAAATGTATTCTAAGTTGTAAGAACACCTTTATGCTTCGGTAATACCTTTTGAAAGACGCTTGGGAAAGTTTTATTACGGCAGTAACAAGGATAAATAGGTAATCTTCTTTTATTTACAACAAAACTCGCATTATACTTAGTATATATTTTTCCTCCTTTGTACATAAGTTCAATGTAGGCTTTTATGTAGGTAACAGCCGCAACATCAGGTAAGTAAACTGGACGGGTAAATAATCTAAACACACAGAGGGTTTGTGTCCCTGAAATCGATTGTGTCCGATGTGTACCATTTGTTTTGTTATCTGTTTAGTATGTTATTTAATCATGAAAACTTTCTATTGATTATTTATACAAGATCTTAAATACGTATGTTTTACTCAGATAATTTTACAAAATTCCGTGTAACTGCAATAAAAAATCTAGACATACAAAACTATTTATAGATGAAATCATTAAGATATCACCCGAGCTTTTTCATAATCCGGATCGTCCTAATTTAGATATCCCTGTCAGTTGTGACACGTCTATCTGTAAAATGTGTGTCACTCACCGATGTGTGCAGGCCCTGAGTGGCAGCTGTCGCAGGCGGTTATCGGTGGCGAGGTAGAGCGCGTGTGCCCGGCGAGATAGCGCGAGCGCGCGGACCGGCTCGTCCCCTGCTGCCACCCAGACGTCCGCCACGCGTGATCCACCGCCGGCCCACTGCACTATCTTGTACACCTCACCACCACCTGGTGCCAATCATTACATATAAATTGTTTTATTGTCTGGTGTTGATTAATCGAAGCACGATTGATTAACACCGGGCATTTATCGAACGTTCGTGTAGATTTTTATAGCATCGAAGTCTTGGTTCTAAAACTAAACATAAATAAAATTAATTATCAATAATAATATTTTTGTTGCGTCATCCCTAAATAATTTAAATTTATTTGAGATAACAGTACTTAATGATAAGGTTTTTTCTAAAAGTCTTTACGTGACAGATTAATTATTCATAAAATAGTACTTTGAAACCCTTTTCTGATTACCTGAATATAATTACTTTCAAAATGGCCAACTATTTAACAAAATAACAAATTCATAAGAGATTTAATTTATGTAAAATAAACTTTCACATTTATTTTGTTTCTAGCATAACATCGTTGGTAATAATATAAATATATTCCATAAGTAATATTCAAGTTTATACGAAATATAACATTTATATTCTCTGAAATGTGCTTTCATGTCGTTAAACAAACGTCTCAGAACAACACTACACGTCTCACGTTTTGAAATGTGCAAATCTCTCTACCTACATATTTTCATTCACATTCGGAATTTGTTAGAAATTGTTTACTCACTGGTGCCGGCGTAGAACACGGTGTATGTAATGTCGTCTCCCAACATGTCGACGAATTGTTTGTCAGCCACTAGTGTGGTCAGCACCAGATCACGTTTATAGAAAGCCGGTGCGTCTCCTTCGTGTCGAACCGCTGAATCCATCAAAGGATGAGATCTATATAAACAAATTAATGACTCGTAAAACTTTTTTATTGGGTATAACAGATGGGAAATGATTCCTTTGAGAATAGTCCTTTCGCTTCCGGACTATACTGGTAGGACTATCCGTTACGACACGCTTTTACCAAAATTATTCTATTGCAACTACTGAATAGGGAGGATGACAATTGCGGATTGTAATTCAATACACAATACATTTCACCTTTGCAAATTGTGTCAAAAATGTAAGGATCAAAATGGTATGCGCATACATACTAATATAAAAGGGCATCTAGTATCAGCAAGAGAGGAATTACAGAATACAGAATGTGAAGTATTAGTAGGTAAACTAGTTTAAATACGAGGTAACCTGAAACATCCACTTAGGATCGATCAACTAAGATAAATTTCTCTGCGACAAATTCATTTAAGTCCTCTTAATGGAAGAGAGAGTAAAGGCAACTTAGTTTCAATGCTTACGAATTACGCACGGAGTCATCAATTAAAACATGTGACCCAATTAGAGAGCACACGCGGTGCGAAACTAATATGGGATGTGTAACCTTGTTAAGATTAGCTTCGAAACGCAAGGTTAGAGGCAGAAAACCATTTACAACGCAAATTAAGAACTTAGCGAAGACAACGTAAAGTCAAAAACAACGTTTGTTGTTTACATGGTACCTAGTTTACCTGGTATGTTTATAGCAGGAGCAAAATTATTTATATAATCTTAAATTAAAAAAAAAATCTCCTGAATACAATGATATAATTGCAAATACAATGTTACCCATACATCTGATATACTCTATAAAATCGTTTTCTCATTTTTGGTTTATGCATAATGCAGACCTTGATAACGAATAAAATGTGATGTTACCAATATTTTATTAGTTCGGTTATTTTCAAATAGATATAGTTTACATACAGGGTTATTTTGACGTTGCGTTAATAAATGAAACCATATACTCGACTTCACCTCTGCTAACATTGTGTAAAAAGTCGTCCATGAATAACGCATACCTTCACCATAAATCCCGGTTTTACATTTTGCGACTATTTTGGTAATTTTATAGTTTAGTGCAAATATGGCGTGTACGTGAGTGTAATTCTTTCCGAAAGTGAGATGTTGCAGCTGCGACGAATTCTCAAAGAATGTATGTTGTTGCATGAGGCCGCGTAAAATGAAACTTACATTTTATCCATATTTATCTTATCCGAAACTTACAGTTTTTGTTTTAACATCTACGATTCGAATAAGTATGGAGTGTTATTTACAATAAAATAAGTATGTAATTCCATTTAGTAACACAATGACGAAATGACTCTGTATGTAAAGATACATCCACATAAATACGACAAAATCTGTAGCTGCACTAGAATTACTTACGGGTATTATTGTAATTAATGTTGTTCACAAGTGCTTGGAAGTTGAGAGTTCTCACTATTAATTACATTGCAGCTGTAGTAATTGGTGTACTAAATGTATTGTATATGATCCTTTATTGTTATCGAAATTAATTTCTATAAATATAACTTAATATGTACTATATATAAAATATATTAAATACCCCTTAGTAAAACAAGGATTTTGTAACCTAGTAAAAATTTAATGTTTAAAAATAATAGCTAAAAACTGCCTAATGCGGCCCATTTTAAAGTTGAACATACATGGATGCATTAACCAAAACAGATCACCGGCCCGATGATGAAAGAACAAGTAGAATTCAAAGCCAATTGCTAAAAACCGTCCTATTACAAATCAAATACATATTATTCACAGGCGTAGCAGCGATTGATGTCTAGCTAGCTACTAAAAGCAACCCCTACTCCTATTTTATATAGTGCAGTTCAATTAATTTTCCAATAGAGAAATGTAATCACGTCTTATAAAAGCGCTCGCCCACTCGGTCCAGTTAAACAAAATGTTAAAAATAAAAAGGTTCGTTATCGGATACCTGATAAAATTAAGTACATTATCGGGGAGCGCCTCTGTGTTGTTGACGCAGGTGCCGGGCCGCGGCGTCGGCACGCGCGCCCGCAGCACCGGCAGCCACGCCGAGCTTGACGACGCCTGATAAACACATTACTTCAACAAACCGGTATATATAATTACTCAGCCCTCATTGGCTATGAACGGGGTAGAAAATAGCATCAATGGTTAGAAAGATATCTCGATAGCCTTTTGACTCTCCCAATTGAAGTGGGAAACTCTACATCGGGTGGTTCTTGCTCTATAATATTGTTATATAACATATTATAGTCTAATTAAATCTTCACTGGCGATTGCAGTCTTTGTAGGGCATTACAAATTATTTTGAAGCGAGTAAAAATATACTTTTTATATTATAAACTTATATAAAACGTACTTGTTCTTTAAAACGGCCGGCAAATGCCTCTTGAATATCATCCATAGTAAAAGTACATATTGCAGAGCCGACTAGTCCGTCACTGGCGCCTGTTGTGAACGCCGCATAGAATTTGCTCGGGTCACCCGGTATTTGGTACACGCTCTCTGTAATTAAGCTCTTAGTTCTAAATGCATCCTTACCTTTTAAATTTTACACATATTCATCTTACATAAGATAAATCCTACTTACGTATTTCATCGAAATAGAATGGAAATTCTCCAGGTATACTACAATTGAGTCTCGCCTTCAAATAAGTGGCCCAATTTTGACTAAGAATGTGTTTTCCTCCTGTGTCATGTTTACAAACTCTGGCTACTCGTGAATACACAGCTTTACCACAATTCATAAATTCCACGGCTGTTTCGCGAAAGAAGAACAAAACGTATTCGCCCACATCAAATGAACCCACAAAATTTGTTTCTGTAACAAAATTAATATGGTTGAAAATAATATGACTACCTACTTAAATAATATGTATCTATATATAAATATTGGGTTAGTAAGCTTGTAAAAACAAAGGACTCTGAATTTTCTAAACGACAGAGTAATTCGAACAAAGGCTATCTCTTTATTCAGTATACACAGACACAACGAGAGCCTTTATTTGCTTGTACATAAGTACGGTGAATGTATCTAACGGTTTATCGCAGACTCGTAAAAGAAAGTACGACATAAGGGACAAAGACCCAATATCCCCTATTAATATAATGAATGTTCCTACATTTATTTATTCGATAAGGTTCAAGATTTGCGTAAAAACCATTACCGAGAATACTGACTTCTCATGCGTTATTTATTCGTCGTAAACTATTATCTTGATTTGAGATATTTCTCTGTGCTACGCGAATAAGTAGTACTTATCATTTGAAATCTCTAAAAAGTAGTCCAGTAAATATTCTGAATAGTACAAACCCAATTAAAGTTACACAAATAGTCACAATCGATAACGATGTGTGAATATCGGTCCGAAAACAATCAGAGCTAATACAAATACTTGTAAAACATCAACTTTAATATTTTCATGGTGGGTTCATCGTCTGGTAGACACAGAGGCCCTTAATATTGCGTACTTCTTTTTATCTCATGCCTTTTATTAACTATAAAACATTACTCAAAAACCAATAAAAATATAATTAGAATACTTACTGTCCAGCCACTTGGAATCATACTTTAATGTCCTCTTGAAATTAAACTTTTTCTGGCCTGTACGAAAATCAAAGAGATCGTTTCGAAATATGACAGGGTCGGCTTTAGTGAACTCGGCGTTAGTGCCGGCATAGAGGGCCGGAAGACCTCCGGGATTGCCTTCCGTGACCCACACCGCTGTGCTGTTGTCCGCCGGATCGTACGGACACTTCGCCACCCCCAGCCCCACTCCTGGGATATATTCATGCCGCGGCAAATGCGTTAAATTTAACTGTATGACAAAAGGAATTATACAGACATATGTTTTCGCGTACATGAAATTCCTAAAGGTGAAGTCGTAGAGTCGTGTTAGAACTGTTTTTTACAGCATTTATGAGATAGCTCGCCCGAGTAGTGTCCGAAAGTCGTGATGTAAAAATCTTTATTATTGCCTATCGTGATCAATAAATTTATAGGAGCCCCACATCTGCTCTTCTGTTTCGGTCTCCATTTCCCTTTTATAACCAGGAACGCGATGTCTATAATTCATCTCATATAGCGGATGTTCATGGACTGCGGTGATCACTTACCATCAGGGAACTCACTCGATACAGTTATACAAAAAGGAAGGACATAAAGGGTTGTGAAAGTTCAGCATGTGTTATCGAACGGTCACCTATAAGGGTAAGTGAATTCAATGACGATAAACTCCATAGCCCATAATGATGGCCATAAAATGTCGGAGTTCGTTGCTTTGTTGAACATAAAGGATCGACCGTATACGGAACAGGATCATTAATATAAAGTGGTTATCTTAAAAAGTTTTAAGCAGGTGATGCCTGTACCGTTCAACCTCATAAATTCAGATAAAACTGAATATTTAATGACGGGACCGTTATTGTTACCGATTCATCTGGTTTGGTGAGTTATAAAAAGTTGTTGTAAAATATTAAAAATTACCTAATACAACTCCCTTAAAGGTTTTATTGCAATTTTTAAGTGTTAATATAAAAAATTGATACTATAGTTGATTAAGAAGTAGAATTAAATGCGGTACTTACGTAGACGACCCAGTCTTTAGGGCTGTGAGCATTAGTGCCGCACACATAGAGCCGCTCCCCGTCGCCGAGTGGCTGCAGCACGCGGATGTGATTCCTGCACTCGAACGGCTCCGACTTGCCTTTGCTTACACACCTTGCTACGTTACTAGCTTCTAAAAGCAATGCATCTCGCTGTAAACAAGAGTTGCCAATCTCATTTCTTCATCTCATTCACTGACATCAAATATTTCATTAAAGGATACTCAAGATTTCAAGTAAGACAGGTGAATTGATTTTCCTAAATATAAAGTCAAATTAATGTAAGCGGAAATGTACAAAAGTGAAGTGTTACCACAAAGATCAAATAAGAGATTTGCGTTTCAAAAGAATATGACACTCACGTGTGAAAACGGGAAAAAGCTTACGTGAAAGTAAAATGCATTAAAATCTAGTGCAGTGCGGGAAAAGTGGCTTCTCTGGAACTCAGCAGCCGTAAGCAAGTGGTTCATTTTACTTTGTAAAAAGTCTCTGAAGTTTCTACTACAGTTCCATCTTTACATTAAGGTGAACTAGAACTTGTACATTTTATGCACTCTTACCTCACAGTGTGATTGACTTATATCAGACATATTTAATTTGAATACCCGATCCCTGAAACAAACAGGTTCGTTAATACATGCCGTATATATATTTATACTTATTTATTTCTATCTATTCAATATTTTTAAGGTTATAATAAATTTAGTTGTTTAAATAAACACACAAAAGTTTACGAGTACTTAACTGAATGTGTTTAACTACATGCTAACAGACATTTCGTATGTATCACAATCAAACAAGACTTAAAAATGTTTAATGTTATCATTTAATCGAAATATAATTTGGCAATATAGATCAGATATTATTTATTACATATTATTTAAATTTTCATATATTTAATGCAATTTTTAAGTTCATATTAAACTTAAAAAAATACACAAATTAAGATTATACAAAAAGACTAACTTAACCATTTTACAGTGAAAATGTTTAAGGCTGTGATAAAAAATTGATTAAATAAAAATCCAATGCACAATTAATTGAAAATGAGAGTTTAAACCACTAAAGTAGCGCGCGATACAAGCTCCTAAATTGAAAATGTCTATCTGAATGAATAGCTGACTGAGTAATTCAACTTTTTCAATTACTTTAATTTTCTAAAATAGGCTATGGTTGAATGTTTTTCAAATTAAAAACTTGGCAAGTAGGAGTATAACTAAAGCTAGAAGTTCCGTAAACGCGTATGAAATCACTGTATATCGAACAAAGCGAATTAACATTATACTTGAACAGAAAAAAAAGTGTCATGCTTTGTCAATTTTACCGTTTTGTCTATATCACCATTAAATACGGCAAATGAATTTTATATAATATTACTATTTTAAGCCTGAATATTTTTTTGTTTGATGATTTTAACTTCGTTATTTTCCTTTCATTCTTAGTCGAAATTTAATCTATAACTTAACTCGTTGTTATATTTTACATAAATGTAAAATAGCGGAAACCAACCATGAAATTATACTTGTGAGCATAGATGCGCAAGAATAAATAAAATTTCACAGAAATAGGTGGGTAATTGGATTTCGTGTTTCGTATCCATTTCTGTTGGGTCATTACAACGTCATCGTGGAACCGGCTCACTGCTAATAACGGTCAATTGTTGGGTTTGCATACTTTTGAATTAATACACAGTGATTTGTAAGAAATAAACTGTAAGATTACGGGTTTTCCATAATTATCAAAAAAAAAGCAAACAAGTTGGAGGCTATGAGTCAGTTGAACGGGCTTCATAACAAAAATCAACATGAGCCGAAGCTCGTTAGCCGTAATTAGAGGCTGGCTCGATAGGTGCTTATACTAATCACAAATAAAAATAAAAGTGCCAGTAGAAAAGCTTATAAAAATAGTCCGAGTAGCACGTCAAACTGCGATAACATCTTTACTTGAGATGCGGTCGTATGTAAACAAACCCGGACCGACTGCCGGTGACCGAACTAAAACTGGACTCGAAATGGAATTTACTCTTCCTTTGTGACTGTGAGGCAGCTGTACTAGAGGTGTCGTGTATGTTTTGATAGCAATCCATACTGAGTTATGCATTCCGAGAATTAGAAATCTGTTATATCTCTTCGTATACAAAAAATTAAAATACTTCTTATGAATTCAAAATACAACCGTTAGTATAAAGGATTAACTAAATGAACTATAGTCCACACACTAAAGGTATGTAACTTAATAATATTTTAACATTTCACAGTTGAATAAAAGAACAAAAGTACATTCAACTTACATAGCACCAACGTAAAGTGTATTTCTGTCTTCATTTAAGTAGAGCGTGCGGTAAAAGAGGCTACCGCAAGAAAACTCTCGAATGTGATCTGTAAACAAACAAAATTAATTTAATTAAACTACGTAATTCCATTTTGTTCTTGATTCCAATCGTTTAGATTTCTGTAGTATATGTATAAAGTATGTATGTATGTATCAAACGGGTTATATTGATACTATAGTAAAGGTCCCTTGATCATGAGTTTGTCTCACACCAATCATATATTAAAAATACTATCCAGCCCGCCCTTCGGCCCAACTCATCCAAATTCTATTCATAGTTTGCGATTACGATATTTTTTTATCATTCACTGTTAACTTGTAAGATTAAGAACAGATAACAATAAGAGCTCGAACTCTTCCTGAAGACTAATATCCAATGCGTTGCACCATTTGGAAAATTTATTGAAACCATTATTCAAACGAACGAAAAGACATTACTTACACATTTAACGACAATATTTTTCAATCAAAGCTATTTATAACCATGATTATGTTGTATTTTTATTTATTTGTTCTTGGTCTAACTTCCTCTCAATATATCACGGCTGTGGAAACATAAATAAATAAATTATACTAAAGGAATCCCTGGTGACTGTCTTGTAACTCTAAATTTTATCTCATAAGATATTTAATGTCAAGAGTACCCTAAACCGCCGATAATGCATGAATATATTAATGAATCTAGATTAAGCGAAAGTGGTATGTCAATATTGTGCAAAGTGGAAATTCATGGTCATTGTCTATTCCTATAGGAAACGGGCGTCATAGTGTTGAGGTACACATGAACGTTTTTTTATAAGTATTAAGAAAAAACATACGACATATGACAAAATATCATATAGAAAGTAAATCTCCAGACAAATGTCCAAATGAAATCACACCAGTAAACATTTTTCCTACAATCAACATAAAACCAAACAATTGTACATTTTCATAACAATTTTATTTCACGAAATGATGTATTGATTGCCATTTTAAGCGGCGGCTAATTGTGATGGCGGCTACAATAGGCAGTGATTATTGGCAGGTGGTCTTGGAGTAACACGCGAGCTCTCGTGACCGGCCGCTCCCTCATAACATTTTACAACTACTTAAATATTATTAAACTTTGGTTACACGATATTACATTAATTATTTTATCTCTGCCGTAGTCGTTAGGATGTAATGTCTTCCAGTGACTTCGTAATGGAAGAGACGACACACCTAGATGTTCTAAGAATAACTCATATTTTTATAGATCTTAAAAGTAACCATATAAGTAAGCCTGTGCAGCTTCGTATAAAATGTCGCAGAGAGACTTTTATTTATACTTGCATATTTCTTAATATTCCAAGACTTAAAGCAACGTGACGCAGACAATACTTTTACATTTTGGTGAAACGTGCATTGACAGTGATACCGGCGAGAATATTATGGACTTTCTGTCGCAAATTTAGACTCAGTCACATATTAAAATAGTCTTTTTTACGTATTTTTACGTTTACTGCCTCGGTGGTTGTATTACCTGCGCTGTATGACATCTCTCTGAGTCCCTGGGTTCGAATCCCGGGGCAGGCAAAATGATGTTTGGGTTTATTTACTCAGTATCAGCCCGGTGTTTGGAAAATGTGTCTGATATGACGGCAGGCTCGTCCCTTATTTACATCATGTGACGAAACACACAGACGAAAACTGGTAGCCTTAGTTAAACCTCTGCCTACCCCTTCGGAGACAAAGGCGTGATGTATGTTTGTTTTTGTGTTTTTCGTACATTTATAAAGGCATCGTATGCGATGATCGGCAGTTATACATACACCTAATTCTGATTTACCACAAAGTTACAAATGTTTTTAATGAGTGGGTTCGGAGTTTAGAATTCATTTAATCTAGTCAAAAAATTGTTTCGTATAGTGAACTGGTTCTTCATAATAGAACAATAGTTTATTTCATTCCTTAAGATTGACTATAATTCTTGCTCAGAGTCAGAACTCTTAAATTCTGAATAAGCGTGTGTATGCATCTAATAAATCTCCACTCCAGTTATTCTTCACTATCAAATATACCGTTGACTGTTCCATGTGAATTGGGACTCGAAGCGAACAGAGTTAGATGAATTGCTGAAAATGGTCCATAAAGGCAACAAGTTCATCGAATCACCTGAAGTGAGCCTTACATAAACGGCTCACTCATGATCTAAACAAATTCTTCACATACGTACTACAACTTCTCAAGGCCTTTAGAGTCCAACTCTGGCAAAAATATTTGCGTATTACAAATATTTGTCTTAATGTGGGGTTCGATTACGGATTTGTTCCACAACCAACATGTAGCGTTGCACCGTAGAAATGATCAAAATAAGCTAAATAAGTACTAAATCGTATATTTGCAACTCTGCTTATTCCTCTGAAGATAAAAAAAAATACTTATGTAGCTATGTAATATATAACATCACGGGTAGGACATGCCTTCCAAGTGTCTCAAAATATTTTTTTCTTCATGTTATATTATACAATGCTTTGTGCACATCTATAATAACAAACATGAAGATTTTTACCAAATGTCTAAATGACATTTCATAAATATGAATCAAATATCAACATTTTAATTAGCTAGTGACTTATTTACTTAGCGCGAGCAATGGACAAAATAAACTAGTTTGATACCGCAGCGATTACAACGCTAATGAACTCTTTGTTTGGCCATCTAACGAACTACGCGCATCGACAAATCGTTAGAACGAGCATTAGCTCTTTAAACACAACAAAAACACGCACAAGTTATAACTTATATTAACACTTGTGCTAATGTTTGCTACGGCCTAGTGCGCCCAAGGCATGGATGATTAAAACCAACCTACTTTTTTCGTGACTCGGTTCGCTTGAAAGTTGTCCTGTAATATAAAAATGAGGACTTGTTTTGTACGTAAAAACATATTATACAATTCAGCAGTTTAACGATAACATTCAAACTTTCACATTTACATTACTATTGCCTATCTAAGAATTAAGATTGACTGTGCATACTATGTATTAACACCTTCAAAGTAATAATTATGATCCATTACTTCAGTAAATATAAAGACATTAGAGTCGCTGTATATTTAATGAATCATACTCCATACCCAAATGTCAATCTATAATAATTAAAAAAAAAGTTGTAGAGGATACGGTCGGACTAGCTAATAGATTTTTATTATTTTGCACCTTATTGTTCGATTAAACACTTATTAAACGATAAATAAAACGTTTACTTAATAAAGAATAAAATGCCTATAAAATAAAGAGATTGTAAAACAATACATAAAAGCTTTATTATTAACAAATACTTGATGCATTTGAAACAACGACATAACGTTTACTAAACTTATTTACCACATACATTATAAACCGGCGTTAAAACTGCAATAAATTTATTTACAGTAAGTACGAATAGTGAGGTTAAAATGTAAATCCATAGTAACGCGGTGAAGTATACGCGTTGGCACTGACGACCGCATTATGCAGATAGCATCGGTCGGTTAAATACCGCAACAAGTAAACTGCCGAATCCACTCGGAGCCGAATGTTTACATCGGAACACCAAACGTGCCTCCCGTACAATCTCGTAGCACTCCTGCACCGCGTTCACTACACTCTTATTATTTGTCATTAATTGAATCATCATAATAATTTTCAGCTCATTAGATTATAATATAACATGTTTATGGCTAACATCTACTGATGGCTCATTTTGATATTTATGGTAAATTATAATCATTACCTTATAATATAGGTATAAATAGACCATTTATTTATACGTGTAAGTATATAATACAGCTTTTAATACTTGTTAAACTTGGAGTAAGTAGGAATTGTAAATTCACTAAATAAAAAATCTAAACTTACTCATTTGTTTGTCGTGATAGTATTTTATATTTCGTGATAGGTACTATGAAATACTTAAAGCTGATATTATTTTCCTCCATAACATAGGAAGAACAATATTATTATAAATATCATAAGTTATTTGATAAAATGATTATACAAACTACATTCAATTGAATACAAACACAACTGGGCATTAATACAACTTTGAAATTTATTCTCTCAAGTAGATATACCAACTTGCTTGTGTACAGAGTCCCGTAACTTCTATTTACCATTACGATCACCGAAAGTAAAGCAGACAGTGCAAAGCCGATTTCCAAATAAACTGTGTTTACAGAGAGCTCACGGGACCCACGAGTGTCGGCGACTTAGAGTTGAACCAGTATAAGTGCTTTAAAAGAACAATTAAATTATCGGTAAACATTGCAGTCTAGAGAAACTTCCACCACATTATTTTGTAAACTTATTTCCGTATGCACTTTAACATAATCAAGAAAACATCTATTATAGACATTTCAATGGTTGTTTTAGTTTCAAAGAGCGTGTAGAAAGTAGATATCGTGGACGCGGTGTCTCCGTAAATCTGTCGAGAATAGTCGACTGCCGCAAGCGCGCAGGTATACGCAGATATCTTAAAACGGAACCGCGTGTCTTGCATTCTTTGTTTTCTTTTTATTCCACAATTCTAGTACGATTTATTATATGTTTTGAATAGAATCAACGTTTCGTGTGGGACTTTTGCAAAATATTATATCAACTTGCAAAATTGTTTTTACTGAAAACTACTATAGATTTTATAAACGTTACACATTATGTAAATTATTTATATGTTCTTGTTATTGATTTAAATAATATTTTTATTTATTTATGTACAGTATGGGAAACTTACAGCTGTATAATTATATTAGAAATAGCAATAATTTATGTGATTAATATGATTTTATTGTCTTCATTTTACAAGCATGGAACCCTGTCTTAAAAATGGCCCATACTCTAGACCAGCTTTATCAAAGACTCGGCCCACATCTACTTAAAAATACTTATTTAAGTACTTGTAAAGCATTATAAAATGTCAAGAACATATCTTAGATTGCTCTGGTCCATTATTAAGTAGGGTGGGCTTGTGCTTCAGATAATCCAGCCGGGTTTACGAGCTTTGTATTTAAACAGGTTGCCTACCATCTATTATGATAGAACGAGGCACTACACTCTCTTAAGTAACCTGTTAAATATTTATTACTAAGTGTATTGTTGTATGGCTTTGACAATTCAGCGGCTTGTAAGTAGAAGTGATATCCTTTCTTATTAATTAGCTTTAGAGATTTGTACCAGTATTTATATGAAACTGAATAGTCTTATAAATATAACCTACATTTAAGGGTCGGGCTTAATAGGGTATTAAGCAGGGTATAGCAACTTGATATTGTTACAAATTATAGACTTAGCGGAGACCGGTAACTTTGTAAAACCGCCATAATATTAGAATACAAGACAGAAGAATAGAGTTCATATGTTATAATATTCCTTTATATATCTATATATACAAATTATTTACGTAATGTGACATTAATAACTATCAACAAACAGAATATTCATTTTATTATTCCTAATGTTGTTTTGTATAATGTACTAGATAAAGTATAATACATATTATCGAGACTATCGAGTCCCCATCATCCCCGATGCCACCTATACAACGCCAGTGCCATCTACTTATTTATCAGTAAAAAAAATGTTACGGGAGCAAACTACCGGAATAAAAATCCTATGTGTTAATCCGATATATAATCTACCGGTATGCCAATTTCTATCCAAATCCATTCAGGCTGTTTTGCCTCTACTACTAACAAACATCCAAATATTTTTTCAAACATTTCAATTTTAATGCTAAGGAAGTTTTTTAGCATTTATTTTGATAGTTATCTAAAAAATATTTCAATCTAACAACTCTAAAGAATATCGGAACTAACTATTCGCGCGAAATCAAAAACTCTATCAATTAAAAAGATCGCTTCAAACTCAACCACTTAGCAGTTCAATATAATTATAAAGAATTGCTTGAAGTAGTATTTTAAATTTAAAAAGAGTTCATTAGTCTTAAAAGCTCAACATATAACTATGAATTCAATCAATGACGATGTTTGTTAAGTCATTATACAAGAAATTGTTCCTGATCGTCCGCAAAATTAATTAAATATGTCAACTGAATTAAGCTATAATATCTGATACATGATTTATTTGTATTATAATAATATCAATCTTTAAAATTAAATGTATCATTCAATTTTCTTATAACGACATTCCACGGTTCCTGAATTAGTGATGAATTGGATTTATAAAATAGTGATATTTAATTTTTATACGCTTAGAGCAAGGTAATAACAAGCAGTGATAATAATATGACATACCAATAAATTTTATGCAATACTGTATCAACTAAAAATAATTTTCAATCAATTAACAATTTTAAGTGTTTGCGTAAAATAATGATGAGTATAACGCGTCAAAGATCATTAAGCAACTAACAAGACAAAACAAAAGTTAGATACAAGGTTAGACATACAAATTCAAACATTTGTTTTAAATGTACATATGTATAGCAACCAAGGAGCAACCGCGTCTGACTGCGGTGAGAGATCTTTGTACAATTCATTTTATCTATTAAGAAAATGTCTGCGCGTTTCAACTAATAGAATTTTTAATCAAGTTGCTTGCGGCGACGTCGCCTCGACACGAGTACGACAGATTAATGTAATTCGACGACGCCATCACAAAGGCAAATTGTAATCCCCCTCTTTTCATTATATATCTAACTAAAACGCGGCACTCACAATATGTCCTATTTGCCAACCGACACGATCGTACAATGTCGAATGTACCTACAGTGATTTCATTTTATTTTTGCGAGGCACAAAGAGCTTCACTAACAAACGGATAAATTGCAACAAAGCCGTGATTTACATACATAAAATCATCTCCACTGCGGCTGACGTTTGACCCACTGTCGGTGTTGGATTGATATCTCCACAAAGTGCTTCAAAAGGGGTCGCATCCGCTATATTCAAAACTGCCCCTTAAATCGTGCGATTGCGGCGCAGTCGTTAGGAAGGCCGAAGTGTCGGAACAATTAAGTTGAAGCGGCGATTGTGAGCAGTGCCAACGCAGATGTAGGTCAGTGATGCAGCGTGGACCAGAGGCTGCACCGCCGAGGTGCCGACACTGGCGACAAATTCGGCTCTCGCCGTGTCACGACCTTTATTGTCCTGCCGACTTGGCAACTCATACAACACTCCCGGCTTTGCAATGTTTGCGTGTAATTTTACGATCACTTCACTATCACTGACGATTGCTTAATTACGAACCCTTTAGCTATTGTGATTCGTATTTCAAATCAAACATTTATTTTACATGTATTTGAGGAAATAAATGTTGATTAAAATAAAGTTTTCGTTTATAATTTAAAGATAACTTATAAAAAAGTATTGAAATTACGTAGGTACCTATAAAATCAAAAAGAACAGAAAAACTAAGGTTGTCGTTGATATACGAATGTGAAAGAGACGACATGCACATTAAATATTTCATCATTGTGTGACGTAAAAGGCATGAAGGCCTACTGGAGTGAGTACTGACCTTATTTTATTCCTACTTAAAATCTGGAAACATCTTGACAACAAAATGTTTATGCAATTCATGAATGTAGGTTTCCGATTTGAATGTTGTGGAAAATCCTTCAGTCTTTGACGGCACGGCGCCACGGATTTCGAAATTGTTCTGCGATGTCTATACAGTGATATATTTTTGTCATTACACAAGTAAGCATTCTTAACTTGCCACCGATTTAGTTTCCGTTATGGAATAATTTCTCGCGTATGTGTGTAATAATATTTTTGTCAAAGATCGATGATAATAAACTGTTAATTTTCTTAACTTTTATATACACATCTATCGAAAGCAAATAAAACCAAACAAAAACTTTAAAAGTAACAATATAACCAAATACGTATTAAGTCGTCCCCTCAGACAATTCAATATCTCATAGCTGACAGCTTTATTTACAAAATAAATATATTCAAGGCATTACACCGTCTCCTTGTTATTTTACGTGGCACCCAATATTATTTTGAACATAAAATCTTATCTCCGAGGTCTTAAAGATGCATTCTACGGAAGAAGCCGCTATCCGTCTAAACAAGTAGGGGAGATAAGGCGGTTTAGTGCACTGCTTAATACACCGTGGCCCCCACTGCATGGCTTTTCAAGGCTATGACACGCGTATACTACTATAATATACCTTTTATAATGCTGAAACGATATGTGGTTTATCGATTCTAAGACAGCTCATCTTTAAAATACGTACATTCTTATGTGATTAGCCCACAACATCAAATGAACTAGGAAAAATAGTACATACCTGCCATAAAACATAAATTGCTATTTGCGCTTACTTCGCATAAAATTTATGTTTAAGGATAAAGGCAGACAATTAATTTTCAACAAGTTCAACGACACTTTGTGAATTTTGACAAAACAAATAAAAAATCGTAACAATGAGTACATTGTCATAGAAATAGCTCTTAGCGGAAATATTATATGTACAATAGGAGTAGGCACCCGAGCGGAACACTGATAGGCCACCAGCCTCCAAGCCGTGTCGTGCCCGGTATCCGCATACAACGCGCGTTGTTTCTCCTACACAAATAACAATTCAACTCATACATTATCCGTATATACACGGTATACGCTAATGCTGCCATAGACTGAACACGAGGCTAGCGTGCACGACGTCGTTTATAACAATATTTTATAATTGCGTACGATATTCCGCGGGTTTTATTTTTTGTGTTTTCATGGTTGAAATTTCGCTAAAATTAATTTGTGTGGTATTGAGTTGGATTGCTTAATCGATAATGCATCAACTGCTACTTTATTTTCCCCTGACTTGGGCTTAGTAAATTTATAGTGACAATAATTAGTAGAGCCGCTCTTTTTTTTGCCAGATGACACGTATGTAGGCCAAGACCGAATACTATGTACTTTTGATAACTGACACAGCAAACACAGCTGATCCAATATTTTGATGTTAGGGCCATTGGGCATTTAACTCAACTTGTTAATTGGAATGGTAAATTAAAAGTTTTATAAATTAAGAAAAGTATATAATCATGGACCCTACAGGGTCCGGTCAGGACCTAAAGCCGTTTGTATGCTTCGCAAATGATGCTCTACGTTCGTTATTTGTAAAATGACTGACAAAAAATAAAACCTTCTTCAAATACCAGTATAAAATAAAAAGAAACTTTTACTATACCTAATATTTGTCAAAAAAATTTAATGATAACATTTTTATATGCACTATCATTCACCTTAATATGTTTAGGTGTAATAAACACATCTTTGGGGTCAAAATATTCACATTTTTTACATCAATATAATAATAACATTATTCATATTATTGACGTTTGTTAAGTTAGTTAAAGTAAATTATGTATCCAAAATAAAAATTGTAATGTTCAGTTCACGAACTTTATAAATAAAAAAGGGATCACGCCAATACTTTAGATAATAAATACACCCTTAGAGTAATCTGTATAGATACATAAAAAATACAAAAATAAGAAATAATCCCCTCTTTAATTAGAAGTCTGTTAAAAATAAGTGTACCACCGTAGTCTTGTAAACCAAGCTTCTCTTGACGAAAAGATTGTCATTGATTATAAAGACAAAAATGGTTATAGTATACCACATTTATGGTTTAATTAAATTAAAACTAACATGCGTCTACTCCTAATTACATTACCGAAAAGTAACTATTTATATCACCGAGGACTTGTTAACCCCGATTTGCTTGTGTTGTTTGTAAAATAGTATCGAAGCTCAACAAACCCCAGGGGTTCAATTTATTCTACAAGCCGACCTGTTTTTAAAGACGGCGGACCGAACTGACAAACTCTGTAGGGAGCTACTTCAATAATTTATACTGCAGGGTAAAAGTATAGACAGATTCTTTAATGTTTATAAGACTTTGCTAACATATGTAGTACAAATAAATGAAACAGAAAACATATTTGCCATAATTCTCTATCTACGAAGATGATAAGATAGGCATATAAACATTCGATAGCACAGAGTATTTTATTGCATATAAAACCGATAAATGAATATGTAAGCACAAGGATATATCCTTTCGGATTTTCCCCAAACATTTCCCCCAAGTTAAATGAAACGATGACATCCCGGCGTTCGTATTTACTGCCTACTTCGCATGCACACGATAAAAATCAACTACAAGAGCATTGCCTGTACAGTATTAATAAAGAACAATAAAATTCAAGTATACACTCATCTACACGCAGGGTAACACAAATTACTTCAATAAGCACGCATGATGGAGGACGAGGTTGCCGCGAAATGGCGAAATTCCATCCGCCGTGGATGCGCTACTGAATACAAATTCACATGTACTCCAATTATAGGAAAACGATTTGGTACGAATATTCTTGGCAGACTTGCAAATTTCGTCTCGAATCAGCAAAATATATTTATTTTGTTAGAAGTTCGTATAGTGCGCAATGAGCTCGTCATTTCCTCTTTTGGAAGTGCCACAATGTGCCTTGCACCATGAGACCCCGCGCACGGCTTGCGTTGCAGTCCCGTCCCGACGCCCGTCGCGCCTCCCAGAGAGGAAACCGTTTAATTAAAGTTGGTACTTATTTGATTGGCGAGAACCCTTAATAATATTTAAGTAAATATTACTCCTTAATCATTAATTTAGTTGTATAACATGCAATTATAAAACAAATATAAACACTTATTTAGGTAATTTATTGTCTAACTAAATAAATAATGACATGTATAATGCATATTGCACAGTATATTCCAGGAATCACATGTGGTAAGGATGAGACTGTCTGAGGAATTTTGCCAACAATACCCCAACTCGCTGGAAATATTTACAAACATTGTTTAACTGATAAATCGTACGCGCGGTCTCTTGTTTCTTAGCCAATTCCTCGTTCACAGCGGGACAAACGCAAAAAAACAATACAGTCTTACACAATTTACGAATGTATTTCCTTTACAAGTATCTTTAAAATTCTTTAGCAAAGTATTTGAGACGACATTTTATTAGTCGAATAGTAGGTTTTAAGACCCTATTAGAAACAAAAGCTACTATCCAGTTTCTTCATAAACAAATTATACGCATTAAAACTTATTTTATATTTATCACTCTATTTATTCTTCTAGGTTTAACTTTATTTCTAGTTTAAACCACAAAATTATAATAAATATTCTATAAAAGGAAACATAATGCACTAATTTACCTGAAACTTATAAACCACTTATTTAAGCTAAATTTAAACTTAGTTTAAAACACGAAGATAAGACATGTCTAGAATCCCTTTATCACTCGTAAAAAAATAAAGACGATGTCGATTTTATCGTTCCATGTTTATATTACGAGAAACAGTGTTGCCTATTTTTTGTTTTTGACATTCCAAATTAAGTCATACCCCGTCTTTGACGAAATATCAAAACACTTAACGGTTTTTTCCGTTGCACCCATCACAATAGCATCTATTTACGGTGTTTTGGCCTTTTTAAATAAAGCAATTAAGGGGAACGTTAATGAAGCTCATTAATTACGCAGGTAACGGGAAAGATGTACTGCCGCCGACAATGGAGTGAAAAGCGCAATAAGCGAGAGCAAACAGCACTCTGTCTCGTCACGAACGATACCATCACTCCGCCCTCGCGTGCCGAGGTTTTAATTAGCACTGTAGTCGACTCCGATTCCCACATCACGGTCTGAGAATTTAGGCCCACACTTTGATCAATTGAATACAATATCATACTTTAATCTAATGGTTACGTCAATAAAGATTGTTATTTCTGCAACGCTGTGCATGCTTTGCGTTGTTTACATTTATATTAAAACGTAATTTCGAATTGTAAAGCAAAGCCAAACAATATTTCATTGTATGCATCTCTCAAATTTTCATGGAAATTAAATGTTTTCGGATCACATAAATCTGTCTCATGGGGGAACTAAACACGCGGCTTCTAATCACTATTAGCTCATCACGCATTGCGTTTCGGAAGTTGTTAAATCATACGATGGACGCATGAAATTACTTGAATTAAGTAAAATAAATATTTTTATTAACACTGTATATTCTAAATATGATGTATCTAGATAGATAAGGGGATCCTTACCAATAAACGATTTTATATAATTTATTTTTGGAATATATTTAACCGCAAATAGCGTGAGTAACATATAATTTTTATATAATTGAGAGGGTAATTTTATTTTATTTTATAAAAAATCTTTACTTTGACAATAGTAAGTTATCATCCATGCCTAAATCTTAACAATAAGTAAATGATTGTAATGCTATTTTCTTTTTGTTCACTACTTAGCAGAAAAGTATACCTGTCGTAGATTACCGGAAAGGAGAAATCCCGTGGCTTTTGGAAGCCAATGGAGCTGCGTGTCTCGAGTAAGGAGTGCATTGCGGAGGCGAGGCACGTACGAAATCCGACACTTGGCACAGTTCACATTCCCGTCGCGCTTTACCCATAATACAAGTTTTAAGTTTTAATTACAGCCTGAAAACTTTCCAACTGCCATGCTATATTTATTCATACATTGATTAAACTGCTTCTCCGCTTTACAAAAATGTGATCTAGATCTGTGCATACACTTCTATATTATACCTGGTGAATTTTGATTTAATGCTTATTTTGTTGATGGAACCTGGAGTTTGTGATTAGAAAAAGTTTTGAGACGTATTTTTATAAAAGGAAATTGCAATAAAATAGCCATTCAAAATCAAAAAGAATCTTAGCAGAAGCAACAAGAACAAAACTGACAAATAAATAAACCGAGTCGAGGACCAACTCAGGCAATTTCTACTGCGATAAAACGCGAAAGGAGCGGTATTTAAATTGAATACGCCGTAAATAAATGCTAAATGAGACAAAGGGCTGGAAGAGAATTTGCAATTTAAACAAGAATAAAAGGAGTAATGTATCTTTAATGAAAACAGGACAACAACCGCGGCCGTTCTCATAGATGTCCACCACATAACTAGCCTTGTCACAATTATGTGTATTATAAGATGTAGACATGCCACAATTGTTAGCTATTTTCACACACATATGTACATGTTTGCAATAAAGATAAATATTTGCTTAATTCTATGTTTGAATTGTAGCATCGTTAAGTAATGCATACTTGTATGTGTTGCGAGTTTGCAGTTCTTAATCAACTCTTAGCTGCGATAGGTTAGATAGTTAAAATACATACCATTTAGAGTTTATAGTAATATTATAACAGTTATATGACAATAAAAAAATTAAAATCCGAGTTATTTTTAAATATATAACAAGGATGAAAGCTTAGGCTAAAAGCGCACATATTGCGTAGTCAAGATAACTTGGTTATTGTGAAATATTTCACCTGAAGCAAAAAAATATTAAAAATAATTTAATAAATAATAATAATATCAGCCCTGTATTATATACTTTCCCACTGCTGAGCACGGGCCTCCTCTACTACTGAGAGGGATTAGGCCTTAGTCCACCACGCTGGCCTAGTGCGGATTGGTAGACTTCACACACCTTCGAAATTCCTATAGAGAACTTCTCAGATGTGCAGGTTTCCTCACGATGTTTTCCTTCACCGTTAAAGCGAACGATTAATTCACAAAGAATACACACATGATTTTTTAGAAAAGTCAGAGGTGTGTGCCCTTGGGATTTGAACCTGCGGACATTCGTCTCGGCGGTCCGTTCTACACCCAACTAGGCTATCGCCGCTATAAAATAATTTATTAATATAATATAATTTAATTACGTCATACTACGCAATTTTATACCTAATTAAAGGTACTAGGTAGGAAATAACGTAAAAAAAATTGTGGTGCATAGTTATGTCACAACATTTTTTTACATCAAGATTTCCATTAAAAGGAATTTCGATTTTCAGTTTCGCTTAGGCACACATTTTTAAGACAAGGAAGCACGGATAAAAATTACACCTAATTTTTTTCGTCATTTATAATGACGTCACATAGTATGATTTCAAACTAATTCACACCATTATTTCCGTAACCTTTTCTTCGCATTTTAGCCGACTTAAATATAATATAAGGTCATGAAAAATCTAAATAGATCATAACGTATAAGCAATCCGTTCTCATTCGACCCCCTCGTTCACAACAACGGCGAAGTCTACACATATTTTGTTCATCGCAGGGGCATCTTTAGTGAGCATATAGTATAAATCCCGATCGACAGTTTTACTGAAACGGTTTACCATTTTCATTACATTATGTGTGTGTTGCTAAAATATTACATACTCTACATACATACACGCCGCCATGCCATCACGATGAATGCACGCCACGTGCACGCGACACGTCGCCATGCACGGCTCGCGCCAAGAAAACACCAATATAGGCCTTAGTATTATTTGTCTCGAAGCGCTATTTACCTATTACCAAAAAGAGTTTCACTAATACTGATATCATACGTTCTATTTATTAGTGATGCTAGTGATCATTTTAATAATTTATCATAATATTTTTATATAATAAAAAACAAAATCGAAGTGAACATTTTCAAATGTGGACAAATATTAAAAGCTTTGGTGCTAGGTTGATATGGAATGGCTTATCCATAACCTCACACTTCAATATGAGTTTGTACCAAACAATACTATTACTGTATACCTATTTAGAAAAGCGGCGATAGCCTAGTTGGGTGTGGAACGGACTGCCGAGACGAATGTCCGCAGGTTCAAATCCCAAGGGCACACACCTCTGACTTTTCTAAAAAAAAAAACATGTGTGTATTCTTTGTGAATTTATCGTTCGCTTTAATGGTGAAGGAAAACATCGTGAGGAAACCTGCACATCCGAGAAGTTCTCTATAGGAATTTCGAAAGTGTGTGAAGTCTACCAACCCGCACTAGGCCAGCGTGGTGGACTAAGGCCTAATCCCTCTCAGTAGTAGAGGAGGCCCGTGCTCAGCAGTGGGCAAGTATATAATACAGGGCTGATATTATTATTATTATTATACCTATTTATACTACGTGTTATGTCTAAATTTTAAAATCAATTTTACTAAAATTATAATCTAATCTAAAACTTTAAATACTTACTTAAAATTGTTTGTGAAGAATTCAATTCCAATTACATTTTCCATTTGTATTGTGTTTATTGTTATTATTGACATTGTCGAGAGTTGAGACCAGTTATTATTCTCGCTAAAATTATCTCAATTTTAGTACTTAGATTACCATCAGTCAACGCCCCTATGAAGGGCTAGTACACACTTAAGGCTAGATATTATAAAGGCTAAAAAATTATATATATAAATATAATAAAAAATGTAATCTACCACATTGACGATAATTTAAATTAATATATGACCGCATAATACTTAACGTAATAGAAAATCCTTTAATTTGAGGGTGACATAATATTAAGGAATTTCGCGGCGTTTAAGATGAATAATAGCGGCCTTAATAGTATGTCATATGACGTCACTATCTTTACAAATGACTTGTCTGTTGATTAATTCACTAATGCAATGGACTCCCACTGCGCCACTGCACATGAATGTTACAAATAAGAAAACTATAATAGTCCAAACAAAAGTCGTCTTTACGTCATTAACTGACAAGAAAGCATATCGTATACAAACTTATAAGTGATATTGTGTAGTAATACAGTCAGCCACATAAGTAACTGAACAAATTCAAAACTTACAATCGCCTATAATACACTTTTAAATTTATACTAACATTTTTTTCGTTTTAAAAATAAAATAAAATGTAGTTAATTTATTTCACATGTAGAAAAAGCAATGTTTCAATTAGACTGAACGCGTATGGGCGATTTAAATTATGAATTTATTCAGCTGCCTTTGTGGTTGACTGTACATTACTCATACACAAAGATGATCGGATTGCTTTGAAACCATTTTTCACTAGCGAACACAACCTATCTCATCAATAAGTTACGGTTTAATGAGATTTAATATAAATCCCGACAGTTCAATTTGTTTTTGATTTCAAAGAACTTTCTCGTTTCAAATAATAGTAAACTTTGATAGACACATAACGATTCCAATTTATAGTGGGTAATTAACATTTTGAGAAAAAAATCCATTTTCGTACATTATCATTATATTAATTTACTCATCTGACTATGCTTAATTAAAATAGTGGTAAAGCATTTTCTACAGTTATGATTTTTTTTTATACGCTTTTTATCACATACGACATTGAGTAACATACGCATAGTTTGTTAAATGAAGTGTCTTAATGGAATATGTACTAAACTCAAATAAAAAAAAATATTTAATTAACTCCGAGAATTAAAAATAATTCGCATACTACATATTTAAACGCGAAGAAAAAAACAGAAAATGTTACTATTCGTCAATATCCGACGAATCGAAGCATACTTGTGGAAGCGACACATCCGCGATGTAAAAGGTGGCTTTAAATAAAATATGCGATTTCGCATCGCGGTGGTCGCGGCGAGGCGATCCTGGAGCGACCGGAATCCCAGTTATTCAGCCAACAAACTCGTTCACAATAGTTTAGAGGAACTTTTGACAAGCTCTCAGATAATGTTCATTGTTTAGACTAGTTGTAATGTCGAAAGTAGCACGAAAACAAAAGTGAGATAATAAATTTACGTGTTTCTGCGCCGCATTGGGGAATACTAGAGTCATTACACAATGGCAAATATAATGTATGTATTTCGTTTGGTTAAGTGTTGATTTCTATGTATGTATAATTACTTGAGGTATTTCTACAGCTACCTTGGTTTTGTACGCGTTTCCATCCGTAAGAAAGAGAGCTCTCTATGTGTACTTACTTTTGAATCTAGGATATGATGTACCTGTATGCAAAATGTCAGCCATATCCATTCATCGGTTTCTGCATTTACTTTTAGCGAACATACAAACATCTTTACAAACTTTAACATTAGGAAGTAAACTATTAAAAAGTTTCTTAGGTTTGGAAACAAGGTTTAGGTTCAACCCTGGGGATAGAGATGCGATACTTATGTCTTAAATAAATCCCTAGACACGTATTGATATTTCGTATATATCATGCAGGTAACGCGAGTCCCCAAAATCTTTCTTAAAAAAGGACACTCTTAATAGATGATAAATGCTAAAATCGAATAATCTGCATTTTTACGCGGATAAATATACTTAGTTTCATCTCGTACGTAGATGATTAATATTCATAGATGTGTACAATCTTATTTTCATTTAAATCTTTATTCCAACGAAACTTAGCGTAGTAACAAGATACCTACGAAATTTGAATACGTATATATATATTATTAGTCGGTTTTTAATGGTTGAAAAATTTCATTACCAAAACAATTTTATAAAGTGAATTATTTTTATGTATAAAGCTTAAAAAAATTTATTAACCTATCTATCACAAACGTAATTGTTCACTCAGTACGTGTACATTACTGCCAGAAAGTTGTTTTGTGTCGTAATCCCTACCAATGTTATTTCAACACACAGAATGGGAAGCGCAAAACGCTGCGAGAGTTTAGAAGGCTTTCAGTGAAGCTGGCCGTTTAGCAAAGTTTAAGTAGAAACCACTACCGCACACGCTCGCTATTCGAGCCCGGTTCGTGTTTAATCCCTACAAATAAATAAACAACAACCTCCTGTATCACGGCAAATCCTTGAAAGCAAAACGTTAAATATGTTCCCCAATGCCGGATGTTTCGTCGCGCTTCTTTCTGCCCGAAACTCAATTGATCAACTTTTATTAGAACGTGCATTGTACTTAAAAAATAAATTACTTTTAAATTCCTTTGAAGACAACGCGGTATTGGCAAATTGAATGTGTACAGCGGAGTAATAAACGAATCCCTTGCATTTGAATGAGGCCTCCAGCCTCCATCCTCACCTTAGTTCATTCTCACGGAAATTATTTCGACCCACTGTTTGAGATTCAAGAACGAACACCATTTGCCGTTTTCGCATGAGTGTTTCCTTTTATCTCATAATTATTTTTTCTATATATATTAAAATCAAACCATTAATATGGTATGCCCATTTAGTTCCTTACTGTGATATTAATAATATTAATATTACGTTGGTGTTAATTAATCTTAAAAAATTATCCATTTTTGTTTAACACGAAGAGTATATTTTACTCGACTAGTTAAGTATTTGTGAATCCTTAGAAGTAACAATGTACTAGTAACAACGAAAGGGAGAAACAAAACAGTGGGCGCCACAGAATATAAAATATCTATAATATATTCTATGGCGGGCGTTCAATTTTGAATCTTCAGCTGACTATTATGAGGTCGTGCAGGCCATGCATGATTTTAATTTATACAACAATCAATAGCATATCTAAACATGAAATCTGAATAATTTACGTAAAAATTATTGTTTAACAGTAATTCTAGTGTTTGTTATTGCCAAGATATGTAAAATTAAATATCCTTTGCATTTATTATGAAAATGATGAACTGGCAATTTTTTATGCCATACTCTCAGTTTCTTTTATACTTTTTATAATAAAAAAGAAGAGCTTACATGTCTTGGTTTTCGCAGTTGTGTTGTTTTTTGTAAGCGCAGATGTTTGTATTCTGACTATACTTGTGTCTGTGTCTTTTAAATAATCCTTTTAATACTATAACAACAGTATTATACTAGCTATAACCCGTAAGCATTCGGCTACATTTCCAGGGATCATATATTATTACTTTCTGATATAATCTAACACAATTACATAGCACAGAAATGTGAATGTGCTCATAGTCTACCCATTCGATAACACAGGCTAACAGCATATAATTTAATGTTGTATGTATTAGTATATTTTAAATAAACACCAGCTAGGAATGACTAAACGCAAGCCGTGTCAGCCATCGCGCCGCGCTATATTTAGATATGCGATGACACTTTTCTAAATTTGGCAAAGTATGAACGAAAATTTATGGGTTTATTCCGGGCAGGATAAATGTACCTCTGTTAAAATTTGTTACAGCGAGGAATGAACAGCCTGTCAGTGGCCGACAGTTTTTAATAAAGGTGGGAATAAAATAAATGCAGATATTCTCGACATAGGCCCCATATATTCCACAAGCACACATGCTAACAAAATGCTAAAATATCCACGACGCCGATGCATTTTATCTTCCTATACGACGACATATAACTGAAAATATTTTGCTAGGGTAGATGTTCTATTTCTCTCGTAGTTGAAGGCGAGACCCGCTTCGGGGCCCTTTCACAGCGAATCGTAAACTATGGATGGCCAATTTATGGAGCCGATGCTGTAACCCATTCCGGTCGAGGTAGATTTATGATAGCAGCTTCTCACGAATACCACTATCCACGCGGTCACATCTAATAAACAACTCACGGGTTACACGAACAATGTTACTATATGTACTAATAAAAACCAACTTGAATTACAAATGCTGAGATTTTTGTCAATTGGATACCGACAAAACACTGTAATATGATTAAGTTCCTACCACGATTTTGTGAAAATATTTTGTTATAAATTCATGATTTTGACGTATAAGGATAGAAAAGTGCTATTCGGCTTTAAAGGCCGGTTTCCATTCAGTTTTGATCGTAGGCTCCTTTCATTAACCGCTATCGTCTGTTTTAATTATAATAATTAAATAATATTCCTAAAGTTTCTACTAAAAACTGAATTGATTACTATGTTGAAACTTTTTTTACTAGGTCCTTAATACTAAATCATACGTTTGTAAACTAAAGTAATATGCGATGATTATTAAGAAAATATTTTTTTGACTCAGCACTCAAAGTTCATTTTACAATGCCATGTTTACAAATAAAACCACAAAAAACGTTTTATAATCTATAAATTATTATTTACATATGTAATAATGGATTATAATACACGTTAGTTAAGGCGGATAATCACTAATCAACAACAATAATTACACAACTGAACAAGGATTTGGGACCGTCATGACACGTATAATATATCGACTGCGTTTGGTTCCTGATTGCTCCATAATATCGGATATTTAACTACCAGGACCAATCATTGATCCAGTGCGTAGGTCGGTGATAAATTACTGTCATATAGTTTAATACATGTCATGTCTTACAGTCATGTAAACATGAAGGATGATAAATTTATTAGGAACGTAAAAAAACAAATTAATTTAGCTTCGTTTCAACAAAACTAACGCTTTTTTAAATTGGAGTAAGACTTTAATCCTTGTTTTAACAAATGTTATTGCTGTTACGTCACAACCACACTTTCGTAGTTGTATTATGTGACTTTTTGTATGGCGTAAGATAAGGGACATTTGTTACAGTTTGTTTTAGGTGTTAGTTACGTAAATTTGGCTATTTTCGTTGTTGTAAGTGTAAACTTACTTGTTATTATCCCCTTAAGTACTCCGTCCGGTTTAAGTTAATGTTGCTATAATGGATCATGAACCCACTTCGTTAAAACACATTGTTTACTAGATTTTATTATGGAAATGTGAAATTAAAGAAAAATTCCTGGGAAACTTATCATGGTATTTTAATTATTCTCTATACAAAAATGATTCAATTCAGGTTTTAAGAGATAGTGATAATTAATCCTTAGATATTAGTGATAAACTTTCACGTTAAAGAAAACTTAAAAAATTATAATTTGTCTAAGTAACGAACATTTTGAAGCTACTTTAAAGTTTATCGTATTTCATAATTTCTTCGAGATTAAAATACTTCAATCGCTTTTTACGACATTGTACCACGAAATAAAAAAAAGCTACAACTATGCTCTACCATACCAGAATATAAAATGTAGATTGTTGCAAACATCGCAACAACTATATTAATGCTAAACCGAGCCTTCGTTATTAAAGATCTCGGCTTGTAATACAGTAACAAAAGTATTAGTTTACCTTTGCAGTATCTACGGTCAGGTAATCTGTCTAAGTGATATATATATATATATATATATATATATATATATATATATATATATATATATATATATATATATATATATATATATATCACTTAGACAGAGTCCTATAGCTCGACAACGATTCGTATTACAATACAATTTTCTACAAAATCTCTTACATTTCATGAGCGTTTAAAACGCAATTTCGTCCGAATTATAAAGTCGTGTGAGATTCTGGAAAAAACGAATGACCATGATCATCTTTAAAGAAATTATTTTAATATTATATTCATCTATTCTCACGTTTTGATTCCTAAAAGTAGTTACATTTTTAATTCATTCTAATATTGGTATCTAGAATGTTTCCCGAGGCTGTCGATTTTTTTCAATAGAGAAGATGGTGGAGATTTGCACACGCCTGGGATCTTGTTATACATTTTATGAAATCGGAACCCAAAAAACCGGCTGCCATACTTCATGATACTGTGAGTTCATTCTAATATTCTCAATGTTGCCGTTAAACTACGTTATTCTAAATTGCCATCTAGAAATATGCTTACTCTTGTTCTTGCTCTATAATTTGCTAGATGCTATATTTTGCTAGCTTATGAAAAACCTCAAGTGACTTTCTAGAATCATTAGATTCGATACGGCCTCTAAACTTCGGCCCAAGATTCCATATTTTGATTTGAGGACTAGTTCTATTCACGCAAAGATTATAGAAAATTTAAGTTTTAATTTTATTAAAAAAAAAAAAAAATGCTTTATTCATCACGTAGGCGAACATAGTTGCACTTATGATAAGTCAAGGTACATGAGAACATTTAATTATTACTTAATTAGATTAGCTTATATAAATAAAGACAATTTATATTGAAAATAAAATAAATGAAAAATATACTTACCTAGTAAACAAAGAAGCCAGCTCGGGCTGGCAGGGAAGAAGAAATAAAATGATGTATATATGTATTTTTGAATAAGCAATAAGGGAGAAACGCGTCGCGATCCTCACTGGTGAGGACAATAAAAGCCCTAACCTAGCTAACCTACTAGCCTTTCACTAACTACCTAAGCGATGACTACCCGAAGAAGAAAGGCAGAAAGAAACTCCGGGCTTTATTTTTTGTCATCAATTGTCCATTCTTTTATAATATTGTTATTAAATATATATTTTTTTAATAAGTCTTTTCTATACAAAGTCTGATTAATTATATAAGCTAATACACGCACATCACCGTAAAAGTGCGGAGAAAATCCACATAAAAGTATTTAGCAATAACTAAAAATTAACGAAAAAAAACAATAATACTAAAAAATTTATAAAAACTATGAAACGGTGTACAGCGTGCATACGCCTACATTTACAAACATATTCATAATTAACTACACATACTAGTTCCTTATTGACCACAACTGCTAAAAATATTAAGCCAATAATTTGAATATATTTTCATTTTTTACTTAGATTACATTTTTCACAAATACATAAATGATATAAGTCTTCAAATTTGGATGACATATAATCGTAAGAGCGAATATCGCATATCGTCAAAGTAGTGAAACGCGCTCGCCCAAGGCACTCACCGCAGCCTTTGTTGGTCAGCGCCGAATGGAAATCAATTTTACAGATCAATTTCGGCGAAACGTAGTTCAACCGTCTGACAACCACTAGACAGGGCTATGAATACAAGTTGCCTGATCACCGGTATACTGACCTAGGAATATACAGCGTATTCGTAGCACTCAGCTCGGCGTTGAATGGCGCGCCTTATACGTACCTAAATTAATTTTGCGTTGTGATCAGCCATGCGTGAACCTCACGATAATCATTCTGATCTCGGGCAAACCTCCATACTCACGTTTGCCGAGTAATGCTACTATTAATCATTAGATACGATATTATGGTTGCAGCAGTTTGAATTAGTATCCCATAGAATGTTCCGGCTTTGCATAATATAATTTACTATAACCGGTTATTTTTGACGTTCGTCAAGGAAATTAAACAAGTTTCGGCATGTGAAATAAACCCTGTCCAATAAAATGTATTGAATAGGCGTGCAAGTTCATATTTTGATGCCAGTAAATTACACTAACGTTCAATAAATAACCCTTTTGCAAGTGTAGAGTCAGATTTACGATTGTAATCAAACGTCAAAGTTCGTCGTTTTTCAACTTTCATTATACCTACCAAACCAACCATGACATACATAATATACATGTAAAAGTCAGTATGGAATAAAAACTATGTCGATAAAGTATTAGTTGTTCATTCACTGTATGCTTTTTTAACAATATGGCGTAACGTAACATAAAAATTATCTCTTAAAATTGAATAATGAACTTTTTTTATTGTATGCCTATAAGGGGTAAGGTTAGTTTAACATGTAAACAAAAATATGTAATGTAAATAAAATTAAATTTAAAAGTTTAATAAAATAAAATAAAAATAAAATGCTTTATTTATCACGTAGGCCAACAAAGTTGCACTTATGATACGTCAAAACAAAGCATAAGAATAATTATTATTATTTCTAAACAACTATTAAAATTACTTATATAACTATGGGCATTTTAAATTAGGGATAAAATTTATACTAAAGACAAGGTACAAACCGAAGTAACCAGCTGGGGCTGGCAAGTAGGGAGAAATAGAAGGGTAACGCGTCGCGATCCTCACTGGCGAGGACATGAGCCCTAACCTAGCTAACCTACCAGCCTTTCACTAGCTACCTAAGTGATGATTACCCGAAGAAGAAAGGCAGAAAGAAACTCGGGGCTTTCTTTTTTGTCATCAATTGTTCAGTACTCCTTTTGTATTTTTTTTTCCAAGTCTTTCTTGTACATAGTCACAATAGTTATATAAGCTAATGCACGCACATCACCCTTAACATGGGATATGATGAAATCCAATCGATTAAACCTGGAGCGGCATAAAATAAAATTAGCGATAGGAAATAAAAGAGAACATAAATTCATACTGAAATAACGGCGTACAGCTTGCATTCGCCTACATTTACAATCATAGTTTTCAGTCATGAGAAAAGAAAAAAAAAAATAGGCAAACACAACATGATCGGGTGGTCGGTGGTCGGTAATACACCCACTTATCAAATATACTTTGAATAATCTACAGTTTCTTTATAAGTCTATACTATGATACATAAGCTGAAGAGTTTGTTTGTTTGAACGCGGTAATCTCAGAAACTACTGGTTCGAATTGAAAAATTCTTATAGTGCTGGATAGCCCATTTATCTAAAAAAGCTAGATATAGGCTATATAACATCACGCTATGTCCAATAGGAGCGGAGCATTAATGGAAAATGTTGCAAAAACGGAGAAAAATATTCCTTTGAGAGCTTTCGTTGCGAACGCTGCGTAAACGTTTTAAGATACGCAACAATCAATCAATATGACAGAATTATTCCTCTTAAATGTTCTAAAAAACATAATATTAGAAAACAAAGTCCCCTGCCGCATCTGTCTGTCTGAACGCGATAATCTCAAAAACTATCCAACGGATATTGATGAAATTTGGTATGAAAATAGTTTGAGATCTTGAAAAGAACATAGATTACTTTTTATCCCGGAAAACCTTTTTCACGTGGGTGAAGCCGCGAGCAAAAGCTAGTACCTAATATATAAAATTAAATTATTATTTATGCCTATCCGGGGTTAATTTTCCTTCTATAAATGTATTATAGGACTCGATTACCCAAACTAAACAAGGAAATGCAGAGATTATGTTTTAATTCTTAATCACAGTTAACTCCACTAAATAGTCGGTTCGGGTAATTAATTGTGACAGTTCGTTATAAATGTTTAAAGATAAATTCATTATGCAACACTGTTATCGTGTACAACTAATTCAAATCCGTTATATCGATTTAGGCGACACGCAACTAGCCGCAAGCCCGTAACACTTTTTTAAAATAACTAACTAAATAATCATAATGTAAAATTCATACAGGCACAATAATTTTAAAGTTTCATAGATGCAGAATGTCTTTCCATTATCATTACGCAGTAGCTAAGCATTCTATTGTTGATTCTGCGTAAAACCAAAACAGTTTTTAACTTATGATTAACGATTCAGCTCATTCATTTGTCATTGTTTGTTTTATCAAAAACAATAAAAAACAAGCTTGTGTTTCGGCAAGCGGTCGGCGACGGAAGTGAGCCCAGCTCGGTGATTAACGACAGCCCCTGCAGACTTGAAAATGAACCCTATTACTTAGTTAATTTATTGTCCATCCGTCGAAAGTAACTGGCAACGACTGACCTTCAACTCGCAACTAAGTATTGAATGCCAATTATACATAATACTAAAGCTTCTGCCTCAACTTTGAACACATTTTAGCACCAACATCCCTCCTGAAGTAAGAATAAACAACAAAGTCTTGCCTACAGTAAATACTTTGAGTACATTTCAACACTAATAACAGAATGATGTATTCTGTAAAGTATACAGAAAACCGAGTAGGTAATGATGAACATAATACGAACACTTTTATAGTTATATGAAAAATAATGCAAACAATAATTAGACGAATGCATATTTTAACTTATGTAAACGTTACGAATGATTTTTATTAAACATTTTTAGTGTTCTTCTGTGTTAATTATAATTTAACATATACATACAAGTTTGAAATCAATCAGGTGTATTTGGATTTAAGTAATTCATACAAATTACAGTTGGCATATTGAACAAGTCAGTAGTCTGCTATTATAGACTCTAGATCAATAAGGCGACCATTAATTATCCCTAAAGCTTACGTAAAATAATATGTCCATGTTGGATAACAAGTAACAATACAATAACTTTATTTATGTTGTTACGAATTCTTAAGCTTCGGCCACAATGCTTTGTTGTACAAAAGAAAATCCATGAATCCGATTTGTTAATATGAATATCAAATGAACAACGTGTGGTGAGTCAGCTTATATTTAGCACAGTTAGTGTAACGGGAATGCGGCCCGCGATCACCGGCGCAGTTTTTTAGACGCAACAATGATAACCGATGAAGTAACCGTAAATGTGCCATTCACATTATAAATCTGTCATTCTTCTTAATGGGAAATTTAGAACCTACACCTGATATGAAAACAATTGCCATTTTACAATCGTAGAATCGAGTTCAATGTGTTCTGGGTGATGCTTCATAGTTGGCTTCATACCAAAATGTATCAAAGCTAGATTTATGTGGTGGGGCGACGAAGGCCCCGATTGTATCGACGCTAACCGCAGCAACACACCACTACTCAATGGGCTTCGGGAATTTAAAATTATACAATTACACACAATAGGCGTCAGGTTTAGCAAATAAATCATTTAGAAGCGATAACTTAAGGAAATATACTTGTACATATACTTACATGTCGATGTGTATGTATGTATATACAATACACATACATGTGTGTGTGTGGTTTATTTATATAGTTTAGTTTGAGAAAATATTAAGATATTCGTATGTTCAGATGTTTGTTAAAAGTAAACATACAAACAGTGAAATAGACTGGAATAAAAATGGCACATAAGTTGTCCGCGTCCTTGATTTACACATAGGTTACTTTTTATCTCGATAATTTGCTATTAACGGAAATATTATAGTATAATTTTATTTTTAAATAGATGGAATTAGTGTCATATATGTTGGTTGATTTGAATAACTTCTGTAACAGGAATGGTTTTCCACGCGGGTGAAGCCGCAAGCAACATCTAGTTAAATACATTTCGTATATTTATAACAAGAAAAAACCTATTAAAACCTCTTTAATTATGACATAAACTGTTCCAGGCCTCTACATGTTAATAAAGTCTACAAATGAACACCAGTATTCAATTGTATTCCTTTTATAGAAGATCGTTTTATAGCAATCCATATGTTAAATACGAGTGAACTTGCGTATGAACTCATAAATTTCAAACATCGGTGTCTTCACGTTCTTATTATCAGGAAAATAAATGGATACACAATTTTTCATGTTTCGTAGGGGCGTTAAATTATGCGTTTACCATTTAGGGATGTTTACACTGAACGTCCCGTGGGATAAAATTGAAACGACTGGATCTTTGCCAGCGGAGTAACATTCAATATGTATTCTATACTAGAATAACACATCTCAGCTTCTATATAAGGTTACGATTCATTAGTTTTTAGTTCTAATGTCACAATATATATAAGAACAATTAAATTGCTGCAATGTTTTTATGCAGAGAAAGCAGCTCCAGAATAAACAACTACTAAATTTATACCATATTGCATTTTACATTCTCAACTATGATCCTTATGGTGTAGGACGCTGAAACAAACAAACAGAATGTCTTCTAGTGTTAGGTATAATATTAAAACCGATTACCGAATAGTATAATAAAGTAAGAACCTAGTAATCATAAAGTTTTGTAAGTAAGTTTTTATTCAAATTACCCCGAAGATCTCAAGTCAATTAATGACAATTAGGAAGTTACCAAGAGAATAATTTGAAACTATTTCATAAAACATTAATATTCATTCTCGTGGTAGCGCTTCGAATATTTAAAAAGAATATAAGACAGAAGAATAAAGCGTACTAATTAATAGTATTAAGTATAATGTATTATAATGTTAACTTTATATAACACTAGCTTTTATCCACAGCTCAGCTCTCGTGAAAGACGCTGCGACGTTGTGCCATACGTTTGACTATTTCCGTAAAATGCTTCCTTCACTGATGCACCATCGCCGTGTAAGTTACTACGTATTGTATTTTTAGACTTTACAATAGGTACCAAAATTCCTGAAAATTTAATAAGGGGTTTAACACACATGGAATTTTTTATCAAAGTAGGTTCTTGTTGAAAAATAAATTATGGAAAGGATAGTTATATTATACGTTAGCTTTTTAGACCTAGACAAATACATAATATAACATAGCTACTAAATTTAAGACACATTTCTCGACAGGAAGACAGGCGTTAAACAAAAATAACACACAACAAAATTCCTTTTATAGGAGCGACGTTTCACTCTACCGATGCGAAATTGTTTTGTATTCACTACCTAATATCATGTTACTTCATTCAACTTTCCGGTGTCTGCGCAACTTCCCTATTACAGTAATATGAGCCAAAAACGAGATGCGTGTTTGAGGCTTTCTTGCAACAACTCTGCCGTGCCTCAATAAAACAATAGTGTACAACTGCACCGGGCGGTGTGGCGAGGCGCGGCGCGGCACGACGCGGGCACCCATTCTGCTTGGTTCACTTATTTGACTTTATTTGTGGCGTTTGTTTCTCGCGGGCCCACCACCCGCCCGCGATTCCCGCCCGTTGGAGCCCGTCCAACAGTTTTACACAATCATTCCACTCAACTAAGCGTTGCCATAAACACAACCCGGCGGGTATGAATTGCACAAAAAATTGGAAATAATTGCCAATTTATTGTTTGTGTTGTTTTTACGCATATCAACATTTAATTCCCTCGCCCCAGATGGCTAATATATTCGGTTCGCTACATAATTGGTTAAAGATATGCGTTAAAAATGATTTTCACTTTAATTTCAGTAGTTATGAGTGCTAATATATCGCAGTTGTTGGAATATTTATTCTACGCATTCATATTAAATTGCGTACGTGAACACAACAACTTTCTAAATAAACAAGACAACTCTTGCTATGTAAAATATACATTTCCAAATATAACCTCTTTCCTATTATGTGCTTAATACATATATAATAATTTGTACCAGGAAGAATAGTATATCTAATATTTTCCTCTATTAACGCATTAAAATAAAAGAATGACAACTACGAGCGTACGGACAACAGATGTAACCAAAGCTAAACGATCAAGTTCAACATTTAGTTGGTTTACTTTTTTTGCCTTAGGACAGAATGGGATTAAAATAAAAGGTATGCGTTGGTTTATCTGTGTAATGATCTCAACGTCTATAACGTTTCTTTGGCCCTTCGGCCACATCACACCCGTTTAATTATGCTCTATATGTATATGCATATGCTGTTTGAAAATATTTTAACATTATATAAAAAAAACCACCTACGTAATGACGTAATGACTTCCATTCACGAAACACCTATGATCTACTTTTCAATTTAAAAAAAACTATTTCTGAAACATGCGCATGTAGAAATTAACATATTGATATTTTATGTGAAGCATAAAAAAACATATTCGACGAGTTTACAACCTGTCAATATCCGGCACAAAGAGTGTGGAGGGAAAGCGAACAATATCCGAGACTCGTAATCGCGGTGTACTACAGTCAACGCACGTGTTATTGAGAAATATGCAGTATATGAAAAGCGGTTTAGATAAGTCCCGGGTTTTACCATTGAAAATGTTACTATTGACAGTAACAGATACTATCTATCGAACGCCTTACTAACAACCAAATTTCTCGGCTTGGGGTGGCACACAACGGTTTCTGAGAGGGAAGAAGCTGCTACAGTATGTTGTTATCGTAAAGTGTTACGTTCCACTGCTATCTTGATAATACACACAATATTTGAATACCGTCAGACTTAATGGTTTTCATTAGTGTGTTTCTATTATGTTGCAAGCGGTACTTAATTTTACTAAGTTCATACTTGTATTGAGGTTGAAGTTTAGACGTTTAATTAACTTCACTTATATTTCCTAATTTCCACAAGACGTGCTGTTACCAGAAATCTGTTAGAGTACATAACACTGCCAAATGTTATTATATACTAGAAGCTCGTTACATAAATCTAGTAAATAAAAATTAAAAGTGGTTGATGTGCAAACAAAGAATTCTTTCACATGACATTACCCTTGACAGTAACTTCGCTCTATAGCTTGAACATTGTGGGTACTATCGTTAGATTGCTAAGAAAATTATTATTTTCTTCGTAGGTGGTATAGTGAGCTTAGTGTGGTGCCTACCAGACTACCATCTGATATGTATTGCATTCGTACCCAAACTTGTAATTTAAATCAGGAACACAAGCATTAGAAAAGATATAAAAGTCGTAATTCCAGTAACGGACATCGTTTTATATCAATAGCGATAAATCACGAATTTTATTAAAGTTCGGATAAACCTAATTATTTACCTACCGTAGACATAGATGAGAATTTTGTTTTTATTTTGTCTTTATATAGTAGTCACAAATTAACAAACAAAATACGTATTGTCATTGAAGCACATTTAATAAAAGACCTTTTATATCTTTAAGATCTTTCGATAGATGAAATACACATGATCATAATTTTTATTTTTTTAATGTACTTACAACAAACACTTACCGTACTGCTTTACAAATCGTGTTATAAAGACAGATTTAGTGATTTACTTCGGATGGAGTAGTTAAAGCCGCGTCAGTCAATCTGAGACAGGTCTGTCAGTTCGATTTACATAGCCTCGACTAGACTGCTTGCGATTCTATACGCCCAATAAAGCTCGTTTAACACTGCACAAGGAAATCCCTACACGGCGCGGTACAATAGTATATTGCCCAGAGATTACCTCATAATATGAAACTGGTGTACAGTTCTGGCGAGAAACTGTTACGTGTATTGTAAAAAGTTTGATGATACATGAAAGTTGGAATATTGTCGTTTTACTTGGAACTTAAAACTATTCTAGTCCTATATTGTATTTGGAAAGTATAAATAATGTTCTTTCAAAAAAAAATTATCAATAATCTGTCTAAATTATGTTTAGGTTCATAAATATATGTAATAACGATTTTTCTTTCAAAAAATGCTAAATCATGCCATTGTACATTGTTTTAACTATTCACTTTCGTTACGAAACATTTTAAAAAACAACATTGGCTGAACTTGAGACTTTAGACCGTAAAGTATAAAGTACTCTCGAAGATTACATCGCGGTGTGGTACGACTGCGTCAATAAACCTTTTATCGACCTCTTGCAACTTCACTAGGCAACTAAAAACACCAGAAGAAACATATAGCGGATAAAACCGAAGCTCCATATAAACACCTTTGTAAATAGGTATATAACTTAAAACAACACCGGATTTTTTTTAACGTGCACTACACAGCGACCCCATTGCACCTGATAGTAAGTAGAGTTCAATAGGATGTCGACAGACAGATAATTACTTCTCGGTAGTCAATAAAAATATGTCGGCCTATTGGAACTAGATATACACAGGCTGAGCCCGGAGCACGACACATTTATGAGGGCTACTATGGCCGGTTTTAGCACCTTGTGTATGGTGCTACACTCGCTATCCGGGCGAATATAAAGTATATCCTACCACCAGCACAGGTATAAAACGACACAAGAAAATCGGTTAAAGTGACCAATTTCGTCGGAATTTATCAGCTTTAACGACTAATCGAAGAAATCGTCGTATTTCTTCACTAAGCCAACATAATATTATTTTAATCCTTATTGTATTGTATGAAGCTATACCAAAATAGGGATTATTTTGTTATTAGTTAAGATTTGTTTTGTTGTTGTTCGATTTTATTGCCATTTTGTTTACAAAACAATGCACACACACAATTTAATGTTTACTACAATACCTAAAAATCCACTTCACATAACGACTATCGGATATAGCGTCCTAATCAGATGGATCCCTTTAGTGTAGTTACAGCCTAATTTGGCTTTAAAATTTCAAGCTGTAGCCAAGACGCATTCCTACAATCGTTTACGCTGATAGAAAATAAAAATATGTATGGCAATGACATATCCGATCGACAAACTTATCGCTAATATATTTCATTCCTACAATTTTTTTTGTTTTCTATTAGAATTAACGATTGTAAAAAGGCGTCTTTGACCCTAACTGAATGTTAAATACTATTTAATACGATAGCATAGTCGTTGTATGCAAGACTCTACCGACTGGTTGGTTAAGAAATCTAGCTTATGTTTAGCCGCAGACATTCCGTGGTTGATGTTGATGGTGATGACTATCAAAAACCTAAAGAAAGCATCCAAAAGTAAGTCGATTGTGATGTCGGAACATATTTCGCAAGGGTTAATATAGTTTTTACTCCATGCTGTAACATAAATTACGACATTGGTTTCCGATTGGAAATGGCCACTTTGTCACACAAAGTGAAATATTTCTAATTTGAGTGTAATGCGGAAAACTGTTTAAGAAATCTTGTGGTAAATAGTTTTAAATTACATTTTATAGCTACCATGTTGTATACATGCAGATTACTATGTGGTAAGATAAGAATATAATTATAAATATAATATAAGCGTAGCTTGAGGTACTTTTAAACATGTATAAAGTTAAGAATATACTGTTCTGATATAATCTAATGACAGTGTATGTTGTTATAATATTATTATTTTATAATGACGGGTAGGTTGACATAGCAAAGTATAAGCATAGAAAATCTTAGAGAGTGCACCTTAACTAATAAAAAGTTTTGTTAAATGCCTGTAATGAGCTATTGGCTCGGTGGTATTTGCACTGGTCTGTAGATATCTCGACACCCGAGTTCAAATCCACTCAATTGAGTAGCAGGTTTTTAATGTTTTTAAATTAAGTATTTTAACTTCGAGTGACGAAATTAGGAATGACCTTCCGGACATTGTCGGGAGGACATTGGCGTGTGAATGACGTGTAACGTCCCGCAGTGTTTACCGGTACATTTAATTATACCGAGATAGCATAATAGTTTAGTGCGTTGCTTGACAGTTGGAATATGTTTTGAGTTTAATATAATTAATGTGTTGTGCACAGTGGGGGTGAGTTTATATGTTTTTGTTAATAAGGCTGGTGAGCTGAAATAGTTAACTGAAGAGCTAAAATATGTTTTCACTTGTTTTAGACTTAGGACATGCCCCTTTATGTGAGGTTCATCACTAATTACATCCCTGAGACACCCTGCTGGTCGGGTCTTGGTTTTGGCAGAGTTCCGTTGTCGAAAAATAAAAACTCTCCTGGCGTCCAATTTTAGTTATATAGATTTAAACCTAGTTCGTAGTCATAGTTTAATTTGTTATTAGTTAGTGAGTAAGTTAATAAATGTATTACTTGGCAGGGTTCATTATTTGCTTTCATGGCAACCCGTAACAGATAGCGCCCAACGTTAAAACAAAACGGGTTATTCGATACATTTTAGTTAACATTTTTTTGTAGTATTTTTTTATCTACCGCCATACATAGTGTTGTTATTTAAGCAATAAGGCAAAGTAAAATTTTGTTTAGATTTAACAGTATGAAATGATTTATATCGTGCATTATTGTTAAGTAAGAATTAATTTATGTGATCTACGTATAATCATCCGTGTCTGTTTAAGTTCTAACGTACGATTTTGTTGGATACTCACTATTGTTAAATGATATATATTATCAGTGTTATCTTAGCTAGTAATTTTATTAAATTATTATTTGGTTAAGAACACATTTACGGGGTTCTATTAGATAAATACCTACATTTGTAATTTAGTTCTATGTAAACAGTAGGCATTAAGTAATCACTGCTAACTTGAGAAAGGAATACATCCCGATAAGTTTACCCTTTTGTGCACAGCTCTGAGTAACTATCTTAAGATTTTTTTTTTGTCCCTTATTTCTGTACTATGGATCCCCAGTACTTATTAAAGGATGAAGTTGAATTTGAACTCGCGTGTAGAGGTTATACACACGGGGGGGGATTGGTTTCGGCGTTAAAGAGAATATTAAAGAAAATGATACAGGTTGAAAGTACACAAGAAGTTTCCTACGCTATAAAAGCACCACAGTCATGTACTGAAACTCCAGAGTTACAACTAGAGATTTGTTCGGATAAAATCAATGCAATTTTGTGCTATGTTTCGGAATTAAATGAAAAACCTGACCAGCAACTTTACAAACGCTTAGTATCACGTTTAATTCATATAGTAAATAGACTAAAACTGGTGTCGCCTAAAGACGAATTAGAGGAAGAAAAGAAGAAACTATTACTAGATAAAACTGCCTTATTAATGTCCGACTTAGAAGTAAAAGATGAATTAGAGGACGGGGATGACATAACACCAGAAATGAAAGAAGCATTACAAACTTCGTTAGGTGAGGATAGTAAGAAAATTTTAAATCTAATTGATAAGAAATCGATTGTAGCCCCTACGGCACCATCCACTTCAAAGTCTGAGAATGAAATAGCATCGAAAAGCCAACGCCAAAATTATGAAGATAAAAAGTAAATTTTGCACAAGATGATTTAGACCTTGCGGATTTCAATAATGAAAAATTTAGACACTCCAAATTATTTAACTCTACTACATTTGAAGATGACCGGCCCCCATGTAAACAAAAACTAGTCCCTATTAGTCAATGGGGTGTCCATTATTCAGGTGATAATAGTTGCAGCGTCAATGCATTCATAGAACGTGTGGATGAGCTCAAGGAAGCCAGGAATGCTACTGACTTGGATTTATGGCGACATGCAATAGACTTCTTTAAGGGTGATGCTCTAATTTGGTTTCGAGCAAATAGAGAATACGTTAATGACTGGAAAGAACTAGTTATATTACTGAAGCGCACATTTCAGGCACCGTATTACCAAGAAGAATTGCTTGCCGAAGCTAAATCTAGAACTCAGGGTAAACATGAATCTGTGCTTATTTTTATTGCGGTTTTACAAAATATGTTTAATAGACTTCCCAACAAAATTCCGGAAACGGAAAAAATTATGATCATAGTTAAAACCTCCAGCCATATTATCAAAGAGCAGTATGTAGAGATACATTTACTTCGATCGCAGATCTAATTAACGTCCTAAGAATAGTGGAGCGAACTAAAATAAATTGTGACAACTTTCAAGAACCTAAAACTTTCATAAACTCTCTAGAGCCAGACTTAGCATACAAGGCTACGTCGACCCCAATGGTCGATAAGGAAATTCTAGAGATAAAAATGTTGCAATAAACAATGGCGCTAAAATTAAAATACGTTGTTGGAATTGTCGGGAATCGGGGCACGCATTTCGATCATGTCCAGTACCTAAACAGCGATTATTCTGTTTTAAATGTGGGCGCTTCGGCGTTACTTCCAAAGATTGCACGTGTAAGGGAAACGCTATAGGGAAAGCGCAAAACCTGCCAACTGAGCTTCCCCTTGACAGAAATGATAAAGAATGGCAGGACTGGTTGTCATTTGTTCGGAATTTCATGTCCCAAGACGTATTATCTCTAACATTTAAAAAACAATTTGATAACAGGCATTATGTACACCTTAACATCTTAGGATACATTTGTAGTGGTTTATTGGATTCTGGCGCCACTCGTACAGTAGCAAATTCTAATTTCGTAAATATTTTAAAACGCCTTGGAGTAAAAACACAAAAACTTAAATGCATGAACATATCAACTGCAGATGGAACCAGTCATTGCATTAAAGAATTATTTGATGTACCAATGCAATTTAACAACCAATTTTATATTATTCCTGTGTTACATATGCCAGGTTTAGCACAAACATTGATATTGGGTAGGGACTTTTTTGACAAATTTGGTATCTCGTTTCAGTTTACATCTGATTTGATGCAAGAACCAGCCATTGTGAATACAATTACTCATCAATCAGTAACAATTATGAGTAAGGAGGATTTAAATCCAGATCAGAATAAAGCTCTGGCAAATATCATCACGGAAATTAGGAACAAGATTGGGATAGGGCTTGGCAGAACTAAAATTATTAAACACACTATAGATACAGGAGACAGTAAGCCGGTACATTTGAAGCAATATAACTTTTCGCCAGTTATTAGGAAAGAAATAGAAAAAGAATTAGATGAAATGTTAGATAAAGATGTGGTTGAACCATCTTACAGTCCCTGGTGCTCACCTTTGGTTATGGTTAGGAAACCTAATGGTGGCAATAGGCTTTGTTTAGATAGTAGACAGCTCAATAAGGTCACCAAACGAGATACATATCCCTTGCCGAGGGTGTCCTCAATCTTAGACAATCTACGCAATGCAAAATTTCTTAGCACTATTGATCTAAAGTCAGCATTTTGGCAAATTGAATTAGAGGAAAATAGCAAAGAAAAAACAGCATTTGCAGTGCCGGGCAGGGATTGTTTCAATTTAAAGTCATGCCCTTCGGTCTAGTTAACGCTTCACAATCACAACAAAGGTTAATGGACATTTTATTTCATGCGTTAGAAGGAAAAGTTTGGGCCTACCTAGACGACATCATAGTATGTTCGGAGAACTTCGATGAGCACATAAAAATATTGAAAGATGTTACAAACATTCTGAAAGAAGCCGGGTTAACAATAAATGTAGAAAAATGTAAATTTGCTAGACCTAGTCTGCGTTTCTTAGGATATATTATTGATAAGGATGGGTTACGTACAGATCCTGATAAAGTTTCAGCCATTATAAATTTTCCTAGACCTAGAAAAATAACAGATTTAAAAAGATTTATAGGAATTGCCAGCTGGTATAGAAGATTTGTCAAAGATTTTGCCACTATTGCGGCACCTTTACATAATCTAACAAAAGGTAAAAGAAACAAGAAGTTTGTGTGGTCAGATGAAGCCGACAAGGCATTTGTACACCTTAAAACGTTGCTAACTACCACTCCAGTTATTTCATGCCCAAATTTTACCAAACCCTTTATAATACAATGTGATGCCTCAAATAAAGGAATCGGTGCAGTTTTGTGCCAAAACTCAATAACATTGAACAACCTATATCTTATTTGAGTAGGAAGCTAAACGAGAGGGAACAGTTGTATTCGACTTCAGAAAGAGAACTATTAAGTATTGTTTATGCCATAGAAAAATTCAGACCATATATTGACGGAACTCACTTTACAATTGTCACTGACCACAGTGCTCTTAAAATGTTACACAAAATGAAGGATCCCCATGGCAGATTGGCCAGATGGGCAATGAAAATACAACAATTTAGTTTCGATATAATTCATAGACCTGGTAGGTACAATATTGTTCCAGATGCGTTATCGCGATCTATAAATGCACTCACTGATAACAGCTACAACATTCTAATATTGGACAAACACAAAGACGATTGGTATAAAAGAAAGTGGCTAAAATAGAGAAAACTGAAGAGGTCAACTCGGACTGGCAAGTTAAAAATGGTTTACTGTATAAGAAAATATGTCTAAAGCAATTTCCAGATAAAACTTGTGACTGGAAATTATATATACCGAAATCACTTAAGGGGAGAATTTTAGAGCGATGTCACGATAATAGTACAGCAGGGCATTTGGGAGTAAGAAAAACTCTGTTTAGAATAAAACAATTGTATTTTTGGCCTAACATGCTAACAGATGTGAAACAGTATGTGGGAAGATGTGATATATGTGCTCGTGCAAAAGTGTCGCAGCAATTACCCTTGGGGCAAATGGGGCAACATAGAACAGTGACAAAACCTTGGCAGATAATATCCATGGACTTAATGGGACCATTTCCTAAAAGTAAGAACTGTAACACAATGCTTTTAGTTATAACTTGCTTATTCAGCAAATTCATACTTTTGTTCCCTTTAAGAACGGGGAAGGCTGATAAAATTTGTGAAATCTTAGAAAGTCAGTTCTTATTGTTCGGAATACCACAAGCAATAATTTGTGACAACGGTAAACAATTTGAATCGCACATTTTTAAGAATCTTATAAAACAATATAATAGTCAAATTTGGTTTACTCCTCACTATCACCCTCAAAGTAATCCCACGGAACGGGTTAACAGAGTAATAGGCACAATGATATCGTCTTACATGACGTCAAAAAAACACAATGAATGGGATGTTCATCTACAGAAATTTGCTCATGCCATACGAACATCCATTCATGAGACCACCCAGTATACACCGTCATTTCTGTTCTTTGGAAGGGAAAACATCCATCCCAGCTACTTCTGACACCAGCACCCATATAGTGTCGAATGAGAAAAATAATGAAAATTTCATCAGTGACACTCGGGAGTACTTGACAGACCTACAGTCTAGGAACGCCATTTATAAGGCAGTAGAAACCAAACTCAAGACATGCCATGCCAAAAGTCTCAAATCCTATAACGAAAAACGCAGAATAGCGAATTTTCAAATTGGCGATGTGGTTTGAAAAGAACAAAGTATCTCTCTAAAGCAGGAACCAAATTTATGGCTAAATTAGCACCCAAATTCGAGAAAGCCATCATAGTAAAAAGTTATCGGCCAATGTTTTCATTTAAATAATTCTTATGGTAAACCTATTGGAGTATGGCATTCAAAAGATTTAAAGCCCTTGTGGCAGGGTTATAATAATATTTCGAGTTAAACGAAATAAAATATTATATTAGATATGAATATTTTATTTCTTTGCTAGGTTGGGGGAATGTTATAATATTATTATTTTATAATGACGGGTAGGTTGACATAGCAAAGTATAAGCATAGAAAATCTTAGAGAGTGCACCTTAACTAATAAAAAGTTTTGTTAAATGCCTGTAATGAGCTATTGGCTCGGTGGTATTTGCACTGGTCTGTAGATATCTCGACACCCGAGTTCAAATCCACTCAATTGAGTAGCAGGTTTTTAATGTTTTTTTAAATTAAGTATTTTAACTTCGAGTGACGAAATTAGGAATGACCTTCCGGACATTGTCGGGAGGACATTGGCGTGTGAATGACGTGTAACGTCCCGCAGTGTTTACCGGTACATTTAATTATACCGAGATAGCATAATAGTTTAGTGCGTTGCTTGACAGTTGGAATATGTTTTGAGTTTAATATAATTAATGTGTTGTGCACAGTGGGGGTGAGTTTATATGTTTTTGTTAATAAGGCTGGTGAGCTGAAATAGTTAACTGAAGAGCTAAAATATGTTTTCACTTGTTTTAGACTTAGGACATGCCCCTTTATGTGAGGTTCATCACTAATTACATCCCTGAGACACCCTGCTGGTCGGGTCTTGGTTTTGGCAGAGTTCCGTTGTCGAAAAATAAAAACTCTCCTGGCGTCCAATTTTAGTTATATAGATTTAAACCTAGTTCGTAGTCATAGTTTAATTTGTTATTAGTTAGTGAGTAAGTTAATAAATGTATTACTTGGCAGGGTTCATTATTTGCTTTCATGGCAACCCGTAACAATGTACAGGCTTTAGAATGGAAGGTGGTTGGATCGACTCTGAGATCGTTATGTCTGTACATATTATGGTGGGTTGATATTATTTTTTGAATTCGTACTACAGCAGTACTTAGACTCAGGTTTGAACTTTAGGCCTTCTGAGTATTTTTATTAAAATTGTTATGTAACTATTCATATTTCCTAATCCTTACAAATTATAAAAAAGGCACCCGCCGCATCTGTCTACGCAACGTTGAAAAATCATAAATTACCGAACAGATTTCGATATCTTGTCTATCCAGTGAAAGAATATGGTCACCATAACGTGATAGCGTCCCTTGATCCCCGGCAAAAACCGGCTCCAGGCGGAATGAACTGCAAGCGGGATGAGATCAGAGAAAAGCGATAAATCTATTTGTTCACTTTACCTCCTAGCTTCCACGAGAGTAGTCATGCGAGTTCGCACGATAGCATCAGTTTCCTAGGGACACAGTTTAAAAATCTTAACTAGAGTTTATTAGTTTTGGTTTTGCAATTTCAAGATAGTTTCTTTCATTTTTCGAAAAACGAAATTAAGACAGATAGGTACCCTACCTTAAGCAATTACTTATTTCGTCTCCAATTGATATTTGCTTTGGTCATTGTATTTTAATTTTATCAATAATTAATATTTTGGACTTTTGTTTTTTTTATTGAACAAGACGACCAGTACCTAATATGAAGTTTATTGTTGGTTGTTATTAGAAATGAACATGAACTAAATGTATTTGGTATCAATAACTTGTAGGCTATCTACATATTTGACGCCAAGCATGCCAAAGTGAAATGAGGATAATTTTTGTAACACAATACCTGTGGGTGTTTCACCCACGCGTGATATCTAATTATTATGTGTTGTCTGGTAAATATAGGTTTATATTAACCGCGATAAGATCAGTGGCGGGCGCTGTCTGAATGATCGCGCGACCCTCGCTTGGGCGATGTGAGATGGACCACACGCCGCCCGCCGCGCTGAGATTGTTCCACTAACTACAGCAATGATTACTAACAACGCTCCGTAGTAACAAAAAAAACTGTGTTAAATATTTATTAAATACGTTTATATTATCGTAGAGATAAATACTAAAATATTTAAGTCAATGCATAAACTTACAAACTACAAACAAGTTTTAGTTTCACGTTAAGTGATAAATAAATTAACGTGCGAAATAAAAAAATATGAATGCAAAAAATTATAAACGATGCACTTATTTATAATATCTATTAAAGCACAGAACATGTGTTATAGTAAGTATAATATCGGCGCGCGGGATAATAATTATTGCTATTAAGATTCGTTTCAATGGTAGATATGATGAAGCACGAACATTATAATAAAACTGTCAGATATATCTTATGTTTCGATTACACTAGCTCGTTTATAACTTAATTTAGCCAAGCGAAGCGAGCTCAGTCAATTACCTGCGCAAGCGCACGGCGAACCGGTTTGCAGTGATCCTCCCCCGCCGTGCCTTGGGAGACCAGTGAGCACCCATGCATGTTATTTTTTGCTCAAACTCATTCTTTGTGAACAGGCAACAATTTACTCGTGAGAAATAAAACCGTTCACAGATCAAAAGTTTTATGTTCGTTTTTATAAGGTTTTTGTATATGTAGAGTATCTTGCGCTCAATGTAGAGTATCAAGCGCTTCATGAGTCAATTATTGTAAAATATCTTTTAATTATTACGGTTGTGCAGAACAATTTCAAAATTTTCATAGTTTAAGGATTCTATATTTACACTAATTCATACCATCACATCTGGAAGTGAAACTGGTAATATAGAGTCACCGACGAAGTAAGAATTAACGTCGTATACCGTAGCATATATTGATATAAATATAGTATTTAAATTTAATATTTTATTTTTGTTCAGACAAAACAGATGGGAATGTAAGCCACTTCCTAATGACGTTAAATTGTGCTTGTCGCCCCTTGTTGTCCGAAAGGAATTCAGGGCAACCATTCATCGGATATTAAATATTTATTTGAACATAATAATGGGCTTAATGAAGTTATTCATGTGTAATCTTTATAGCCTATCTATGCTACATAATATCATAATAATAATATCATGATTCTTATAGGACGAGATTAATAGAAATTAAGGGGCACCAAACATATTTACTTTTGCTCTACATGCATAAAACTCCAAATTTAGTTATAGAGGTTTTTTTTGTCTAACTTTTTTATAGCAGTGGATACTTTTATATCTTCTTAGATATCAAAATTCTGTATTGCAGAAGAACTTGAATGTGTCGCATTATAAGTAACAGAAAGCGAACAGGGGTGAACCACATCTTTCGAACGTATATATGTAATCATTAATATGTAATTTCGAAAATTAAATCTTTTGCGAAAATAATAATTTAATAACTACGTTGAATGCTTGTTGACTCGTAAGTCGTCTATTCATTTTTGCTAATTGTATAGCCGTATTTTGACATTAGCATAAGTGAATCATGAATGTCACCTTTACCAAAACTCGCATTTAAACATTATTTTGATAATTTCAAACAATAGATGATAGGTCGAGCACTGTCTTTTGTAATAAGCGATCAACGTTGCCTTTCTGACATTTACAACTATCGATATAAATTTTACATTAAAATAAAATGGTGAATCAAAGACAAAATATTGAGGAATAGACATCTCAATTAGGCATCCCTCAATTTGTTCTGATTCATTTAATCTTACTTCTTATCTCATCTTATTACCTTTTGTCCTACTAATATTATAAATACCAAAGTGAAAATATGATATTTGTATGTTGGAATGTTTGTTAGAAGTAAACTCTGAAACAGATAAACGGATTTGGATAAAATTTTGAACAAACATAAACCATATCCTGGATTAACAGATAGGATACTATTTAGCCCGGTAACTTATTTCTGTAGGAACTTATTGATTTCTTAATCTGATTTTATGAATAGATGGCGGCGGTGTCGTATAGATGGCGTTGTGGATCGGTACAGTTGTTTAGGACTTTTGTAACGAGAAGGCTTTTTAACGCGGATGAAGCCGCAAGCAACACCTATATCACAGCAAGAACATTCAGTTTTTTATATTTAATATTATTTTTATCAAAACTCGTCAAACAGGCGCAGACCGGAAAATATAACACCATTTTAACTAGAACTACTTACCTTTAATTTTTACGGAGTCCGGTTACAAAAAAAATATACAGTTAACTTGTATCAACAAGCATGATGCTATCAAAATAATATGAATAATCTATTCTTTCTTCATAGAAAATTTTATTTCTTTGACGAATTTTCATAACGAAAATAAGAATTTTCGTTACGAAAATTACAATAATTCAATAATAGTACGTAATATGTCATAAGGCGAATAATTTGTTTATAGAAGAAACATATTATCATGAACATATTATGAACTTTAATATAGTTTTTATAATAGAGAAGCGAAAAACTTTAGGAAAAGCACATCAAATTAATATTTATTTACACTCTTTTTAAACATCAATATATTATAGGTGGACTTGATCCCGAAAGCATTCTGTACTATTCACCTTTGAGCGATATAAATATAAAACAATGTAGGTAGATGTAATAAATAAAAGTATAATAAAATATGGAAAAATGACTAATAAGATAAAATGATAGATAATAATATGTAACGCTCAAATGTCTGTTTAATTTATATATAAATATTACAGCGATTATTGTTTCATAGCCTTTATAGTTTCATAGTTTCAGTCTTAAAACTTGAATTAATTAAATGATAAGTACTTAGCACATACAATACCTATATATTATAATATATGTACTAAGTACTTGATTATGTAATCATTTGAAATGCTTGTAAAGTACATTAATCTCCGGTAGATAGTCCAAAAAACATTTGTTTTCTTCTGTTAATTGGTTAGAATACCATAAACAAACACAGAAATAGAGAAAGTTTTAAAAGCCAATTTTATGGGACTGGTTTTTTACTTAAATATAAAAGACTAGGTATTTTCTCTAACTTTGCCCGTGTGTAAGACCTTTTTCGGTACCTATTAAACTCCCACTGTGTACTTTTCCAGGATGAAAAGTAACTTTTATTTTGATCCAAGCTGTGTTATTTCTATACGCCAAATTTTATTCAGCAGTATCTGCGTTTACTTCTGTCGAACAACGAAATGTCGTCACAAACTATCCTATTTATAAGATTAGTAGGTTAATTAATAGAACAAACTAGGTTTATGGGTACAAACGTCAACATTAAAATATAACAGATACATAAATGGGTTCAAAGGATCATTTAATACGCATACCAAGTGCATTGGTTGCCAGGACCTGTTCAGTGTACGGTGAAAAATACCGGTTACTGATGCCATGAAACTTTCTGTTCAACCTTCTGCTAGTTATAACTTTTAAAGAATGTATGTAATGTAATCACATGTTCATTGTATCTACATTATTAATAAATAAAATTTGACTTAATTGAAGTAAATTTTCAGCTTTTGTTTGAGTGATACCGATATAAATTTAACTGATCATCTCAGTAAAACCGTATATTTAACCTATTTGTCATGCTCGTTTTGTAATAAATTCCAGTGCGGCCGTTGGTACTATTATATTTGATAGGTAAATATTTACATTTGATATGACAGCGATTATCAGAAATAAATGTGTCGTTGTGATAATACAATCAACAGTCTTTTTCATTGTGGTAGGTATGTAGTTCGAGTGCATGACTCACCTCTGTGGTGCCTCACGCGGTGATGAGACACTGGCCGGCAACAAGGTTGCTCCTGGTACGCGGTCCAGGAGTCCGCCAAAGCCGTTGCCAGCACGGCCCACAACAACCGTACAATCCATTGCCCGTCGCCACTCATCCTACAGAAGTTCTACCTTTACAGGCACATTAATGCCGCACTCGCGACGCGTTATACCGTACTCTTGTTACCGAACAGCATCATTGGTTACATTTATCGTCCTTTTAATGCACTTTGAACTATAGTCAAGTCTCAATGTCAACAAATTATTCCGGAAAACTTGAGCAATGTTCATTTGTTTACATTACACGCCAACCCAATCGAAATCGGAGAGCATATCGGGCTGAAGTAATTCAAAGAAGTGTTGTGATTAAGCACCACGGTCGTGTCGCGAGTTTGTCATCTAATATCGAGCTATGATCAATCCTCCAGGGTTGAGTTTGGCCGGCAGGACTAACTCATTAGTTTGCTGAGAAGTGGTGTACGATCGCCGAAGCGTCGTGTTGTTGGCGAGCGACGGTCGTGACGTGTGCCCTCGGCATCGCAGCGACGAGAACTGAATGCGAGCGGCTACGGTGAGACCGGCCGGCCCCGGCGGGAATCGGCACACGCGAGACAACGGCTCTATCGAAGCTTGTCGCCGCCTATGCTCCCTGACTCATGCCTTCGCGCGAGACAAGGATGGAATTCATTCGAAACGACTCTTGCTGCAAACGGTCCAAACGTATGAAAAGTCCGCTCGCTTCTCTCGTTTAAGGAAAAGTTCTAACTTAAAAAGTTTTGATAATTTCGCCGATTGGAGTCGCTTGAATTCATGCGAGGGAGATTTGACTGCGCATTGACCCTCAGTGTCGGTACGAACATATTGTAACGAAGGGGATGCTCTCTATTTTACTTAATTTATGTTTATGTTAGGATACGCACGATGAACTTTTATGTTTACAGGCACGCAAAAGGAAGTTGGTCGTTTATTTTTTTTTTGTAGTTAATAAGTACTTAACGTGAGTCACGATGATAGGTGGATATCGTAAACAATAGTAAATTATTGCATACTACATATATCCCCCATTGGCATTATGACTTGTAACAGTGAGTCAAACACAGCATACACTGAAAATTAATAACTACTAATCTTAATTTGAAAAAATTTTAATTAAGTTCTTGGGTAGTCCCGTTCCCTTTCGTACTTAGAGACATATCTCTACACATTAAAAACATATTATACCTAATACGTAATATCGAATTTATTATTTTATCCATTCGATACTATCACAGTAAAATATAATCCTGTCTGATATAATGCTCATAAGTTAAAAATACATAAAGCAAATATTTAAACTGAAAATCTAGGTAAAGGTAATATAATTATTAAGGTTTATGTTTACTACAACAAATATGTGCATTCATGATTAGGTTAGTAATTAGTGACCGAACATAGCAAAAAAATTTAGAAGTAACTTCTAAATCGGTCTAATCTACTTTTGCTTAATCAACATCTGCCAGGAGCGCTGACAACTTTTGAGACAACTTAATAAATAACTATTTATTTAGTTTAACTCTGAGCTGACCATGATTAAGAGCACGATTGACTTTATCAATTACTCAACCTCTCTGCGGAAAACTCGCGGCCGCCACCCTCAGCTAGCCCAACCACGGTTCGCCTTTAATTAATCTTAAATAACTTAATTATGACATAGACCCTTTAGTTCAGAGTAATTTGGCAAGTGCTTAAATTACGTTTTATGAATTAGTGAACACTGAAGCAGGCAGGGTTCTATAAATATGATATTACTTCTGTTAAACTACCTCTGTATTTTTTAGTAATTTATGAAACGGCTCTATTTCGATAAAATAGATAAAAAATTATGTATCGTCTCTAGGAAAATTCTAAAAGTCTTTTTCTTATCTCGCCATAAAATGCGGTGGATTTAGGTTATTTATTGTCAGGGAATCAATATGAATATATCATTTTTATTCGCTATAATACTATTCTAAAATTATATTAATATAATATACCTTACTTACAGTCATGTTTAATGAGAAGTGGAAGTCATGTCCACAATTTTTTCCAGGTTTTTTAAGAACATATCCTTTGGAGTCGTTGAACATACAATTTTAAGAACCTTTCTTGGAAACTGCACAATAGAAATTACAGTCGACAGTTTATATTTTATTTATTGAGGTGAGTCAGGTCGCCATAGCGCCCTTTATATTAATAGGTTGAATTATAAATCATTGTAGTGATTCTAATTCTATGATAAAATTATCTTAAAGTTTTTAGACATGCCTATATTAAGGGAACTTAAGTATCTATGTTCTACTAATCTTTTAAAAAGGAGTATTAAATGATTGCTGTAATATGCATAAATTGTTATGTCAGTAAGTGAAATTTCTACCCGAATCTCTACAAAAAGTGAATAAAAAACTTGAATGCAAAATACGTTTAAAATTCAGCGGGTATCACATCCATAAGATGAACGAAGATAACTTAAACGTCGCGGCCCCATTTTCATCAGTTCTTCAAGTTTTTCAATAAAAACTTTTAAGGGACTTCTCCGATTTACATACGGTATGGATTCATTTATTTTCCAAAAAGATTTTTCGCGTAAAAGTGAAGTAGGTTTTCGGTATCCATTAGAGACGAAAGGTCGTGACTCGTGGCACTTCACCGCCGCTTCCAACGGGCCCGAGTGCCCAACACTGGCCCATCGGGCTCTCCAATTACAATATTTTATGGATCATATCCATGGAAATATGATCCACCCTAATTATTTACTAGCTTTAATGTTTAGAGGAAAAATAAAATTATAGTATTACGACTGCATTGTACATCGTTTTGTAAACTAAGCCTGTAACTAATTTCGATTAAATAAATTATTTAAATGGACAAAGAAAATTACTAGAATATTTTAGGATTGCTATTAAATAGTTCGCTGGCATAAAATACATTTAAAAATAGTGACAATTCAATTTAGCAACGTTACAATTTTGACAAATAGCAATATTATATTGGAACCTAATATAAATTCTAACATAAAGCAAAACAACACGCACATGCCATCGAAAAGCGTGCCTTATTCGTATAGACGGGACGTATTATTAAACTGCGCGAGATGTCGGTAAATTTTATTTGTTTCCAACTAACAGTTGATACTTTAACATTTTTCCTTTTATCATAAAGAAGGGGATAATTATTTACCTTTCCTAAACTAACTTTCTAAAAACACTCACTATGACACATTATCATTCAAATCAATACAATTTTATTACACTTATTAAATCGTTGACATCTTTACCAAGTTATCGATCTAGGTAATCTATGAATAAAGTGTAGTAGAGTGCATGTTTAGAGTCACTTCGCATTAGACTTACGACCTGATTTTCATTGCATAACGGTTATTGTGTTAGACTGGTTTTCTTTGCCACTAAACTACAGCTTACGATGTCGGTGTCGGCACCCTGATCGCTACAATGGTTTTATTGTTATTCAACACCATTAATTTTAAATTATAATTCATTTTGTAACAAAACATGGCATCCTACATCATCAGCCAACACAAATGGTTTCTACTGATGCAGAATGTGTAAATGTAGTCAGTTTGCGCGGAGACACTACCAGTCAAATTCATGTGACATGAAGTTTAGCCATAAATTGTTTTACTCTGGCTACAACGAATTTATCGACGACTAGAGATCGGTATTCATCGAATGTAACCTGGACCACGATGAAAATTAAATCATGAATATCGATTCATTGTAATGTCACTTGAATACCTTGTGCCACCCTTATGTCATTCACGTGTAGAAGAAAGTCACCTGTAATAGAAGCGAAACTTAAATGAAATGAATCTGGAACGTTTTTAAGGGTGTTGGAAAAAGAGCTGGGCTTGGTAAGTTCAGGGACGGGTCCGTGCAGCTATCTTAACGCAACAAGATACCCCGGGGCCGTCCCGTATACACCGAAGAAGGCCACCACGGGTTTTGGTTGGTATGCCGGTGTAGGGTATACAAGGGTTAGCGACTCGGTCCAACGCTCGCTAGGATGATGTTATACTCCCGAGTGTCGACATTGAGCCGTAAGACCAGTGAAACCAACATAACCATTCTACTGACCCTCCAAGTGGTGGTAGCGATAACGCGTTTTTTCCCCGCGTAAAACAAAAAAAAAGACTTGTTAAGTTTCATAAAAAAATGCAATACTCTTGATACCAAAATTCCTAGAGAAGGAAATACTCAGCATGAATCCTTTGTAAATAAAATATTCTTAAAATTATATATCAGTTTTTTTTTTACAAAAATCCTAATTAGTAGTATATCTTTAATCATTATTTTAATAATTTTTAAAATATATGTTAAAAGGCGTGTAGATATGTAAGACTTTATCTAGCTAGCGAGAATATCGAAAAAGTAAGGTATAGAAAGGGATAATTGATGGAGCTGGCGTCAGACCTCACAACGGTTAATCTCACCCGTCTACCTTCAGCAGGACAAACTTTATGCACACTTAAGCGAGCAAGGGTCTCACTAATACACTGACCGTAATTTTTGTTGGGCTTATTAATTTCATTGACTGATTGTTACCAAGATACCTAATTGATTATTAGATTTTATGAATGAAATTTCCAAAAAATAAATTATTATATCTAATGCATAAAATAGTTTACTTAATTAATGAACAATATAATAAGTAAATAGGTCGCTCCATTGGTATTGTGGTATTTACTTGCACGCCGGACGACGAACTACAAAGTTCTGAATAAAGATTCCCACGACAGAAAACAGCAACAAAGCATCTTACTTTTCAAAAAATAATAATTATACCTAGTTTTTTTGTTATGGCAATAGGCTCGCAATCTATTATATCGTATCACCTATCATATCATACCGTAGTAAAATACAAACTCCGCCAAGTATATAATATATTTAATGGAAAGCGATTTCCTGCAATGGTACAGCACTGGAAGCGAGTAACTTATGCGTATGCGAGTTACGCATGTGAGACCGTAATGGAACTTTATAGCAAATTTTGCGAATTCAGTACTATTTATACTTTGTAATATGTTATCATCTCGATTTTAAATCTTATATCCGTTATGTTTTACGAAGTTGTTCATACTATTTTATAGTCTATAACAAATACAATGTAATAATACTTATCTTTTCCTGTTATTTTTTTATATGTGCACGGAAAAATGATCCCGCTGCACCTTCTGGTAAGTGGAACAGGGTCCAATAGAATGTCGACTGACTAGAGATGATTACCCCTCGACAGTCCACACAATTATGCCGGCCTGTTGGAACCAGATATACACAGGAACCGGAACACAACACACTTACGTGGGCCGCTATGGCGAGTTTTAACACCTTGTGAACGGTGGTCGTTACCCGGGCGGATATAAAATATATCCTACCACCAGCAATTTTATGAAATAATATTTTTTTTATGTGGAAATGTGCCCGCTACTCCCTCTGCGTGGACTTTTTTTTTTTTTTTTTTTTTTTTACGTAGGTAAATCGTCAGTTGACTATCTCCCGCCTTGGGATGGGCGGGAGAGCGTGTCAGACTTTTACTGACTAAGAACCTACGGTGTTCCCATCCTTTGCCTATGTGCCTAGGTCCAAGATCCGGTGGCATTGAGACCTAGGCAGGCACCGGCCCTAAAGGGCCCCGCAAATTATGCTGACACTGCTCTTCGAGGCTCGCGTGGAACACTACGCGCCGTACACACGGGCCGTTGGGGTGTTTCGGGCGACGAGCTACCCAATGCTCGTCACCCGACGGTCCGCGCCTATGGAGGCCGACGATCCTCAGCAGACGTTCGACGCCCGCGTCTTGTGCGTCTGCCGTGGCGGATGGGACGTTGGGCGCTTTGGCGCCGTATCCGTTCCGCCACCTCCTTTGCGAGCATCACGTCCTCGCAGAAGGAGGTGACTGCGTCCCACCCCTCTCTCGCCCCGGAGCATGGCTTCTACCAGGCCCCGACGCGAGAGGTCTCCGCCACCGATGGCCGTTGTGAGAACACGGCGGTGCTCAGCCCAAGCTGGGCACACCTCCACCGTATGCTCCACCGTGTCCTCCGGCCGATCCGTACAGTAAAAACACGCGGGCGTATCCTCCACCCGGATCCGATACAGGTACCTGCCGAAGCAGCCGTGACCGGTCAGTACCTGCGTCGTCCGGAATGAGAGGACGCCGTGACGTCTCGTCAGCCACACCTCGAAGAGGGGACTTACCGCCGCTATCGTGGCGTGCCCTCCCTCTGCGTGGACTTAGTTCTAAATTCACTCGCTTATATAAGGCCACCACTCTCATTATATTTTTTATCGGGAACATATCAAACATTATTTCAATCGTAAATGTATCGAGATTTTTTTGCCTGAATACCGCCTACCTAATTTCTTTCCAAACTAAAACTAAAAAGGTGGTTTGCAGCCGCAATAATGTTTTAATCCCAATACTCAGGCTTTATAATACCATAAAAACATATAGCTAAACCATAATGCGAATATAACCATGAAGTTTGTATTTGCCTTTAGTGTTGTCTCGTTTAGGTACTAGCTCCGAAATTGGCAAACACCTTTGTTGTATACGACAGGTTTTCTTACTTTTGTTGTATACCTTAATTGACTTCTTTTTTAAAGAAACTTCATTCTAGAAGTTCACCAAAAATTAACCTTCAAAACGTGATTTCGGATGCTATTTGATGACAGTTTGACGAAGACATCACTTAAGCATGTAGTGCACGATATTTCTCTAGATAATGTCTAGAGACATAGCGTATACTTGTTATATTAGCTAACATTATTAATATATTATGTAAATATTGTGTAAATTATATAAGACGTAATTTTTTTAACGTGTAATTAAGTACTTATACTTGTATGGATATTTACGTACGTTTAATATTTTTATAAGTTTAATAAGTAATTATTATTACTTAGGTACTTCCTTCTATTATTTACCAAATTTAATTCCCTTGATAGTTCCTAAAAGAGAAAGAAAAGACACGTCTACCTCACTACCTAAAAATAAAATATTGCAAATTATACGTGTTCATTACGTAGGTAGTTTGAGAACTCATTACCGAGCCAAACGTTTTTCATTCAGCCGCATAATTGCTAAACAATCGTCAGCGTGAGCGACAATTCATTATGTAACGTGCCATTGTTGGCTTCCCAATTATAAAAAAAAAAAATACAGTCAAAAATATCATTGAACTGTACTTATCAATATTGCGATAACTAATAAAGCTCGCGAGCAATAACAATTTACTTCCTACACTAAGAACTTACTTAACTCGCGTGGTAGAAACAAAGAGGAAAGGAATTCACTAGCCCGTGTGCGCTGGACTGTGTGCATACGAACAAAAGATAATTTTAGAATAATATTGCAGAGGTGCGTTCCAGCCACGTTAACAATATTTACATGACTAATGGTTCTCAATTTTACATAAAAGTGCAAAAGCGAGCGAACTTAGGCACACAACCGAAGTGGTCCAATTTGCATGTTTTATGCAAGCGGCGAGTGATGCGGTCGCGGACACTGCACGCGCATGCAGCCTCTTTGAATTTTTTATATGCCATTTCCACAAATCGGATGTCGCAGTATTTTATGAGGCACTGGCCTCTAGTAATCTGCGAATAATTTATTACTAACATTATTTATAGTGGATATTTACGGTTTTGTGTCTTAAAATTTATTCGTAATAAAATTATGCTTATTTTTCCATTATTACTAGGTACTTATAAGTATTTTTACATACACGAGAATTCTCTAATATATGAATTATTATAAAAGGCGTAAAGACTACGAATCCTTTTGATTTTACTGTGTTTTTTATTGCTATTGCTGTTATTGTCACAACAAATCTTTCCCTTTCTAAGCGCTTGTTAACAATAATAATATTTCATGAGATATTTCGTGTTTTGCCTCTGTTATTCTAAATTCCAATAACTCGTGACAAATATTCTATACTTAGTTAAATTGTTATCATCAAGGTTATGAAAATAATAATTAATGACCGCGTTACGACTTTTTAATAGTATGGTAAGAAATAAATGTAAATTACATTATGTTTTTTCAGACATGTAAGCCTTTATTTGCATAGTTAAAAGAAGATGGTTCTATAGAACAGCCATCGGATGAATACAGGACTAGGTAAATTGCATTGTTCGTTTTATTGCAAGTGCGGATGGCGTGGCTCGCGCTAGAATTATTTACTATGTAACTGCACGTGCACTTTATTCCATCCACCGATTTTTACCAGTAAAATCTTTTGTTTTATTCACTTGAAAAACACACGTTGGCTATTTCGGTGTAATAAGTACAGTACAAATATATATATATATATATATATATATATATATATATATATATATATATATATATATATATATATATATATATATTTAATTTGTCCTTATTTTTCTAAATTCATTTTGAAACAACAAGGTTTTGAAGCGTATTTAAAAAAAAAATAATACAAAAATTTTAAGTTAATTATGATTAACCCACAACATTACTTAATAATTGTTTGTACTTGACCCTAACTAGTATGATATAATACTTATAAAGTCTGTGCAGGATCTGCTCTCAATTATATCACATTGCTCATATTCTTAAGAGCCGATAATGTATATAAGTGGATCGTCGCCTTATCAATCTGGAAGCAGTAGAATCGGAGATATTGGATTAAAATTTTATTTTTAATGTTTAAATAAAATATGTAACTATGTTCTAATTCCTCAATTCATACATTACTTGATCAATCTGAACCTAATCATATTATGAAAGTAATTGATTGAAGTGACCCCAGAATGAGCGTGCCATGGACTATTGTGGATTTATGAATCGGATCACAAAATATTTAGATAATAAAAATAAAACCTGAATCCAAACTCTCTGATTGGACAAATGCCAATTGTTTTCTAATTATAAGGTAATTTCGTGGGGATATAACGAGTTTGGTTCATAAACACGCATTAATTGTTCTATACGAAGTAATTATTTATTAATATATATCTTTAGCAATGAATTTCATTTCAGGGAAATTTTTCTTAAGTAAGTGTCCCGAATTATATTCTACGAGTCAAGTTAGTGTCAAGTGGAGATCCCAAGTTCCCGACTCCTAAAAGTTGAGTTCGGTAACTTTTAGCACGTAAAGGTGTTTCTTATTTTTTATATCTTAATAAGCTTGAGTTTACTGACGTCACCGATTTAAATGATTTAACTAAATGCGAGATTTTTGTTTATTTTTTTATTAATAGGTCAATAAATCCTGTTTCTACTAAGAATCTTCGGATGTCGTGACTAACTGTAACGTTTTTGTCGAGCCAAAACTTATGCGCATAATAATATAATATACACGTCCCCAGAAGCGACGTACATATATCTGGTATATTAAGTATTACGACGATTTGCGACTACCTCGCAGTGGTGAAGCGTCCATACAACCCGATTCCTACCAGCTTCCCTTTTAGATTTATTTACTTTTGTCTTAGTTTTTGTTTTCTGTTAAATTAGCCACGATATGGTAAATAAGGCAATTTCTTTTTTGCTTCGAATTACCTTTTGAAAAATTTCACCCTTCGCCACTGCTATCTCGATGGCTTTGTTGTATTGAACCCGGGGTCGGGCCAAAAAAAATATACGTGACTGGGTTTTCCAATCTTAAAAATTACTCAATCACAGCTCGGCGTCAAGAAGGTGCCAGTGTGATACCCCCGTGCCTCGGAAAGCACATGAAGCTGTTGGGACTGCGCCTGTTCTCTCTCCAATCATGTCGGATTGCCGCCTCACCTGACTATGAGGGTGCACCTGTGTGTTGCGCACACACTTATGCATTATAATATCTCCTGCGTGCAGGGCTGATCTCCGTTGAGATTGGCCGCTGTGGCCGTAATTCCTTATATAAGAGGAATTTATATTACTATTTTGTTAAATTAGGTGTATTAAATTTGAGAGTCCGTTCTCGAATTCGTTTTTATCTACAGATAAAATACAAGTTTTCCGCTAGATCCGAACTTCTTTTGTATCGTATTTAGGGACAATGGTGCACAGATTGCAGTGCTGTTTTAGGTATTTTATTTTCAGCCATTACGCCATTGTCGGCAGAATCGTATCAATACAAGGAACGTTTGGAAAATGCGGACGTTCCAGCGTAGAAAGTATGTTGCAACAAAATGGTTTCACGTTTACATTTTATACGAGTCTGAAAACTATCGGAACTTACGTTTATCAGATATAAAATATTTTTAGAGTATTATTCAGACCCCATTCTAAGACGTTTATATCTAGGATAATAATGTTACCTCAAATTCAAGAAAGAAGAACTGTAATGTTTTTCACATAAACCACTAGTTTTTAATAACCAAAACACCCGAAGCCGTCCATTATGCCTCTAGAAAACTAGAATTATGAATGAATGTAACTTATGACCGAAAATTCCCTTTTTAGTTATAATCTCTGATCTCGTATTTTATTGGAAAATAATATGTATTCAGTACATAAGAGCTGCAATTAACTCTATTATTTTTTTTTAGTAATTAAAAAATCTTTTAGTTTAATAGGTGTTAATAGGTGCTTCTATAAGCATATAAGAAAAGAATCAAATATATATAAAAATAAAACAAAATTTAGTTTTTATTTAATCGCCTATTCATTTTCATTATGCTATAATGGCGATAGCCCAGTTGGGTGTACAACCGATTGCTGTGAAGAATGTCCGTAGGTTCAAAACTGACTTATCTAAAGTTATGTGTTTATTCTTTGTGAATTATCGCTTGCTTTAACGGTGAAAGAAAACGTTGTGAGAAATCTTGCATACCTAAATTCTGTGTAAGAATTTTGAGGGTATACGAAAACGTCGATCCGCACTAGGCCAGCATGGTATCCTAAAGAATAACCACTCTCAGTAGCATAAGAGACCCATGCTCAGCAGTGGGACAGTATGTAATTCGGGGCTAATATTATTATCGACTACAAAGTATAATATATGCAAGTATATGAATCATTTATTGTCCTTTAAATAGTTTTCAATTATGATGAAAACATTTTTTAAATTTTATCATATGGTCTAACGTGCCTAGCTAATCGTACTTAGTTTTAAATGCCTGTCACAATTATAGTACAAAGCACTATTGTAGGTGTAAAATTTAGTATTCCTTTGGCCTTCTTTATTCAGTAGGCGTTTCTCATTAATAGCTTCTAAGCGAGTATTGTCAAACGCTTTAAATACTTTAACGCTCTTATACATTTTCATTTATATATGCTGTTTTAATCGTTTAAGTTGCTTTATACCACAACTTGTTGATTGTATTAATGATTGCTTACATACAATTATGATAAAGTTATGTATTTTTACTCTTTCAAGAAACTTCTCATTTACTTGTAAACAATCTCATGAGATTGTGTTCCTGAGATAACACGTATCTCATGATCAACATATGCCCATTTTCAATAAAGAATCCCAATCTAATCATTGATCCGAGTCCAAAAATATATTAATTAAAATAAGATATATTTCATTTCACCAATGTCCAAACTAATAAGTATCTCTGCATTATACGCCCCTACCATTCATTATATTATTAAACTATGCAATACTTAATAGTCTGTTTAATTCCTATTTCAGTTCCTATAACGTGTTCTCTTCTAATATCGTCAATTGGTATCAGCCTAAAATACCAGTTGAAAGGAGAGACCCGTTATTTACCGTATCTGCAATATCCATCAGGAATAATGTTTGCGTTGAGTGACTCGGAACCTAAACACAGTATTCAGGAACATAAACTACTGCAACAACTCGCTTACGCTCGGCCAAACGATTTATGCGGTATAACGGAACGTTGTCTATATACCTATTCATGTTTATAAGCCATCAGTACACATCGCCTTTAAAATTTATATGTCTGCCGAATAAGGATAAAAAATCTAATTTGGCAAACGACCGTAAGGTTGTATTTGATATGTGTTAATAAATAAATTAATTGATAAATAAACCCATTCATTTAAGTAGTTTAGAACTCATTAAACGCAAAACATCACTAAGTTTAGTTAATACAACAGATGAGCCAGTGTAAATAAATTCTCCGTTAAAAATTGAATATGAAATATGTATTCCCATTTTTTTCTGCAATTAATTACTTCTAGTGTTAAATAAAAAAAATACATCTAATATAAAATATTTATTGGATTTTAATTAAAAATAATAAAGCGAAAATAAATGCCTCACATTTGACGCTATCATATAGTCCTAGATTCGAGCATAGTAACTTGAGCGATGTGAAAGAATCAACGAAATATGAGTACTACGTAAGATGTTCTTTACTTAATACTTTTGCATAATTTGCAATCCTTTCATAACATTATTACAGTGTCAATAAGCGTCGCCCATACAATATCATAAATTACTATTTTATCTTACATAATTAAATCAAAGAACATAAAATTTACGTAATTGGTTAAAATATTAATATAAAAATGTTGACCCTTTAAACATAGAATACTTTTAACAAAAACTAACACCGTCAAGAAGCAAAGCTTTAATTATAATATTATTTAGTTACTATTTTTTGTAGCGTACCTATACAATATGAGCTTACCAATAGCCTAAGCGTATAATTAACGTATAATTCAAAACCATTTATTTACACATATTGCTTTGAGGTTTAGACATAGAACAATTTGGCATCATGAATAACTTAAAAAAATCAGTCATTAGAACATGCTTATTATATTTTCCAAATTTAATGGCAACCTATAAAATAAATGTTTGATTTTTTATTACATTCAATCAATTTCTAATTTTTTAAATGCCTCTTCCATATTCGGGAAAAATGAACTTATTGTTTTGGGTCTTTCGGTACGTTTTGTTTCATCGACCCTTTTCTTCGATTCCATTTCAAAGAAGTCTTTGTTAGCCTTCAGCTTAGTCAGTATTTCATCTAAAGAAAAAAAAAGCATTAGACATACATTGGTAATTAAAAAAGGAACTTAAAGAAATGTGAGGTAATAATAATTTATAAAATTACATCAAAAGAATACATAAATTTAGATTTAAAGTAATATTTGTAATTCTACGGCCTTACCTCTCAATGTGATAGAGTCTTTATTTTCTCCTCCACAGTCTTTGGGTAAAGCGGCAATTGGAAAGATTTCATCCACTGCATTGGAACCAACTGGGTAAACTTTAACCATATCTAAAGTATCCTTGTTCAAGAAAGGTTTTATCATTGATAATAACCGATCCATATAGGTGGGTGCATTAATGAAATAAAATCCCTTTAATCGGACAAACATAGCTTCCTGAAATAACGTAAAATATGATTAGTTTTCATTACTTTTTTTGAAAAATATAAGTATTGTTTTAATAACAAACATAACAAATTCATACGATGAATGTAATCATGAGATCATGAGATCATGAGAGTAATTTATTATTCTAATAAATGTGCAAAAAATAAACGGCTTTGCCAAAGTACCATAAATATACACTAAGTTATAGATAGTAATAAAAAAATATTAACCTGCAAAAAATAAAAAAATTCTTGCGCCACTTTTAAATCAATCCTTGATATATGTCCAAGAGATACTTTGTCCATGTTTAAAATTACAACAAGACCTGGTATAGTTCCTTCTTCATATTGAAACAGGTCGAGTATCATCCCGAACGCTCTAAAACACAATAGGACGATACGAACATAAAACTGAGACGTATTCTGAATGGATTTCGAAATGTGGTTCACTGGCATCTCGATCGTGCTAATCTTTTTAGTCCCTACGGCCAATGGTCACATGAAATGCCGCGCCGCGCCTTTCGTCACCAGTTCGCATAGAACGCTACGATATTTGAACACAATACAATTGTTAACAATGGTAAACCTTCTTCTTAGCCATCAAAATTCATGGTCCCTTTTCAAGAAATGAAGAATATAATAAAATGTACGTACGTAACTCTACAATTAACATAATTATTGTTACTATCTTCAATTAATTATTCTTAAATATCACGGTAAAAAGCATATTCTCTGCTCTGGGTAGGTGCTCTATATATCTTTAACACATATCCGCGATATTGTTCATTTAATAGCAGGACACAGATGTAAAGTTATGTATGTAAATCAACAATTAGTGCCTATAAGTGCATATAGGTACCTATACTAATACTAATTTTAATGATTTTTACGTATGTATCAAAATAATAGTAAGAATAAAATCATGGGATATTAGTGTACGGACGGAGTCTTGTGCGAAGTCAAATCGAACTTGGCTGGTTTTTTTGTTTTAGCTCCGATTCGAACTTGAAATGATGTAGAATAAAAAATAATAAAACCGGTGTAATGTGGGTTGCGCTCGTAATTGTACAACCCGGTTAGGTCGTTTAAAAAAAATGCAAAGTTGAGCCATCTAGCGAAAAAAATCTTAATTAAAATTAATAAAGCAATCCATACTATTTTAATGTACATATATATATATATATATATATATATATATATATATATATATATATATATATATATATATATATATATATATATATATATATATAAATTATAAACTTAGAATTTATTCACAGTACGAATTAAATTCTAATTATTCCAAATTCAATAATGAATGTAAATTTTACGCACTAGGAAAGAATACACATGGCGATAGTTGGGTGCACTAGTTGCGCCTTATATCTGATAAAAGGCATGAGTGTAGAAGTAAATATTTACTTAAGTTATAAAAAAATAAACTGTGAATCATAATATGAACTCATTCCACCAGCATACTTACTTAACTACATCACCGTAAACAAATTTATCCGGGTTTGCGTCTAGCAACTGACAATAGATGGGTCGATATCCTTTATTTGTAGCTGCGTCCAATGGAGTCACTAACCTAAGAAAGGAATTCATTTATATTGTGTTTTTAAATGAGTTCTATAAATATATTTCACTAACTTACCACGTGTGTAATGCCGTTTCTAAAGAATAGTTTATTTCTCTGTTTTGATAAAAAGAGAAAAGTGTTCTTGCAGTAAAGTTGAGGTCAATGACCCGCTTGGTTATTTCAGCGTCACAATCACAACAGTGATAAGCCAATATAATATCTAATTCTGAAAATATTATCACATTGAATGCTAAATAAATATACGCCACAAAAAATATTTTGGTAACTTGTCTTGAAATCACGTATGTTTTACATATTATGTATATGGGTATTTATATATTGCAATAAGGAACGAATGAAATTTGCGATGATGTTATAGATAAAATTCATACATTCACACATTCAAACAACGATAAACCAGAATTACTAGTTTAGATTTTAACTATATTTCTTCAAGGATAAAACTATAAACCTATCAAGTTTAAATTTCTCGATATACATTTGCGAAATTATAATCGTTTAAGGCTCTAATATAATGAAAATCTATTATTATTACACTTAAAGTTAAATATTATTTCAGCGTTACCGAGCACTATTAGTCTCAAGGTTGGTAGTATAGTCGACTAAATGACATTGAAGCGGAATGATAACATTTAATTCGAGCACGGGGTCTACGGAACCATAACTACAGAACATCTTCGGAATGTTCATAACACTAAATTAATATTTCACTTATTAAATTTATGCATACCAGTGATGTGGTCATGCGGCATATGCGCTTGTTTCTGCAGCCATTCTCGCAAACGTAATATAACCTCCGGTTTTATATTTGTCTCCTTATTATATTCTATTTCCATAGCAATTTGACTTACAGTCATTTTATATCACTTATATCTTTTAAAAAATCTTATCGACACAAAACACTTGTACATTTAAAAGGCGAAGTAAAAGTGGCTAGCGTCTCTACCTAGAGTCGGCGACTAAGTGTCAAATAAATCAACATGAATGCTGATTCCTACGATCGTGTTCGCCTTTGTGCCCCATATTTAACTACCGTCTCTCATCCAAGCTTCACCAATTAGGTATAAATACATTGGTAATTTTTCATAGTCATGGTTTATAACATATTTTCATTTTTTGAATATATAATGCAGCCGATTTTTACCTAATCTGTGGTACCAGATAGTTATCTTTTAGATAGTCTATAAAATACTTTAGATCTAAAGTCTACACGCTACCTAGACATTGGTAAATTTTATAATGACCGGCACGTAGTGTGCAACGTGCGTACTGTTTGTTCGTGCAATGACTGTTGAACTTTATCTGTTTTACGTAAGTTTCTACTCGTTGTAAGCCAAGGGTCATACATAATATTGTTGCTCCAAATCCACGGACTTGCAAGTTTGATTAGACTTCACTCCGTACAAGAAGGATAGCGGACATCTCGTAAATGTTTATTATCTGCTTAAACTCTAGTGCATTATAGGAAAGGCGGTGAGATAATTCTTGAGCTCGGGTTTTTGATGTTATATAAAACACTATAGTTGCAAAGTTTGTATTATTATTTAATGGTAATACATAATTATTTTATGACTTTGTTGCCGGTTCATAAAACATAACATTGAGGTCAATTATAGAGATATTGATTTCAATGTAATATTTTTTTATTTCAATTAAATTTCGAGACGAGCTAGCAACTCACGTGGTTGTAAGCGATATAAATACCCATTAACAGTATTTATTGGTGTGTACCAATCGAATGTTGAATAAAAAAAATATTGTTCAAATGTGATTTATTTATAAATGTTATAAAATGTGATGAATTTAAGACCTTAGTTCTCGGGTAATGATTTCGTCCCAGTTCGAGTTTCCAGAACATCAACAGCGCATGAACTCATTATACACTCGTGAGCAGTTCATAGACGGGTGAGTAGGTTCGCTCACGGTCCACCAACCGCTTTCAAAGTACGCCCGACCCAACCTTGCCTTCACGGGTTTTTAGTTGCACAGGTACCTAATATCAATAATTATCACAAGAAACTGCCAACCATATGTTTGTATTTTCGCCGGCTGACACAATATGAACCCAATATTGTGCCAATATGGAGCAATAACCAAAACTGACTGTTTTACCCTTTGTAAAATACCATGAAAACTACTTAATTTTATCCTATATGACGATCTAATTAACTTTCAAAATTAAGATACAGACTTGTAAATTTTGAATACTCCTAGAATGGTAAATACGGCACGCATATATACTAAAATAATATATTAATTATGTGTCGAACGTATAGATACAATAGTTTTTTTTTTTTTTACTAATCCTAAAACATACATAACATTGAAATGAAATTCTACCCACTTTAGGTACACCACTTTAATTAAAGTTTAAAGATGAAGTACCTAATTTAAATCACTCAGTTTAATTATAATACCAATATTTTTTATTTTTCATCCTGATTAAAACTTTTCAAAACCCATAACATTTTACAACGATCCTTTCCAACCAATGACAAAATGTCATTTTTACGTATTTTAAGCTTTATCTATATTTTATGATGATTTACTATAATTTTTTAAAAATATTTTTATTTTGTCTACAACTTGTGGTTTTTTATATAATATTTATAGTTATAAAGAGTAATCGTTTCAAAAATGTTTGGTCGAAATTCTGGTGAGGATGATGATGAGCCACTAGGTGGAGTTTATGAAAACGGACACTGGGTCTGGGACGATAAAACAGACGAACTTAAATTTATAAGGTAAATACAAGTGAAATATTTATATTTAAAGAACATCAACAACAAAAATTTAACCAATAATTTCACATTTAGCAACATCTCTTTAGACGAAAGTTCTGTCGCGTCACCTTTACCTCAAGTTTTCAAATCGATTGAATTTAAAGATGACCTAGATCTAATTGAACAGGTATGAAACTATTATGTTTAAGCTTAGAATTTTTAATTATAATTAGAATAACTATTACTAATAAAATATTTTATTCCTAGCAAAGATTCAGAAAAAAGTATCAAAGAAAATATGGAGCAGATGACGTTGTTACATTACAGGTAATTCAATAGTACCTAAACTGTACTTTGTAGAGCATATTAAAACATATAATCGAGTGATGGAAAGTGTACTTAAATCGGTGTTATTTGTTTAACAGGACGTCAAAGATGTCGTGCTCTTCACAGCCCCGGTAAAGATACTAACTCCAGCTGTGATAAACATTCTTCATCTTCAAATGACGGATCGATTCCTACGAGCATTAATTTTATATTGTCAATATTATCTACAGGTATGCAACATCATATCATACAGTGTACATATTTGAAATTTCAATTCGTATGTTAGGTTCTTATTACATAGATACATTTTATAGATTTGTGATGAAATGGCCAAACGGTGTTGCGAAAATGGAATTAAAATTCGTACTGCTGCATCTCAAAAAATTGAGATTGATTTTCGTGAAAATTTAGAGGATCTTCGTCTTCTTGTTGCAAAGGAATACTGTTCCATAATTATGGGTAAGAACAGACTTTGATTTTTGTAAATCACTTATACGCTATTTATAGTTATTAACTAAGTACATAAAATTTGCAGGTGGCGGGGAATTCGCTGCATATCATCACATGGGTTTGTCAAAGAAATTGCGTTCGTTATCCAAACGGGACAGTGTTTTATTCGAAACTATTCTTCGTATAAGTATCCAGATAGTTTGGCTCACTCTCGGTCGTAAATCGTTTAATCAAATTGGTAATAAATACAGTGCCAGATGTTTTGTAGAACAGATTCCAATTTTTTAGCTTAAAATAATGTTTCAGAACTAGAAATCCACAGGATATTCAAATCGCAAATTTTTAATGTGGTTGAACACAGATTGAACACTAAATTTGAAGCTAATATGAGTCCAGAAGAACGCTTTGTCCTGTTGGGTCATTGTGTCCATCAAGAAAGCAAACTAAAAGCAACTTCACCTTTGCTTAACGAAACAAAGTGTGCTCGAAACGTTGATTATCGCATTTTTGGACTTGGAATCATAAAATATTCGCAGTAATTATATTACCTATATATTATGTACTACTTAAATAAAATCTTACAGTACGTAATTTAATTTAGACAATACGAAAAAGCCCTAAAATCGATTTCGATGCAGATTTCTCTAAGAGCGGTTACTCTAAAAATTGTTCAATAAGATTTTTAGATAATCTTTACGTACAACATATTTTAATATCTTTAGGTTACCGCAACGTCTTCGATACTTGGAGCGAATACTAATTTCACCCGAGATTATGTTCCCGGACTTAGGGTTTTCCCTAGGGATCATAGGCATGCCGCGATGTCAGTTCGATACCATGCTAAGGGAGATAAAAATCCCCCACTCAACTGCTAGCTCCTCCACAGCCAGCTTTCGACATTCCGTTGCTAGGTAAGCTTGTTATATTTACTCACTATTCGGTTTTATTCAACCACAGTATTTCACTATTGTCACTTTAATTGAGAGCCAACAAAAAGAAAACGGATTACTCTTACCAATGAGACAAATGATAATTGATAAATAATAAGGCTCTTACACATAAACTTCTGCAAGTTTATTTATTTACAATGAATGGAAATAATCAAAAGTCTAAAAAATAATTTTTGCACGCATTACTTATATTTGGAATAATAATAATATATTTAAGAAAATATTATGACGATTTTCATCACATTAATAGGCTTTATAAGTTTGTTAAATTCGTAATACAATATTACGAGCACAGTAATGCTTGTCAACAGAAATAGGTGTAGGTACGGTCTTTCACCTACCATACACAAAATGTGCCGTTATTTTGATTCAGAATGGGTTCGAGGACATCTCGATCCAGTGCATCTGGTGCACAGAAGAGTATAGCTGGTGCCTTACAACAAAATATTTTTAAGGACATCACGCTACCCGAGTCGGAAAAACAGTAACGTATTAATTTTACTATGTGTTGGACGTGGCATCGACAGCGTGAATCGTGACAGTTTTCGTCAGAATAAAACTCCCCCTGTCTACTTCTCTCGAAGGAAAGTGGTTTGTTTGTTAAATCAGGACATAGTCTTTCTGGCTGCTGCCAACTCCTAAGAAACATTCAAACATCTTCACAAACTTTCGCAATTTATAATATTAGTAAAATACATACTAGCAAGATTTTTAAAACAGAGTTTGCATGACTCAATATAATAACTCGCATTGGTCGGTAAACTATATCTTAGAGTTGCATAATTAATTTAGTAAAAAAATCATACTAATGAATTAGTAAAAAAATATTAATTAATCTTAACCTATAATTAATTTTCTCCACAGAGAAACTTTACCTGCACAATTTCCCACAGAAGCATATCCAAGGATATCTAATAACGAATGGCAAAGACACAAGTGGCTAAATCGGTCGTCACGAATAAATATAAAAAATAAACGAAAGAACAAAGATTATTGATTACTGGCAATAAAAGTTATATTCATAAAGTTGTTTTTAAATATAAATTTAGAAATAGAGAAACTTATGTACCTATTTAAATTCTTAGACGCACTGAAAGCCCGTCGTAAATAATGTAGAACAGAAATTATGTGGATTTATGTAATTTAGTTACCCTTTAGCCCATCATCCTTTACATAAAAGCAAGGCATTTCATGTCACAATTATCCTGTCATTCGTCTATGGAATAATTTATACCAGAGTCCTAGCCCATGTACATAAATACCTCCCTCATAGGTCAAATAAATCGATGCTCGTTAGAGAAAATAATTTCTTCGCACACTCTTACAATAATTTAACTCAGGTATTAATATTTATATATTGTAGAAAATTACCAAATAAAGACATAACGTAACATTGAAGCAGTGCCATCTTTGAACTGCCATTGAAATAATTAAGCTAATACCCAACAATTAAAGATTAAATACAAACGGCCTGCAACCCCAGAGTCAGTGCTTAATTAGTCAACAGTTAATGCCCTGTTTGTTGTGGATACAAAAGTTTTGTTAGCCTATTCAGCCAACGACGACGTTGAGTTTCGCTGCATGGACGAATCGTTTCAGGCTCCTCCGGGAATGCAGGTGGAAAGTATACTCTGCAAACACGATTATATTATTGTTTCATAGATATTTATCAACATAACTGATATTTTTTATTGGAAAAGAGGAAGTGAGATATCTCCCAAAGAGCCTAGCTTTTTTGGCGGATTGCATAGCTACGACTACAATGTTTTCACGATCAGGTGTACTTTACCAAAAGTAAAAAATCTACGTATTATTACACCATACTAACTCTTTAGATTCCTTTCTTGGTAACACTATATCAGGATACAACTTTTGAGCTGCGATGGTACTTTTTCTCATAGATCCACTACTTTTAGAACTGTAACCACTAGTCGAAGACCTAGCAAGAATATATAATAAAAAATCTTTAGACAGAAATCTTTAAGCTTACACACACTACAATGTAATGTTCGGAGGAAATAAAAGTTTAATAAACGGCTGGCGTTATGTTTTTCCTTACAAAAAATTGTATGCCATAACAATATGTTTGGTTACTAAATGATTTCAAAATAAAACCTAAAGTAACTAACATGGAAGCCTTTGACTTTCCTGTTTCAGTAGCAGTTGGTAGCGGTCGTAACATAGTATCAAATGCAGATCTTGGTAATCCAATTAATCCTAATACTACTCCCATTTCCTTGAATATTTCTTCTTCTCCGGCTATGGCTATTAACATATACTGTAGACGAGACGACATCCTTATTACAAAAAAAAAGAATAATGTTAAAGAATATTACGTAAAAGGAAATAAAATAAATTTCATTACAAACATAATTGAAATATAGAAGTTACTTGGTAAAGCTTTATACTAGTGGTTAAAGTAGTAAGGCTTAAACTTATGTAGGCATGGTAGAATACCAAGAACTCTCTTGTTAACTTTACTTGCATGTATTATTTAGTTCTACTATGCAATGATATACATACTGCGAACATTTAATAACACCTAGACCCATCATGCGATAGTCTATTACTCTGTGGCAAAATACTTCATTTACGAGAGGCGAACGAGTATTAAGCTTCTTGTCGTGACGCACGCAGTGACCCAACAAAACTGCGCGTTCCTCTTTAGACATTTTAGCTACGTATCCTGTTTGCAGCGTGTGCTCTACTGCATTAAATATCTCCGACTTAAATATTCTATTTACTTCTAGTTCTGACGAGGAAAAAATCATGAGTACAACTTTTGTTTGTGTATTTATAAATGCAATGTAAATTAAATAATAATTTTAAACTAACCAATCTGATTGAATGATTTGCGGCCTAATGCAAGCCATACAATTTGAACACACATACGTAGGAACGTTTCAAATAGTCGAGCATCCTTATCTGATAGTGACCGCCGTTTCTTATGCGGCCCCATATGATGGAATTTTCGAGTATCGCCACCACCTATAATGAATAGAAAAATAATGAACAAAAGCGGCTTAAGGTCATTTATAACTAATAGTCTATAAACTATAGCGTAACAGAAAAACTTATATATTCTTTAAAAAAATATCTACCTCTAATACTATAGCTACCGAAGTACAATACATATGTATATGCATTACCAAAACACATTGAAAACACACTTAGTTGGACTAAATACTTTAATGCCGCTTTTTAACGTTGTCCCTGTTTCGATCATGAATTTAGGTGTCCCTTAAATTCATGAAATCAATAAAGCACAGTACCTATAATGTACAGGATTTTTAACGCTTTACGTTATGGGGGGATGAGGGTACTCATTAAGTACAACAGATGTATCTAAAACTGTTTCCAAATCAAATAGGTATTATTTCATTATTTAATTTAATTATTCACTCTTAGTGAACTTATAACTACACGTACAATGCATTGGGCCAACTATGTTGTTTGAAGTGCAAGCGCATTTTTGCAACTAAATTTGGGTTCGCTAGCCACATTCGAGCACACTCCAGAATATAGCCAGATGTCGCCGTCGACGGATACGTCGTGGAGGACATCATCATCATCATCATCATCAATACATTATGTACTTTAGCAATACATTAAACATTATGCGATATCCATACTTTTGCGACTGCTTACCAATAAGCATGATGCAATATTCTTTTGCGACTAGAAGTCGTAAATCCGCCAAATTATCTCGGTACTCTCTTTCAAGAATCTCGCAGTCAGGAGTACGCACCTTCTTCTCCAATTCAATTATGCGGTTTGTCATTTCCTCCGCTATCTTCAAATATAATAATTTATTATGTAGGTGCGCAATGTTTTTTTTTTTTTGGCATCGAAATCAATTTTGTACGAAAAGCAAAAATAAGTACTTACGGAGGTATATATTTTAAGAAACTTTTACGGAAAGGAGTTATCTACCTGCAAATAATATTGGCAGCAAAGTACAAGTGCCCGAATAAATCTTTCCGTAGTCGGGAGATGAAGTATGTTTATCAGCATTGGGCTCAATATACTCACAGGCGCTGTAAAAAGTGCTATATCTTTTACGTCCTGGAAATATATTATTAAATCCTAATTACATTAGTGCATTATAAAAGTTTCAATATGCCAAAATAGTGAATCAATAAAACGAAAAATTTACGAAGATAACTTTAAGAAACCTGCAAGCTAATAATTTCTTCCTGCCCTGGTTTCACCTTTCTTTGGTAGCGCCTTCGAAATCGAATCTATAATCGGACAGACGAAATGACAAAAGTTAGTAAAGTTTTATAGCTTGAATTTTCAATGGATTATATTATTTGCAACCACCTGCTCAATCAAGTCAACGTCATCTCTAAACTCTACCGTACCGGTGGGTGCTTTAGTTAATATTTGGATTGCTTCGACCGGCTTCGGGGGCAAATCGCTGAAAAGTTTAATAAACAACTGAGAAAATAACCATATACGTAAACAGTTGCACACAAATCACAATACATTGCTAATGCAGGTCACCTTACAAACACAAGCGACTCTGTATTATCATCCCATTCCCAATGTCCATCTTCATACATACCACCAAACCCTCCCTCTTCTTCTTCATCTCCCATTGTTACTTTATATGTATTTAAGTAGCTAAATTATTTATATAAAAATACCTACGATAAAAACTTATGAAGTATAAATGTCAAAGCAATAGTTATTAAAAAACATATCAAAAAGACATACTTTTCTTATTTACATTCCTCAGTTGTGGGAAATCTATAGAGGTTATTTATCTTTTTAAAAAAAATATAATCCAAAGCGTGATAATTTATCTAGCGTAGGTAGGCGTTGTTGCCATGATGGCTACCTACTTACCTGATATAGTATACCAGGTATGATGTAGGTATCCTTCTTATGGTATAAGTACCTACCTACCTGCTTCATACCTTCTTTAGGAAGTTTTGAGGCACAAGATAACATTAAAAAAATATGTTACTCTAATCTCGGTAGTAAGGGTTGAAATATATAAAGCAAATCATATATTACGTTGATCTAAATTTCGAGCAAGTGTGTCACGTGTGTTAATTCATTGAATTTGCCATCACAGACGATCGCGCATATACGGCTGGGATGCGCGACTTTGATCATGTGCACTCTGCCATGTGATTAAATGAATATCTACTTAAGCTGGTACGCGGTTAGGGGTTAACGCTGGAGTTGTTTACAAAGCGTTAATATACTTAAGACCATCAAAATAGACACGAATGGAAAGATGATAAGTAAGAAAACATTTATTTACTGAACTTTAGTCTTTAAGTATCATCTATTATTATAAAATTCATAGAGCTTATAATAATAGCTGATACATTAGACTTTAATACATATTATATTATTATACATATTATATTATTATGTATTAAAGCCTAATTTAGAGACACTTGTTTATGCTGTCATAAGCAAGAGTCGATATGTCTATAATTATTACCACCCATGGTGGAGACCCATCTCTACCTATTTTTTACCGATTGCAATGTAAATTATAAATAGCCTTAAAATGTCTATTTACTTTGTTGTTTGTTTCTTAAGTACCTAAAGGTACCTCCAAGGTATGTACTTCTGTCTCATAAAGCACGTAACATACAAGAAAACCATAGCGATTTTTATTACATTTCGCATTAACACCAGTACCCAGTACTACATTTATAAAATTGTCTATTGTAATTTTAATGCTATAAAACCTAAATAAATATAGGTATTGTCCGGGTCGAAAACCTTATTATCCACAACACAGCTGTTTTTTTACCATTGAACAATGGAAATATCCTATAACTTTATTAACTGCACGTTTTTAAAATGTATGTGCATAATCACGTTCTTTCTTATTGTGAATAGTTTAATATTTGACTTTTCCACATAAATAGATTTAGTGGTTTTATATTAATAATCATAAAATCTAGCAAGAGCAGGAACATTGCATCAAAATGAAAAACTCGTTCATTTCGATACAGAAATGAAGCATAGAACATGGACGAAGAGCACGTATACACTACAGAACGGGTATAATCCTTCGCCCGGAGCGGCGTTCAATCTACTCCGCAGTCATAAACCGGTGTTCCGTAGACGTAAACTATGCTACGTGCCCTACCAGCGAGTGTGGTAAATATTGCATATAGAGTACGTCCTCTACATTTATTCAATCGGAGATTGGATCATTACAATCGTTTATGTGGTGTTTTTCAAAGCAGCAATAAAATGGATTACCTACTTACTAATGAAATTATTGCTATTGTCTTGTTACAGATCACCAAATAAGATCAGGTTTCATATTTTCACAATATTTTCTGCTTTTATAGGTACCGTCTGTAGTTTTAGAACCATCATGAAGTAAAGTGCGAGGACATGTGCCATTTAGACATCCGCCCCATTTACGGAGCAGATAATAGATAGGTGTTCTAAGCAATTAAGCCTTGTGATTTCAATTCGGCCTTCCCGTCATCGAAGTAGCCATGCAGAGCTGTAGTCCTGTTCAGATGCTTTTGAGTAATTACGTGTCGTATTCCATAGTGTATTTATTTCTCGTAATTTTAAACATTAACTATGGTATTTTATCTAGCAAAAGATGTTCCGATTATAATTAATATTTATGGATAGCACTACATACCAAGACAAACACGAACACTTTTATAACATTAGTAAGATATCAACTGAGTCCATCAAGCAATTGAGATCTAACGAACTTCAGTCGTTGCGTTCAATATTTCTATGGTTATAAACGATGGCTATTTAGGCCAATTCATTGTTGTGGCACGCACTATTTATAGGTATTAATTGAAATACTACTTGCAGCATGCAAGACTAATATTTCAAGTTCTTGGGATTTCAACTGGTATATTTCATTAGTAAGTAAATATTTTAAAGGTTTTCTAAGTCTAAAAATAGTCCTTTGAGCACTGGCGAAATGTAAATAGAGACTAGTCTCACTAACGCTTGAGGCGGGTAGATACTATGCACACCTGCATAATGTTCTTATTCCAAAAGGCGTCTGCGATATTTCGGTTTAACCATACAATGATAAAGAATACTCAAATTATTAATTTATTTTTGTTTTGATTGCAGTTGTTATATACTTGCTCATGTGTACCTACACCATCTACCGAATAACCAATCTGAATGAACAACTACTTCCGCTCCATTTCACTTTTATTTTCAAACTTCCAATCCGATGAATCGAACGATTCAACCTATTACGAATAACTTTACCTATCCATTCGTGTGTGAACGAAAATATATTCAGATTATATGGAAAGATTGATATTGGAATAATAAAATATTAATTCAATGTTTTCGTCAACTCACCTCCGATAATACAATAGGTAACGAATAAAAACCGTCGAAATAGAATAATAATATACTTAACCACACGTACTTTTTCTTTAAAAAAAATATTAAGTATTTATTTCCAAAATTTTCATGTGGGTAAAAAATTTATACATTAATTCATGGCTCTCCCTTTATTCATCTTTCGGAATTATTGAATTTCTTTACTGAAAAAGACATATAATCATGTGATACACATAATTCAATTTGTACAAATAAATATAACCTAGAACCTTGTAATACCAGCGACATGTTAAAGTTGTTTAGGCAACAGTTAACTAGTAGAGGTACCATAGTATAAGAACTCCGAACACGTCTGTAATAAGTAATAACCCGCAATATGCATCGCTCTTAACTGTAGTCCACGATGAATATTCATACCAACATCGACGTGCGCCTCCTCTTTATTCATTGTAAACACATGTACGTGTCCTTTTAAGACTTTCCTGTATTAGGTAAACATACAATCTATTCTTCTAAATAGGCAATTTAATACACAACACAATAAAATAATGCACATACACTTATGTAAAATAATATTAGTATGGATCAGGGATGTTATGGAGCTCCGTAATTGTAACCGAAACTATCGGATATCCGAAATAAAAATATATCTGTAACCGTAACCGTATCCGGACATGGTTTAATCAAGTTAATGTAAATTTTGTGGCACTACTTCACTAAAACTTCATCTCAATCAAAATAAAGTGGTTTTCCGAATAACCATGTCCCCCAATTAGTTCATTGATAATTAGTAATCGACGATGACGACGAACGATGGTTAGTAATCGTCGCCCTACTATATTACATACTATTTTTATTTTACTTTAATCTATTATCCGTAACCGAAATTATCCGAAACTAACGGATAATCTGAAATAATTACATATCTGTAACTGTATCCGAAAATGATATAATTTTATTCCTATATCCATATCCGTATCCAGATCCGAAATTTCATATCCATGACATCCCTGGTATGGATTCTAACTGACAAGTAACTACCCACCTACTGCAAACTAGTCTAAATAGGAAGTACCTACGAGGTAAATACTCACCACCATATCTGTTGGCAAAATAATGTAGTACGAGTATGTCAAAATATTTCTTATTAAAGAGCACTTTACTACTGGTGATAGATCTCCCATATGTAGGTCCGCCTGGGTACGTACCACCGCAAAGCCTATTTCTGCCGCCAAGCAGCAGTGTTTAGTCACTGTTATGCTCCGATTTGAAGGACATTGTAGCCAGTGTACCTACTGAACGTAATAAACATCTCATGTCTCAGGATTGTGAGCGCAGTGGAATACCAAACAATTATTTGTAATTTAAGGTGTTGGATGGTGTTTCTACTGTTCATGGACGGTCGTAAAGCTTACAACCAGGCGAAAGGAAAGGTCGTCTCGTCAAAGCAATAAAAAAAATCCCCCATGCCACAGAGCTTAGCGTGTATAGCACCCACATTACGCGATCACTGCGTTTTTTTACAAAACTTATGTAAAGTTCATAACAATAAAGACCATGTAGGTCCAAATTTATGTAACGTGGTACAATCTCGTTATAAATCAATAATGCAAATTTATTAGTAGAAAAAAAGAAGGTAAATTAGTCAAGAAGTATTAGAATCGAATGTGTAATGGGTAATGATGTGTTATTAATGAAAAACTTATTTAACTAGCGTATGCGTTTCCATCTTTAAATAAAACAACAGTTGATTAATTAACAAAAAATATATTAAACGTAATTTCTTTTGTATAGTTTATTTGCTCTTTTTTACATTATAATTTTCTCTATTTACAGTAGTGAAAGTTGGCACTCTACTTACATTAAACGCCAGGAAATAACAATAATAGTAAATCCAAAAATAAAACACACCTATGGCGCAATAAACAGACGTTAGCATTAAGGGTAAAAATGGTAAAGTCTTATTCAAACCCAAAGCCACATGAATGACATGTTCATAAAGACACAATATTATAAGACCATAAATATAAAAAGACTCTAATTGATTAAGCATAGGTAAACGAAGAAAACCACGTCTCTTGGGTTTCCCTTTAGTATCATATAATAAAGGAATGTTACCAAATGCAAACGCGGCATGGGTTAGTAGCATAAATATTTTTATTGCTAAAAGGTTCTTTGGATAAAGCAAAGGAAATAAAGAATAATGACCAACTGTTGATATAATCAAAAACAATTTACCATCAATGTCGCCCAACACGCAAATAAAACTGAAACAAATAGGTCACTTATATTCACCGACATTATTTATTTATTTATTTCAATTATACATAAATCTTACACAATTATCATAAACGTGTCAATTTGTGATAATATTTCGATGTTTGTTAGAAATACAGGCGAATCTGTTTAACGAATCTAGAATAGAATTTGGGATACAAATAGACCAATCTACGGATTAACTAAATGGTACTTTTATTCCGGCAATTTGCGCTTAAGAAATATTTGAATTTTTAATGGGACTTTTACATAGGCGCTACCAAATTAGTTGAGAATCTTACAAGTTACTTTCTAACTTTTTATGCAGGAAAAGTATGCAATGAACTTTTATACCGGAAATTGTACCCAATCGGGCGTAAATCACGAACACCACCTAATCTATACTATTATATAAAGCTGAAGAGTTTGTTTGTTTGTTTGTTTGAACGCGCTAATCTCAGGAACTACCGGTCCAAACTGAAAAATTCTTTTTGCGTTGGATAGCCCTTTATTTGTGGAGTGCTATAGGCTATATATCATCACGCTATACCCAATAGGAACGGAGCAGTAATGGCTAATCTCAGGAACTACCGGTCCAAACTGAAAAAATCTTTTTGCGTTGGATAGCCCTTTGTTCGTGGAGTACTATAAGCTATATATCATCACGCTATACCCAATAGGAGCGGAGCAGTAATGGCTAATCTCAGGAACTACCGGTCCAAACTGAAAAATTCTTTTTGCGTTGGATAGCCCTTTATTCGTGGATTGCTATAGGCTATATATCATCACGCTATACCCAATAGGAGCGGAGCAGTAATGGCTAATCTCAGGAACTACCGGTCCAAACTGAAAAATTCTTTTTGTGTTGGATAGCCCTTTATTTGTGGAGCGCTATAGGCTATATATCATCACGCTATGGCCAATAGGAGCGGAGCAGTAATGGCTAATCTCAGGAACTACCGGTTTGAATTGAAAAAATATTTTTGTGTCGGATAGCCCTTTGATCCCGGAGTGCTATAGGCTATATATCATCACGCTATGACCAATAGGAGCGGAGCAGTAATGAAACATGTTGCAAAAACGGGGAAAAATTATTAGTTTTGAGAGCTTCCGTTGCGTGCGCTGCGTAAACGGTTAAAGTTATGCAACAATGATGTATGACGGGATTGTTCCTCTTAAAAAGTTCTAAAAATATATATTATAAAACAAAGTCCCACGCTGCATCTGTCTGCCTGAACGTGTTAAATTCAAAAACTACCCAACGTATTAAGATGAAATTTGGTATGGAAACAGTTTGAGACCCTGGGAAGAACAAAGGCTCCCGGGAAACTACTACTTTTATAACGGAAAACTTTAGCCTGAAAAACTTTATAACGCGGGCGGAGCCGCGGGCAAAAGCTAGTAAATAATAAAAGTACAAAAATTTACTTACCTCATTGGGATCAATATCATGAGGACTGCTTTTTCATGAACATGCCACCCAAACATGAAAGAACATGTGGCACAGACTACAAGGCACCTGTGCAGAAGTAAATAAATCTTTTCATTATAATAATACATGACCAAATATCATGGCAAAAATTTAATAACTTACCTCACAAAACTTAAGGCGCGATATCGTCTGTCAGCACCAAGATGCCATAATTTTATCAAAGCAGGTAACATTGATATAAAAGTCAAGACAAATGTTATAGTCGGCGTTATTGAGGGTAAAACCGAATGACTAAATTCTTGTACCAATCCACCAGTCATCGACGCTTCTGTCTTCTTTATATCCAAACCAAGTTTCACCACTACAAGAATGTAAACATACATCACTTCGGTAAAAACTTTCAAAATAATATATGGGAATTTACTGAGTATTTGTGCACATAAACTGTGGCGCCCTCTCCTATTGGTTTTACTTCACCATACTTGATAGTTACCAAAATCAATAATAAAATTGTAATATTATTATTTTGTATTTAGCTTATTCAAAGCTCAAACTTTTAACGACGATCAGAGATAATACGGGGGCAGTTACAGTAAATATACTAATATAAAAGCTACAAAATTACTAACCTTCTTTCATGATAAAATCTATCCTTAAATATATCTTTATATTAAAGTACTTCTCAAAATAAATGTATGCTACAAAATCGTTTTTAAGAAAGTTATTATTTTTTTTCTGTCTCATCTGATTTTTTGTTTGTCTTTATACATGTAGTTCTATATACATAATATAATTGAATAAAACGACAAATATAATTTGATAAATAAGATAGAAAATTTCGATCAATATTTCGTAAAAACTTTTTCGTTATATATATTTATTTTTAGAAATACTCATTAACACTTTTTGAATTACACTCACTGAAATGCTGTATAATCTTGTCACCAAAGTTGTAAAGGGCCCAGAAATTGGGAGCCCAATATGCATGACATAAACCTCTTTTAAATGGAAACAATCGGGCAAATATCTGAAACAATGAAGAATAAAAAATTACAGTAAGTATACAAATCAATACAATTGTCGCAAATATGTGACTGTTTCTAAGTGCTGATTGATGCCTTTTATTCTTACTCCTCTAAAAACAGTTATGCAGATAATGTGTTAGCTTTGTTAAATTTCAGCAAAATCAAACAGCATAGTTGGTACAAACTATGCTATTTGATTTTGCTCTTATACTACATATACTACACAAATACACAGTTGTTAATGCAGATGCACATTTCTAATATTTATATTTGTTAAAAATATTTGTTACACTTTCCGATTCTTATTCTTTCTTCACATTGTTACTTCAAACAAAAATTTCTCAAATTCAATATGTATGATAACATTATAATATTAAAAAGTAATTATAATCGTTTTTTTTTCATCTCTAACTATATGTAGTTAGAGATGGAAAAAAAATGGATAGACATGGTTGTGAAATTACAAGCAAGCTCCTTAAATATAGATTAAAAATAAAACCCACCTGTGGCAAATGATCCAAGAATGGTCCAAACGAAACACAAAATACAGCAGTTACAACAACACCCAGTGTCAGAAGATTTGTTATTGAGAATGAGTACCAAGCTGTATTTGTACCATCGGCTGATACAACCATAAAACAGTATGTTCTTAATAAGTATACAATGTAAACTGGTGCCACATACAAATATATGTGTTTTAAGTTCAATAATATAGCAAACCACAAAGCCGCTTGAAGATGATTACTCTGTGAACAAAAACCTAAATATAATGGAGTATTTTTAAATTAATATAATATGTATTTATAGAAAACTTTTATGCTGAAGAAAATACTTTTAATGTTAAGTGTAATTTGTAAGGTGAAATATGAATGAAACTTCAACATTGCTTTTACCTTCCCCTTAAAAATAAATGTGATGTTTCTATAAAATATATTATGCTGTATGCAATAATCTTATGATTATTAAAGCTCCTTGGTGCCTAATATTGAAATTTTTAGACTATAAAAATATACAATCATATATTATTTTTATATTTCATTTCAATAAAGCCATAAGGTCAATAAATGTGTAAAATGAGTGTATTTATATGCAAATATCCACTACAATTGTATTTTATTATTTACTTAAATTTATTTCAGTGACTACCTTGGTGTGTCATGTTACAATATGACTGCAGTGCTATGGTCTCAGATTCAACCTCCAGATCCGGGAATGTGATATTGGGTTTTTCTACTTGGTTTTAGGATATATAGAGATGGATTCACCCCCTATGACATCATGGAACAGCAGAAAGTGGGTGCACCAGTTGCGTCTCTGTCTACCCATTTGAAGATAAAGGGTGTGAGTGTGTGTGCATGCGGGTACTTACATTTATCATACTGCATATAGACAAGAGTAAAATTCCATACAAGAATCCATTGTATTGAAAGTGTATGTGGTCTACCATAAGTAAACCAGGATTACATATTAATAATATAAACAGCAGAAGTATCCTATGCTTGACTAGAAGGGCACAGCTGTAATGAAAAACATATTTTTATGGTTATGATGCAGTTAAATATATATGTAACATAACAAGTAATTTTACTATATCAAAAAGGCCTTTTGTTGTTTTTTATTAAGTATTTATGTTGCTACTGAAGTATCATCTGACATAAAACTACAAACAGAGGTATATTAGAATAATTGTGAGTATCGCTAAAGGAAGCAGCTTGATGAGTTTTATATGTCTCAAGGTGGAGAAAAAAATTACATTGAAAGACTTCAAACAATAAAACTATTCTGTCTTAAAAAAAAGCATTTTCCGATATCCAAGGGTACAGTCATAGTTTGTTTCTGTCAAGGGTAAACACATTATTTCACGATAAAGCCTTATCCATGTACATTTTTACTATTTAATAATAAAATAATATGTGAAATCACTTACCTCCTTGCAGCATATATGAAAATGATATCCAAAACAATAACAGACAATCTTTGGAACAGGACGGTCATGTCAGATTTGTAATTTAAATTATTAACTTCCAACATTTTAGGATCAAACCACACAGCCACCAAGGAAAGACAGTATTCTAACCAAGCAAATAAAGGTGGATAGTCAAGTGTCCATTCTGATGTTGATTCATAGTACCATTGATTAATTGAGGTATTGTAAGTGATCGCAAGCCAGTTTCTATGCACTTCAAAGTCCGTTGAATGACTGAAAAATAATAACATGTAAATACAATGGCTCACCTTAAGTGTAAGACATAATAATATTTCAAGGAAATAAAAAATATCTTACTACAGAGGTATGAAGAATAACTTCACAAAGGTGACAATAGCTGTGATATGAGTTATCATTGTGCATTCAAAATGTAACTTTTACTGTAACTTAGCTTATGTATCTATTTTTCGGTACTTATATATCACTTATTTGCACAGCCCCTCATTGGGCCAAATACCTATGTCGTAATTTCAATAATTAATTGTTTTGTGTGTCTACTGAGCATAAAACCGATGGTATCATATTATTTTATTTACATTGAAAATCATACCGGCAAAACAAACACTAATTTTGCCGAATGCCGGATCACGGATGTCGATTGTCGAGTGGCAAATGGCAAAGCGAAGTGTTATCAACTCCAAAAATTTTTTCCCCTCAACGCTAAATTAAAAAAAGGTTTTCATTGTAACTCGAAAAAACCCGTAAAAAGGTTTCTTCTTATTAAATTTTCTAACTTTTCAAACGTATATTTGGGTATGAATTATTATTAAACGCTCCTTTTACAGTAAACATTATATTTGCAAATTAATTACAGAATACAATTTGAGACTCTTTGACAACGTCCAACCAGAGATAAAAATAGAATAGTCACCGCGTGACATATATTCTCTTCTGCCAGCCTGCCCACGCAGCCGAATATGGCCGAATACTTCCGGAAACGCCCGATGTCATCATCGGCTAGGATAGCGGCGCGTAAGAATATACTTAATAATATACTTGATGATAATATGGTGTTCCAAAATTGTATAAAAAGTAAAGAATTTCCAGTAAATAATCTTAGCATAGACAAAGTAAATAGTCACCACGAAGCGTAGATAGTTATTTTAAATATATAAAGTCCTATGTCCAAAGTATAACTTTTTTCATTTTACTCACCATTCATAACGTAGTGATTATATTTTCTTTGACTAGATGTCACTTAATTCCTAGACCAACAAATAAATATAACTGCAAAAATAAATATAAAAATCGAAAAGTAGATACCTTTAAAAATGGTAACCACAATCACCTTAAAATGATACCCCTAAAAAAATCACCCTGCTTATTCTCTCCTTAAATTTCGGGGGTAAATCCATACGTTGAACACCCTACGAAGGCCATTTGATTTGAGATTACATTTGACAATTGACATGACGTTGTCACTTGTCAGAAATACTGTCAAGTGATTTTTTAAAATTTTGCCCTTTTATTGGGCAGGCAATAAGTTCTAGCCCATGCAGCCAAGTCATCAGTCATTTGGACGACAAATATATAAACCTATCATGTGATACCTTTGTCCTACAGTTACTAATAAAAAAAAAGTCCTGCGATATTGACAACTTTTGAGCAATGTTTTGAGCGTAGGACCAAGATGACATACCACGCAATTTGTAGGACAATGTGGGTAGTAAACTATGCAAATGTTAGCTAACATATAAAAAAAAAATTGCTGGTTAGTAATTATTTTTCATGACCTTGTTTATGATACATGTTGGAGAGTGGGGACTCCCTAACAAAACCTTATATTTTGTAGGCCAAATATTATTTTACGTTATTTAGATAATTATCTCGGTAATTAACAAAGAAAAATTCGGTTAGTAATATTTTTTTAATATTCGTCAAATCAACATATTTTATCCTTTCTACCCCTATTTAAGCTACCATTTACCAACATTACTGTAAGGAAAAAACTTGGGCGTCTAGTCAAAGCTCACGAAAAATCAGCTTGATAGTAATAAACGATGAAAAGTGTACCAGGTATCTTGTACTATTACCTGTCAAATGATATTTGAAAATAAACATTTTCTTTATTTTTGATATGGAATATAGAGGCACGGAGCACCATCGTATATGGGTACATGTTTGAAAGTGTCCAGCGATAATCAGCAAATTACAATTGTAAAACCTACCACAACAACGCTAACGTAGCAAGAGAGTTATAAAACTAACAAATTATTTTACTTATTTAACTAATATTTTTTATTCAAATCCAAGTTTACACTCGAGTTCTTATATCATGAGCACAATTTCATACACAACCACAAGCTGTCAATATTGACCAGAATATAGTCAGTTTGAATGGATTGCAGTTCAATTCCAAGTTCAATTCATCAATGTCAGGTCTAGTACGTTGTCCATATACAAAGAGTATTACATATATATCGATGAACGTGAGTGTTTCAATAAAAAATAAGTAAGTACTTCTATCAAAATTGAAACAAACTTATGAAACTCATAACCATAAGCTACAAATAATTTTAACAAAGTTTATGTCGGGTGCATCAATCAGTAGCTTTAAAACTAAAAAATAGCTTTTAATTCCTTCCTATCTTTGTCTCTTCAGGACGAAAACGTTGGAACGGAAAACGTACCATGTTTTCTTTTGTGACACCAGCGCCATACACATTCTTAATTATTCGGGCAGTTTCGGCAGCACTAATACCACGGTGGAACTCATACTCGTAAACAAAGCTCGAAAATATACTTAACGATATTTCATATTTTCCATTGTGCGATATGAAAGACGCCAAAGAAAAAACTAATGAGGAAAAAAAATTTGTGGCTGTTTTCGAAACTCAAATGTACTTACCTACCACTTAGATGCATTTATAAATTTGAATTTGGAATTCTTAACCAAATAGCCTATAGGGGATATTTCAGATCAAAATTGCCAGCACGCCAAACGCCAGTTAGCCCATTGAAATGTTACATGAGCTTTGCATTTTTTAGAGGACGCAATTTTATTTTTGGGACATGTGTGGGGGGTCAATAGAAGCTTAACCTCAAGTTTGTGGGGTCGCCACCATTGTCCCCGGCCGCCACCTTGGAAAAATCTGGGGTGAAAATACTTTTTTCGCAATATCTCGGAAACTATGCGTCTTACAAAAAATTGTTAAGGCATAATTTGTAGCAAATTATTTTGCCTACAAAGATGTTTATATAACTTTTTGCCCTAAATTAAAAATTAAAGTAGTTATAAGCAAAAACGTGAGAATTTTTTTATATACATTTTTCTTTTTTATTAGTACATTTCATTAATATTTTTTTTTAATAATGAAGACATTTAATAAAATATTCTAAAATATCACAATTCAATTTCACAACAGTTTTAAGATAATTTTATTACCATTTTTTAGTTTTACAAAAATTGATTTTAATTCAAGACATACTATTTTTGCTATAGCCAACTTAGTGCAACACTGCTTAATTTTAACCAGTAAATAGTTTGTGTTTATTTAGGATAGAAATTTTGTTACAAGTGTTGTTATAATAATCAATAACAAAAAATCTAACTAAGAATATTACAAACTAAAAATTAGAAAGTAAGAATATATTTCTGCTTGAAAACATACCATAAAATAAGTGTGGTGAAATTAATATAATAATTATAATGAATATCATAAATAAGTTGTTATTATTGGCCACAACAACATACATTGGTAAATGTTACATTCACAACAATTTATCTTTATGCAAATACAGATTGTTCAGTAAACCACCATTCCTAATAATATATGTGTTGAACTTAGTACTTTTCTTGTCTTAATATGTGGCCGGTGCTCAAAATGTAAATAGATGTAACTTAATGGTCACAACTGACACCATTAGTTTATTCATCAATAAAATTATTTTTAAAACACGTCAGTGTTCTTCTTTCATCTTCCTTGATGTAAATTTCTGGCTGACTTCTTTTTTATTGATCAAGGTCATTCATTAGACAATCCAAAAAGTTCATAAAATATGGATGTTAACCCATGGTCTTGCATAAATTTAGAAAATTCACTCATATTTGAATGTTTGTTATTTATATTACTTTTAAAATGAATTTCTTCAAAACCAGAAAATATTTTTTCTTTATCAAATATAACAAGTGATTCTGTTTTTCGTACCACAATTTTTTTCCAGCTCATCGCCTTGATATCCCTCCACCACTGTTGACAAGAACTGTCCTCTCCTTCTATACATATTACTCCAGGTTTGCCAGGTAAACAGAAACCAGATAACTTGTAATCCTTCGCCTTTTTTACAATCTCTTCTCTTTTTTTCTTATTATATATATGATGAGAAAATATCCACATTCGAACAAATTTATCTTGATCTGTCTTTGCCACATTATTTTTGTCAAAATTCTTCAACTTTGTTTCTTGTATTTTATAATCTTCAATATTATCTTGTAACCATGTTACAACAGAATAAAGACATACTTCTCCTACATGAATACTTTTGATGTATTCTGCTAGATCTGAATTTAAACATGTTTCCTGTTGCCGATTCAATTGATTACATCGTAAATATATATCTGGCTCTTCATCCGGGTAACAGCTGGGTAAATTAACACAAACCTCTAGTTTAAAATCATTTATACAAAGATTAATTGTAAAATCTAAATGCATCGGAATGTACTCACACTTATTTTCAATAAATTCTTCAATATTTTGTATATTATTTTTATCAGTCAAAACGATTTCTCCGGGATTAGGATACATAGAGTTTAAAAGCTCAAATTCACTGAGCTGTTGAATCAAATAATTAACGTAGGTTTCCTTCGGAAGAAAAGGCGCTTCTAACTTTAAAGACATTTTAATTCAAAACTTATTTACTTCATAAATTTATAAAATAATAAATCTTCGCAAGAAACATAGAAAATGTGTATTGACATTTGACAGTTCACGACTCAGTACTCACTCACACACGCAAAGTAGCAAACACTCACACGTGTGTATTCCCAATAATATTATTATTACACGTTTCGTGTCACGTAGAAGTAATGACAACAAAGTCCGATACAAAGTGCTCGGACAAAGAGCATTACCTAGATTACCTATGAGTTTTGTTACTCATAAGCGGTATGTTTACGACAATTGCGCTGAGAGTCTGGGATCGAGCCAAAAACAATTGTAGCTGGGTTTTTCTATCTTTAAATTACTCACTCGCAGCTTGTAGCCCGACTTTAAGAGGGAAAGGACTAAGGATAGTGAGGGAAGAGAGTGCACCTTGGTGCACCTGTGCACACACTTACGCATTATAATAACTCCTGTATTATAGCTGGCTGTTCTCCGGTAATATTAGCCACCGTGCCGGGGTCGAAATTCGGTTAGAAGAGATTCAATCAATTTTCGAATCCTTTTTACAAGTACAGTTTAGCAGTATTCATCTTTCTTTCCTCACTCCCTATAAAAAAAAACGGTCGGCCTCTTGAGATGCGATAAAAATTGACAAATGTTATAAATATATAATATCGATGTGCAATCGAATACAAAAGTAAAGTCTAACGATGTCCATACCATCTCTATAAAGAATAGAGAAGACAGTTGAGAAATCACATGAGAAATAGAATTGACATTAGTTGACAAATGAAAGACAACATGTTTAAGAATTTAAATTTGAGGTAAGAAATACGTTAGACTAGGCAGTATGGTCGTAAGACTATAGCCTGTCCTCTAAGGACGAAGAAAAAAAAATTGCTGACAAATGATGAGATTTTCAAGTTTAAATTTTACTGTCTCAATTATTTTTATTTACAAAAAAAATACCTATACTTAAATACCCGGGAACATCATGTATCATTGTGGAATGCGACAAGTCGGTGAAAGGCATGTTCCCTTTCAAGTTGATCTCATGGTCTGGAGTAATAGGCTTGATTTATTAGCTCTGAGCAACTTTAAAGGTAAGCAGGTAGATAGTAACAAATAAACTATCATAAAATCAATTCCCAAACAGTACACAGAGAACTAAATATAAGATAATCCTGAATTATTTAGTTGTTTCTTCATTTTACGTTATTGGTTGAAGGTGAAGTTCAAGTGCACAGACTTCATTGGCAGAAAGTATGGAACTTACCACCGCCGAAAGAAAATATTTCTGTTCAGGCAATGGCATGGAGACCAGATGGAAAGGTTAACTATATAGTTTATACATTTATGTAGGGGAAGAAAAATATTTTAATGAAGAATCAATAAGTATTTAAACACATTTTCAGCTTGTTTTATTTTAATACTTATATTTATTAAATAGTATACGGTAACCCATTTTTCAGGCTTTAGCCATTGGTTACAGCACAGGAACAGTTTATGTTGTTGATATTGAAGATAAAGAAGTTATAGATCAATATGAATTGGAGCAAGAGAAAATAAATTGTGATGATTTTGATTCATTAAAAAGTAATGGCATTACATGTATTACATGGGCTGTTAGATCTGAAATTTTGGAGAGTGCAACAGAATACAATTTATATGTAAGTTTTGATTCAAAGAAAACTTTGATTACTATCATTACTTGATAAAGGAGACACTGTATTCTATATTTATGAATAAAGTTTGATAAAACTTTATTCTAAACAAATTGACTATCTTGCCAAAACATTAAAGATTTCTTCAGTCCGGCACAGCATGCACATAATGTTCTATTCTGCCTTTATATTTGGCTATGTTACCATTATAATGTCAATATTGATTTAATCAAAATTAAATTTAAGTCCCTTCATCCTCAATTGCACATCAGTCTATCAGTGCATACATATTCAATATGACCATCATGTAGAGATCTGGGGGCTGATTCCAGGGTCCAGTGACATGATGTTTTTGCTCAGTATCAGCCTTTCAATCTAGGGCTGTTGCTGGTATTTAGCAGTAGGCATATGTGTTATAAAATAAGTCCTAAATAACTCCTAACATGGAGGATATGGGCATTTTCCAGAATGCTATAATCAACTAAATATTCCTTAAAAGCTGCCTTGCTTTAATTTGCATTTGTTATAATATATGAAATCGACAATTATGATGTAGGACTATGTTTAACCATAATGCTGCCGTGACTATATAGGTCCAATTACATCATCCAGTGTATTGATGCAGATGTTGCAGAGAGAATAAGAGATCACACAACTAGACATGGTAATTAATGCGACCAAGCTTGACTCTATGGATCCCGTTGGTTGATGTAACAGACTAGTGTTGGATGCGGTCCATGAATATAGGTGTACAGAATTGGATTTCAGGATGCAACTTTAAAACTATCTCAGATCTCTGTCTTGAATTTCTATGAGGAAATTTTAAATAATATTGTATATAATGCAAAACATTATATGGAATACCAGTAATTAAATTACTTTTTCTTACTATATTTGAAACACTAAAGAAAAATATTCTATTTCAGGATGATGCTTCTATATTTCTTCAGAAAATACCTCAAAATGGGACATATAAAAATCATATTTCAAATGACTGTGCCAAAGATTTTAAGGAGGTGAAGGAGCCAACCCAATTAAATATGTTGTTAATTGGATATGCTACAGGATACATTTACATAACCATATTTGGTAGATACCCATATGGCACTCTAAATCTTTCTCATATGATCAATGATGTTGGAGAGCATAAAATCTTAGACATCAATATATCTGATGACTTTAGTATCATGCAAGTACTTTATTTGGATAAATTGACAAACAATATTCTTTTATCATTTATAAACACAAGTGTGCTGTCTGCATATGCAGAGGAATTTTTCACAGTTGCCAAAAAACATGGTCAAATAACACAATTAATGTCAAATCTTGACCAAACCATGACTTCAATAACAGAAGCGTGGGAACACATCCTACTAGAAATGGATGCAAAAATGGCGTATTATGCTGCAGCGGTTCCTGATGGTGGTGTGTCAGCTGATTTGTTGGAGCTACACATGTTAGGTATGTAACCAATTAATAATACATTATTATATTTTTTTTGGTCATTTTAAATTTTCATTCTTGTTATTCAGGGTCACCATCAGATGAGTTTAAAATATATCTGCTACAAAAATTAAAAACCTATGAATTAAAGAAATTTGGTGCTGCAGTTGAAATGAGTTATTCAACCATTCAAAAATTAGTGTTAAAGCAATTAAATATAGTTGGGCAGAGCTTGACATATCATTTGGCTGAATTAAGAGGCTTAACAAGGATACCTGACCGGTATAGGGTAGGTTTTGTCTTAACACATTGACTGTGGCGTTAAAACAATGAATTATAAACCAGTGCTGCACATGTATGGTTGTCTCGCACTTGCATTTGGCAACATAATGCAAGTGAATGACTGACACAGTCTTAAATAGATATACAACACTAGCCACACATGCACTGTGCTCAACAACAAAAAAACAACTGTTGCATGAGCTGCAGTCAATGTATTAATGCGATACTTGACTTGGTACTGATAATTATCATTAAGTTACTTTTAAAATTCTATATTTCCAGATTATTGGTATTGAAGAAAGTTCTGTGTCTGACGGCATAAGAGCATGTTGTGCTTTCTTAAACAAATGCTTAGAATTACAGCAAGTTATTGATGTCTCAATGCGCAATTATAAAGCTTTCTTCCGCTGGCTTTTTGTTCTTATGATAAGATTAAATGATGAAATAAACTACAGTGATCTTACTACCATCAGTCAGCAAGAATTGAGTCATATTGCAGAATTTTTGTGTAATTTTGACAATGTTCAACAAGATAGTACAGATCCAAATCAAGAAAAACAAGTGAGGTTCAATTTGGAGAGACTGGGACAGTACCTACAAGACCAAGAATTAACTATACTACCGGATGACGACGAAAATCCTTGGCACAAATTTCTAGCAGAAAATCCATGTTTGCTCAAAGACAATGATACATTTTTTTCGATGACTAAATATCGAAAATATTCTTTAATTCAACAACAAAAAAATTTAAAAGATACAATAAACAAAGTCTTTGATATATCACAGAAAGATACAGCTAAATATTTTTCTGTACTCTACAATGTAAGATGTTATCAAGATCAAGTTAATGGTGATATTAGTAATAATTTAAGATTATCGCAAACTTTTGATTCTTCAGAAAAAAAGTTTTTAGTAGCATTTATGAATGCCAATAATGCCAAAAATAATATATATTTCATGTCTGTAGATGTGAAAGAGAGGGCATGTTTTGCTGTTGCTATGAATTATCATATTTCATCAAGTTTAATACAAGATAATAGTGGCGAAATAGGCCAGCAACATGTGGAGATATTAGACTTGCAATTCTATTCAGCTGAATACTTGTCTGTTCTCATAAATCATCCATATAATGCTGAGAGCTCAGTATTTATTCAGATTCCTATAAAAATTCTTTTGGAACACTCAAATGAATTCAATATGAAATCAAAGTCTTGTTTATTCAACACTAAGACTTGTGAAAAAGATCTGGCACCTTTATTAGATCAAAGTGTTTATAAAATCTTAGATAAAATGAATGGTTTTCGTTTAGCCGTGTCTGGGGGTAGAAAAGTGGCAATTGTTTTATCTAAAAGTCATAGAAAAGTAAAAGTATTTGAAATGGAAGTGGATGGTGATGATGACGAAGATGAGACTCTTGACACTACACCACAATCCATGGCTAATAGTCAAGACTCACCCTCTAAGACAAATGCAACCACGGAAGATATCACCTTCTGATTGTAATATGTATAAAAGAATTAGAATTAAAGAATACTTATAACAAAATATTTATAATTTTATTTTAGAAGCTTATTTTAACTTTCATAATATATTTACAAACAAGTTATGTATTTATAACTAGCACTAAATAGTTTTACAGGTAAATAAATAAAAAAAAATATTCAGAAATGAGACCTAAATCAAACTACCTTGTGGTGATTTAATTTGAATATTTTCAAAAACAGAATTGAAATCAGTGTCTAAACCCTGATTGTCAATGCCATAAAGAAGGTGTTCAGAAGACTGATTTCTACTGGGGCCTGCAACAGGTTGGTTGATGCTAGTGGTTGTTCTATTATATATTTCATCACCATCTTCAACATCGTCATCCTCAGCCTCATCTACTGTAAAAGAAAAATACTTTTTTTATGCAAGTTTTCTTTACCAATCTATGTGATGAAAGCAGTAATTAATATAGTTAATATTGCGAGTCATAGGGACATCTCAGTATCTCTTTCTTACGCGCGTATTGTTATATAAGTGTCACGTCTTACCTCCATATTCAATAAATAATCCCAAAAAAATTTTTGTCTATCTCAAATATGGACCAAACATCTGTTTCTTTTTTGCATGCTTACAAATGACTTATTTTAATGGTTATTTCTCGGAATCGCATTGAAAATTAATGATTGGGACCGCTTATTGAGAACGGCTGTAAACATGTCTGTCTCTTATGTTATCTGCCAAATGTCATTCTTTGAAATAGAATCCTATTTTTATTGTTTTTTTTTTTAAAGTCCCTTTTTGCAAAATTTGGATAAAACTAAATAAACATATTTCCTATTCACTTGAAAATTTATAGAATTATAAATAGCATAATTTTTACATAGTTCATTTTTGTATTCCAGACTTCAGGTTATCTACTAGATATTGTTATATTGTTTATAGTAAATTTAAAAACTTTGCTTAACAACTAGCAAACTTTGGCAAGAACGATATGACTATTGACTATAAGTAATTTTGGGCCTTACCTGGTACTATTGCTCGTCCCTCATATTTCTTCCAATCTTTTCTTAGGCGATAATAAAGGATGGCAGAACCAATTATAACTATAATTGATACTATAATAGCCACCAACTTCACTGCATCACCAGCCGAAAATGCTGAACCAGACACTAGCATTTCTACCACATTTGCTGAGAATTTCGTACCATCAAGGTTTTTAGAAACGCAGATATAGTTACCAGCTTCAGACGGAGACACATTCTGAAATAATGGAAATGTATGGACATTTAGAAAAATAAAAATATAAGTACTAATAACTTAAAGTATTTCTTAAAATAAGGTGAGTCGGGGGAAGTGCGCCATAAAATTTTCATAGCTGGATTCAATGCAAAATAATTTCTTTTTGTGCTGACTTAAGAATATAATTTTATTAATTTAAGAATATTTGGTATTTTGTGATAAAAACCTATAGCCATTCAAGAAAATTGGACCATAAATTAATAATATTTTGCTCAAAGTAAAAAAAATGGTAGTAGGCGCACTTGCCTCCGGAAATGGGGTAAGTGCGCCTGTGTAAAAAAAAACGCCAATATGAAACATTATAAAGAAAACACTCATTTTAGTCCATAGAGAAATAAGTTTTACTCGCAATGCTCTTGGATAATTTTTAATCACTCAATATTATAACAAACTATGGCTGTCAAATGAAATTCGGGGTAAGTGCGCCATATATATGTAAATCAGGGCTTCAAAACATTTTAGATTTTTTTTTTGCTATATAAGATTTTTGCTATATTACAGTTTTGTGTGCGGATATGTTGGAATAAAAAATGGTAGCCCTAATATAAAATCCATTTTATTTCTAAAAACTAAAATAACATACAAAAATGTAGAAATTAACAATTTCGAATGCGTTATAACTCAATTACTTAGAATTTGGCCTTATGACATTTGATATCTTTTAGCTGCATTATATCCAGATAACGTGCCTGATCGAACAGTTGGAACCTATTCACGTAAAGTTGCTCTAGACCAAGGTATTTCAGTTTTTCTTTTGTAAAAACGAATTAACTAATACGCCCTTTTATTTAAGTCGGTTCGAAACAAAATACCTTGAGTACAAAAAATACAGAAATATGTTAAATATCTTGAAATATTTGATGTTATCTTTCACGGGGTCATCTCTGTTTACAGGTCTAAATGACACTTAAAATAAAATGGCGAATAAATCGTATTAAAATGAACATAGCCATTTATGTTTTTAGTGGAACTGTATTTCAGTTAGTAGCATCGATATAAGATTGCGGTAATTGTATAACATCAATAGTTTTCGATTTATTTAGGGTAGGTGCACTTACCCCGTCGGCGCACTTGCCCCGACTGACCTTATGTACTTCCAATAATAAAATTATGTGCTCCCGATAGCAAAAATGGGCTTAGGCAACCAAACGAAAAACGGGGGAGGGGTAGCTACCCAAGAACATTAAAATGATGATAGCCTGGATTCCTAACCGGGGAGTAAATCAGTTTTTTCACGGGGGTAACAAAGTACCTAATTATAGGATCTTAAAATTAATAAATAGAGCTGACGTTAAAATTGTAAGGCTGTCATGCAATTTATGATTAATAAAGATGTTTGCTAGTATTATTTGTTTTGATAACATTTTGAAGGCGAGTTAAAATTTGTTTTCTACATAGATCATAAGGCTAACACTATTGAAAGGGTTAGGAACCTCTGGACTAAAGACTTTTGAGGCAATACCATGTGAGATGTTTGTTTAGATCAAATAATTTAATTATTTCTGTTCTAAGAGTAAAATTGATTAAGTAAGTAAGTATATATTTTGGAGTTTGAATCAATTTTTGTACTTTTACTTATTTGGCACGAAACGTGTCCTTTATACAATAAAGCATTATTTATACCAATGATACTTTGAAATAGATAAAACGGTCATCACGTTCAAATTCATTTGAGAAAGTGACGTACCTACTCGTGAAAACAAACAATAATTTGGAGTACTTTCAAGTACTGAAAGGGAAACTTCAGTAAGTGGAGTCCCACATTGGAAACTCTGCCTGCACTAACTTTCTGAAGTTTTATAAGTAGAACATTTTAAAGCTGGTCAAATACGTCACCCATGATTGGTAGTCCCAACTCCCGCGTTTCCGGGATTTTTATTATAGCACTTTATTTATAAAAACTGCTTAAGTAGTACGGTACAATTGAGCAAAAGTGAAGAAATTTAATTTTGAAGTTTTTTTAATTATACCCGTAGGGCAGTGAGTACCTACACAGGAATTAATGATAAGACAAAGTGTCACCAAAACATAATGCAAACCAATGAGTTACATTTAGTACAGAAATTAGAATCTATGTAAGTGTATTGTGTAAGTGTAATGAATGTATTTTCTTTATTTTTTCCCACCTGTATGTAAAAATTGAGATGGGGTTTTGAATAACTATACCATTAGGGCTGCCTTTTTACGTAAAGGAGTAAACCCGGGATACAATTTTATCAGAGGTAATAGTAAATACCTAAGAAGATAGGTAGATGCACATAGATCAAGGGCCATCTTTACCCGATAGTGCAAGGGGTGGGTGGCAGCCAGGCGCAGAGTCCTAGGGGACGTAAGCCGCTCGCCTGCATAAAGACGACCCCCGAAAAAAAGAAGCAACCCAATTATTTTGACCTTTGCAAAAAAGGAACACAAAATATTTTCGCGCCTAAGTGTCTTATATGGTTTCTATAGCCTTTTAGTATCATGGTGATAATTACTCCCAGAAAAACACGTGTCACCCATACAAATTTACCACCTGTATAAAATTTTCTTTCTTTGAGTCTAAGAATTGGAAAAGCAGGTATAAAGATAAAATAAATCAGTTAGAAGGGTTTATAAGGCATTCATTTAGATTGAATAAAAACAAATACCACATTTTATTGTATATTTCTTGCCAAAATTAAAACATTAATTAAACAATACATTAGCAGGGGACATTTTCCCAATTTACTTAAAATTGCCAAGGTCAAACCCTCAGGACATAATTTTTATGGAAGGCAATTGTAATAATGTTTTTGCTTTATAAATTGGCAGTTGGCATGTCTAAAGTAGCATAAATCCACAGATACAGAGCTGTAGATATCTTACTTTTTTCAGTAAATTATTTTATTTACTCATTTTAGATGTTACTTATAGTGCAAGATAGCCAAGTTGTGAATGGAACTGTTTGTCTGTCGGCTGAGACAAAGATCTGCAAGTTCAAAACCTGAGGGTACACATTGCTGATTTACTACAGTTATGTATGTATTATCAATTATTACTCACTTTAATCGTAAAGAAAAACATCATGAGGAGAACTACATACTTAAGAATTTTTGGTACTTAAGTGAAATCTGACAACTTGCACTAGGCCGGAATGGTGTCCACCATTACGACCAAGACCTAAACTCTCAGAAGAGGTAACCTATGTGCAGCCGTGGGACAGTATTAAATATAACTGATATTATTTAAATACCTACTACTTGTCTCCAAAAAATCAGCAACTTTCTTCAATATTTTCTTTAATAACCCTTTTCCAATATTTTACATGTATCTATTAATAAATTTAATGCAAGTCGGTGTGTGTTATAGTTATATTGCAATATGACTGTGAAGCTGACATAATTTAGTTCAATCATTGGGTAGGGTAAAATGATTTTGGAATCACTATCAGCTGGATGTTTAGAACTTATACCTGATAAAATAGTGTTGCCCCCTGTCACATCACACTTTTGGCGAAAATTGGGTACCATAGATATCCAAATGCGTAAACATAATTTACCCTGACAGAGGCATTTTGTTTTTGTAGCTCCAATTTATTTACCAATTATAGGTATAAATTGTAAACAATAATATTGTAATACTGATCAGACCTATATAATGGTGTATAAAACAATATAATGTGGTGAAATATGATTTTTAAATAGAATATACTATGATGTAACATTTAATGATTATTTGTTGCATGATTTTTTATTTGTAAATAATATTTTTATACTCACATCAATGTGCAGTTTCCCAGACAATACTTCATACTTATATTTTTTATCATCATAATTATTTCCAGGACTGATCACTTTGGTCTTGTTAAACAACCATAACATGAAGTTGTGGGCATAGTCATTGCTAGTACAGTTCAAAACAGCTGTTGAACCCGCAGGCACAGTGGTCACCAACAAACTTTTTATATCAGGAATACTGTCTGCGAATGAAGACATTTTGAAATTTTGTGTAGTCTGATGATGTTGTTATATCACCAAGGTTTCTGACGCCAACACTGAAAATTTGACATGTGCAAACAACCCAGCGTCAATGAATAGGTGCCAAGTTTAATTTTATCTCACACATTCAAACACCGTCATGAAGTCACATGTTCCTACTTCACTACACATAAAAATGGTTCAATACACTCAGTGTGGAGGTTGTTTAACATTTTATTTTAATATCTACTGCTTCCACTGGAATGTTTGATTAAATGCATAAACACTTCTATGCATAACACTGGTAGGAGCATCCAAATTGGTGTCATTACTACATAAATCGGTAGGTTTACTTTGCTGTATTCCAGTTTAATACAAATTATGATTTGTGCTGCCATTTTCAGGCCTATAGCAGCGATGTACCAAACATTTTTGTTAATAGTCCCTCGGAATCTTTCTATTCCATTTCTGCAATGGGACACCATATGAAACAACACGTATATCAAAAGTATGCTGTCGTAAACCCACATAGGTATAAAAACAATAAACCAATTCCAATGTGTTCTTGATTCTAATCTAAGACATAGCAATATTAGAAATACTAAAAATATGAACCACGTAAACAATGCACGATGCAGTATAGCCATTTTAATTAATTGGATTTTCTAATTCCGCAATATAGTTTCGGAGATGGCTATATGTGGACTTCCCTTTTATTATAAATAGATCAATTCTTGGCATTTATCCAACGTGCAACTAAAATATTTGCAACTTGCAACAATCAAATCAACAACAAATAGCCAAAAGAATCTCCATTCTGATCTCCTTTTTTTTTTTTTCCTTTCGTTCCTCAGGGAACCGGCTAAGGTCAGAGACCATGCTGCCATGTCATAAGTAAACTTGTCTCATCGTAAATTACATCCATTTAATGTCTTCAGTTTATATCTTCAATCTTCAGTTAACTAGACTATTAAAGCCTAGAGGTAAAATTCAGGGACAAGTCATAAGTTTATATTCGTTCAAGTATCCAATTTTTTTTGTACAATTTTTTTTCCTTTTTTCCCTATTTCAATTCAAATATTTAGTCAATCCATTATCTTTTGACATTTCTAGTCGTACATTCAATCTATAGATCACGATAGATAGGTAGGTAGTCATATTCAGTTAAAATCCCATTTCAAATTTCAAAATTCGATCCTTTGATCTTATCAAAGACATAAATTCATAAATACCTTTCTATATATAATATTATAATTCCCTTCTAATACTATTCAGATTCAGGTGAAAATATTTATATACAAGAATTAAACTAGATAAAAATCTTAAAACAAACTTAAAACCAATAACTATTTACAAACAATTAAATTTGCCTAACTGTGTTATTAATAAAATTAACTAATACTGTATAGGTTGAACTATTTACAAGAAGATCCTGTATGGAGCGCGGTACCAGATCGGGTTTCTTATAAATTTTAATCAACTCATCCATCAGCACAAGGCGCTGAATGCCGAAAGATGAACAATTAAAGAATATGTGAGACAGAGATTGCTCTGTCTGAGAATTACAGTGGTCGCATAAAGGACTTTGTACAATTTTAAATCGAAAAAGATGATAATTTAAAAGACAATGACCGAAACGAAGCCTCAAAATAATGGTGTAAAATTTTCTGCTAATAAATAAACGACTTCTGCAAAACCAAGGTGTGGAGCCAATAGGAACATTATATGCGGCATACCATAACCCTTTCTTTTGGGTTTGAACTGTGTGATTCCAGTGTTTCTTCCATATGTCAATGAATCTTTTCTTAAGGATGGGGATTACATCTGTATGTGGTACACGAACATTGAGATTACTACTGGAGTCAGGGATGATGGTTGAAGAACTAGTTATAGTTCTGGCTATAAAGTCAGCCTTCTCATTCCCTAAAACTCCAACATGAGAGGGAACCCACATAAATGAAACCTTAACATTATGTATAAACAAATCTATGTAGGAGTCTTTGATAAGAGTAATTATATAATTAATGTTAGCATTGAAATGATTATTTTTAAGTTTTTCAAGAACACTCATGCTATCACTGACTATTACCCATTCACAACATGTGTCATTCCTATGTTTTATGTGTTTCAAAGCAGCAAGAATAGCCACAGCCTCAGCTGTAAATATACTTGCATTAGTATCTATTTTATGACCAATACCAGAGTTTAAAAATTCATCATAAATAGCAAATGAAACAGCTGACTCAGTTTTGGATCCATCGCAGTACACATATCTACAACTATCACTAAACTCAGAAAACTTACAATAAACATCTTCTTTTGAGGATAAGTTATGGTCAACAATAATATCTATTGCAGGAAATTTACTGATAAAATCTCCCTGATAACATGGAAGGGAAGATGATTTATGAATTTGTAGAGTTTCAAGAAAACTAATATACTGTGGGAAGCCTTGGAGAATATAGAGAGCATTATGCGAAGATAATCTAGAGGTATATGTTAAATTTGAAAACAAGCGATTATTCATTTTACTGTACAGTTTTAATAAAAACTTTTCTTTCAAATAAGTAAATCTTAAGCATAATGGGGGAAGTTTACACTCAACTTGCATTATGTTAATAGGAGTGCTTTTAAATGCCCCAGTGATTAGTCTTAAGCTTTTGTTTTGAATTTTCTCCAAGGTATCTACTAATCTACTATCACCAGCAAAACAAAGGAAGCCATACTCAAAATGACTACGAATCAAAGATTTATATAAAAGTAACAATATTTTGGGATCAGCACCCCAGGAAGTTCCACATAATGATTTCAATATATTATATGCTCTATTAGCTCTTAAACTAATTAATTCAATATACTTTTTCCAGGAAACATTATGAGCAAAAGTCACCCCTAAAAACTTAGCTTCATGGGACACGGAATAGGAACTTTATTGTAATAGACAGAATTACTTAAGTTGTTGCCTTTACCAAAGACAACCAATTTTGATTTAGTTGCATTTATATCGAGATTTAAATAAGAGAAATATTTACACAACTCTTCTAAAGACTTATTAAGAACTTTTGTGATATGTTTCAAATTTTTTCCAGTGGCATAAATAACCAGGTCATCAGCAAATTGAAGATTTTTAACTTCTGAACCTAAAATGAGATTCAAACGACGTATGTAAAGAATAAATATTAATGGAGAAAGTATTCCACCTTGACAAACTCCAACAGAAGTAAGTCTCGGACCATATAATTTACCGTTATACTTTGCATAAACTTTTCTTTCAGTTAAAAATGTATGGACCCAATGAACTATTTTGCTTGGAAATCGAATAGAAAGTAACTCAGAGCAAAGAATATCAATATTAACACTATTAAACGCTCCAGCAACATCAAAAAATACAGACACCAAAGACTCTTTATAATTCAAACTATTTTGTATATCAAGTTGAAGTTGACAAATACTTTCACGAGCTGACATTCCTCTTCTAAAACCAAATTGATTAGCAGGTAGAATATTATTATGTTCTACATAATATTCTAACCTTTGTTTTAATAATTGCTCAAAAATTTTCCCAACACATGATGTTAGAGCAATAGGCCGATAGGAATCTGGGCTTGACCGAGGTTTATCTGGTTTCAAAATGGGCACCAAACAGTCAGATTTCCATGTAAGAGGTATATCATTGTTCAGCCACAAATTATTTAATATTTCAAGGAAAGTGCATAGACCCTTTTTACTGAGCTTTTTCAACATAATATAAGGAACACCATCAAGTCCGTAAGCACTATCCTTTCTGGAATAAAGAGCAGACACTAATTCTTGCATTGAAAACGGTTTAATTAGGAAACTATTTACAGAATTTATTGAACTATTGGAAGAAAACTGTGAATTATTAGTTACATAGTCTGGAGTAAACTTTCGAAGAAAATCTTGTACCCAACTATCATCATTAGAGTTACAAATAAATGTTTTATTAAATTTTCGCATGTATTTCCAGATTCTTGATAGAGGAGTACACCGATTAAAAGAACTGCACAATTTGACCCAACTATATGATCGTTCTTTTTTCAAAGTAAGTTTTTTGAGAGCTTGTAATCTTTTAAACTCAATATAGGTTTCCTCTGAAGGATTGTGTTTAAAATTAAGATATGCGATTTTTGAATTTTGAATAGCCTCTGAACACTTTATATTCCACCAAGGAAAGGGAGGGCGTTTTTTGAATTTCCTATGAGGGGGATTATTAACAAATGTATTTGTACGTGGGATAATAGATTGATGACGATATGGAAGGGATTTATTGATTGCAGAATGCAACAATTCGCAAAATAGAGTATATGTTGCTAATGCAGGGATATTATCAACTTGAAAATTTGCCAATTGTAAATCTACATTTTGTACATACATTTTCCAATCTACCATTTTAAAATTAGGGTAGATGGGCAAATGCATGTTACTACTATCACTTTCAAGACCGTTATATACATTATTATTATTTATATAGACTTTGATAATTACAGGAAGGTGATAGCTACTAAGAGGATCATCATGTACAGACCAATTTGAAGCAAGAGCTAGTGATGGAGAAGCCAAAGTCAAGTCTAGAGCATTCGAACGCCAAGTCAATGAACCAACTGTAGTTACTTCACCAGTATTCAACAAAATCAAGTTATTATCATCAATAATTTCCAAAATATCTCTGCCTCGTGAATTAACAGAATTACAACCCCACAATGTGTGATGAGCATTGAAATCACCAGCAAATATCATAGGCTCAGGAACAGACTTTATTAAGGACTCAAATTTGTGTTTCTCGAAAGAAGGAGAGCAATTAGTTGGACAATAAAAACTGACAATACTTATTTCTTGGTTATTTACAATAATCCGTACACAAATATTTTGTAGAGAATTATCATAATATGTGGAAATTTTTTATAATTAATGTAATTGCGAATTAATATAGCTACGCCATTATGTTTGTTACCAGTATCATTCCTCTCTACATTATATCCTCTAATTGCAAATTTTTTTTCTGGTGTCAACCAGGTTTCCGATATTACTGCTATATGTATTTCATGGTTATGTAAAAATTGAGTTAAAAGAACCTTCTTATTTAGAATACTTTGAGCATTCCACTGCATAATATTAAGGTCCATTTTAGTAAGATTATTGTTTCTGAGCGTTTGCTGTAAAATTTCTTTAATAGAAGCTGAATTAATTGGGGTGTTCTTTTTTTGGTTGTAATTATTTTAGTTAAAGCTTGCGTTAATAAATTCATAAAAAAGTCAGATTTGGTTAGATTTTGGAGCTGAGTTTCAATATTTGACATTGTTAAATGAGGGAATGCACTTTCGTTAAATAAACCTGAATATTGAGTGGTTCGGGATTTAATTTTATTTTCTTCTAATTTCATTTTTTTCTGAGGACATGCATTGGAAATGGCTACGTGGTTGCCACCACAATTGACACATTTAGCGTCTTTAATATCTTCTTTACATTTTTTGAAATTATGGTTTGATGAACATATAGAACACACTTCAGCATTCCTGCAGTATTTAGCTATATGACCAAATCGAAGACAGTGCAGACACTGCTTAAGTGGCGGAATGTATGTATTGACTTCATGCCGCCAAGAGTCAAGGTATACGTGTTTTGGAAGCTCTGTGGATCCAAAGGTAACTGCGACAGTCTGAGTGGGCAAGAACGTTACTGCACCATCATCACCTCTTACACGGCGCATGAAGCGTCTGACTTGAATAACATTACGAGAACTACCAATTAGTGAAAAAATTCGTTTATTTGAAAGATCCAGAGGGACCGAGGTTAGTACCCCAGTGACTTCAGTATCAATTGCTGGAACTGTGGCTTTAAATCCCAACTCTTCGAGTAACTTTTTATTTTGGAGAAATACATTCGCATTATTGGAAAGATCAAAAGAAATACCTATTTTAAATTTATTAATTGACTTTAAATGTAAAATTCCAGTAACGCAATATTTGCGTATGGCGCGGAAATTGCCAATCTGTCCTTATCGTTGAAACATTTTTGTTCATCTTGATGGCTCAAAAAGACAATATACTCATTTTTGTTACTGTTTTCGGGGTACTTTCTAAAGTACCCCGGTACCTTGTATATG